>NC_092098.1:10933249-11284461 GCF_045679555.1 Salvelinus alpinus | reverse complement strand
TTACACCCCTGAAAAAGGGTAGAAAGAATCACGATAGTGATACGGAATGTTTACTCATTGAACGTTTAGTGCAATCATTGTACATAAATAACACATTTTACAGAACAACAGATCTACAGGAACGATAGGTTTTGTAGGGTACAAGGCTTATTCAAATCATAACAGTATACACTGTACATCACTGAAACAAATACTGTTTTCAATATAACTGTCAAGCAAAGCTTTAACTCAGTAAACCATAACACAATTCATCAACAGGCAACAAAGTGTTTGAAAAACAACCACACAAATAACGCCGCAAAACATCTTACCAACAGCGCACACGTTCATTCACAATCGACATAAAATGGCAGCTACGTAGCAGTACCTAGCAGTACGAAGCTAGCTGCAACCGAGCACGGCTCACATTACTCTCTGCAAACCCAACCAACTTCCTCAACATGTTACTAAACAAACCTTAAACACTCTTGACATGTTATCAAGTTATTACATTTAAATTACTCTTTTTAATCATCAATAATGTACCTGAAAAAGGGTAGAAAGAATCACGATAGTGATACGGAATGTTTACTCATTGAACGTTTAGTGCAATGAGAAAAAGACCGCGAATTCTCCGTGAACTTGAGTGGAGACCAGAGCAATCGATCTCAGGCTCATAGATTAAGAGCATTTAGTAGATCACAGATTAGCACTTTTATCCACGACAACATAAAGGAATCAACATAACGTTTACACATTCCTCTCACAATTCGTACCCTTTGTATGCTTGACGGATTTTAACAGAATTATATAAATGTTATCAATCTATCAACTAATACTGACTGCATGATCTTAACCTTAGATGTTTTAAGATCCTCACATACTATGAATTTACTAATACCTTTTAATGTATAACAGGCTATTAGTATTTCCTTTAACCTGTCACACTCTCCCCGACAAAATAAATGTTGTCCCAACATTACCAACATTGTCTTCTTCAACAGTCTGTATGCACTGGACCTAGAACATCCTCTTCTGTAAGGTAGTACTTGAGCAGAGGTCAAGGGTCACAGTTCAAATATAACTAACAAGTTATTCACAGTCCATATCTGTTGACCAGCTGTATAACATAAACAGTCCTTTCTCATACTATTGATCAACAGTCCATCAATTTTGATGATCTAAATGCATAGTCTGCAAATTGTCTCTTGTGACAGTCTGTGAAATCAGTCAGTAGTCCATGGTCAAACATGTCAACTCTGTAGCCTCATGTTTGCTGAAGCCCATACATGTAAGGTGGCTGAAAGTAACATTGCTGTAGTAATGGCAGCCATGGAACCAGTCCTGGTGCAGAGTAGACAGGGAACAACTGTGGCTGTGGCTGGATACTGTAGCAGGAAGGGATACCAAGCTGATCATAGGTGATACGTCTTGGAGGCTGTCTCTCTCTTTGTGGCAGCTGGTAGGCTGGTTCCTCAGGTTCAGCAGCATCAGTTAATGAAGGAAAGGCACTTGATGGACGATCATCACGCAAATTTTCAGCAGGCAAGTTCATCTCCTCAGCAGGCAGGTCTTGAACTGTTGTTGTCTCCTCCAGCCGCTTTTCAACAAGAGGCTGTGCTGGTAGCGTATCAGGGACTGGCACCGCAACTGTCTGTTTCACTGGTGGGGGCCTGTGTTCCCACCCTCTCGCTGGTTCAGCATTCCTCTCCTCAGGTACTGTAGGAGATGTGGGAACCTGTAGCGGCTCATGAAGGTCATATTCATCCCCGCTGTCTTCATCAGAATCTAGAGGATGTGATGCAGGCTGATGTCTCCTTTTTTTCTGACTTTTGTCATCTTTGGTCATTTCTGGTTGCGTCTCAAAAGGTAAGTGGTCACAGGACATGAGCAGGTTTCTGTGCAGGACCCTGGAGCGTCCCCTACCCTTTTCTGGTCTCAATTCATAAATCGGCAGGTCTGAACCCATTTGTCTCACGACTGTGTGAATTGTATCTTCCCAATAGTTACGGAGTTTGCCTGGTCCTCCTCTTGGTGTCAGGTTTTTAATCAGAACTCGCTCGCCAGGCTGTAGCACTGAACTCCTAACTTTAGTGTCATAGTACTTCTTACTTCTTTCAGCAGCTTTCTGAGCATTTTCATTTGCAATGGCGTATGCTTCTTCCATCCCTCGTTTCCAGTTCTCCACGTAGTCTCGATGGTTACTGGAACCTGCCTCTGTGCACAATCCAAAGAGCATATCAACTGGAAGCCTGGGTGATCTCCCAAACAGAAGATAAAATGGTGAATAGCCAGTCACTTCGCAACGGGTGCAGTTATAGGCATAAACCAGTTTGTTCAGAGACTCCTTCCAATTTGACTTTTGTGTCTCAGTTAGTGTCTTTAACATTTGCAACAATGTTCTGTTCATGCGTTCCACTTGACCGTTCCCCATCGGGTGGTAGGGTGTTGTTCTGGACCCCGCCATGCCACTGAGTTTCTTTAACTGATGGAACAACTGATTTTCAAATTCTCCCCCTTGGTCATGGTGGATGCGGGACGGGAACCCAAACTTCAGGGCAAAGTCATTGAAGATGAGATTTGCAGCAGTTTTACCTGACTTTGATGTGGTGGCGTAGGCTTGAGTGAAACGTGTAAAATGATCAACAATCACGAGGATGTACTCATATCCCCCTTTGCATCTGTCGAGATGAAGGAAGTCTATACATACCAGTTCAAATGGCTGTGTTGTCACAATGTTTGTCAGAGGAGCTCTTGCTTCATGGGCTGGCTTTTTCTGCTTGACACAGCTACAAGTTTTAGTCACATAGTGCTCGATGTCAGATTGCATATATGGCCAGAAGAAGCGGTCACGTACTAGTGATACAGTGCGGTCAGTACCTTGGTGTCCCATGTTATTGTGCAACTCTTCCATCACTTTACCTTTGTACTGCTCTGGTAGAACTAACTGCTTGCGGGCTGTAGTGATTCTGTACAGAATGCCATCACTGTCTATTGTCAATTTGTCCCATTCTCTGAATAGGCATTTTGTCTTTGGACTGAATTCCTTTTGCTCTTTAACTGGCGGTTTGAAACCCGACAGTTTGAAATTGAGCACAGGACGGATGACCGGATCAGATTCTTGTGCTTCTCTTATCCCATCTTTTGGGATCGAGCTGGTTGTTGCAGTGGTTGTCTCACCTTCAGCTGATACTGACATAGCTGCAGCTGAAAGTGACCAAGGTACAACAGCCTCTTTCTGTACCTCAACTGCTTGTATCGTGGCGGCAATGGTGTCTGGTGGAAGTTCCTCAGAACATTCTCTCATCAGTGACTCTACATCCAGTGGCATCCTTGACAACGCATCTGCATCACCGTTCTCTCTGCCTGGCCTGTACTTTATTGTGAAGTGGAAATCAGCCAATTCTGAAACCCACCTGGAAGTGGTTGCGTTCAGTTTCGCAGTAGACAGAATGTAGCTGAGCGGGTTGTTATCGCTGTATACAGTGAAGGACGGAGCATAGTACAAATAATCATGGAACTTATCAGTGATTGCCCATTTTAGAGCTAGAAATTCTAGCTTGCCCGAGTGGTAGTGATAGTTCTTCTCAGCTGCTGTTAAGGTTCGAGAGCCATAAGCAATGACCCTAAGCTTCCCATCTTGCTTTTGATAGAGAACTGCTCCCAAGCCTTGGTGTGACGCATCAGTGTGTACAACAAATGGCTGAGTGAAATCAGGAAAACCTAAGACTGGTGGGTGAAGCAAACACTCAATCAGCTGTTCAAGTGCCTGTTGATGCTGGTCAGTCCACAGGATTGGCTTGTTTGAGGGCACCACATGACTTATTTTCTTTGTTTTTCTTTTCCGTGGGTGGTCAGGTAATTTCTCTGAATCTGCTTTCAGGAGGTCATACAGGCAGCTGGCCCTCCTAGAAAAGTCTTTGATGTACTGTCTGTAGTAAGTGAGTAAACCCAGCATTTGTCTGAGCTGGCCCACAGTCCCTGGTCTGATTTCTTTCAATGCTCTTACTGCTTCAAAATCGGCTGGGTCAACTCGGCTGCCCTCTGCAGACACTACTCTGCCCAAATAACGGACCTGGGGTTTAAAGAGATCACACTTACTTGGTTTGAGTTTAATGCCATACTCTCTGAGACGCTGCAAAACTTTTCGCACATCATTCACATGGCTGTCGAAAGTTTTACTGAAAACAAGCGTGTCGTCCAGATAAGGAATGCAGATGTCATCCCGGAGCCCTTCCAAACACTCCTCCATACACCGCTGAAAAGCTGCAGGAGCGTTCATGAGGCCGAATGGCATCCGTATCCACTCATAGAGTCCCCACGGGGTCACAAATGCTGTCAGTGGTCTGCTTTCTTCAGAGATGAACCCCTGGTGATAAGCTTTTCCCTGATCTAAGAGGGAGAACCAGGAATTACCACCTAAACTGTCCATGATGTCTTGGACCCGAGGGATGGGCTGGCGGTCGGGATGTGTCTTTCTGTTCAGGTCTCTGTAATCTATACACAATCGGAGGGTCCCATCCTTCTTACGAACACACACGACAGGTGAAGAATATGAAGAGTTTGACTTCCTAACCCAGCCCTGGGCTATGAGGTCATAAAGGTAACCCTTCATCTCCTGATACAGTGGCCTGGGCACTGACATGTATGTGCGCTTGACTGGTTCAGAGTCCTTTAGAGAAATAGTCATTTTCAATCGTTCAATGCAGCCAATGTCATTGTCTGATCTGGAGAAGGAGTGACACTCTTCTCTAAGCATTTGCCTAACAACCTCTCTCTGCTCTTCGGTTAGGTGAGTTAAGCCTACTGGTGGATCCCACTGTTCAGTAGCAGTACATGGGGTTCGAACGCTGGTGTGATTCACTGTGGCTGGGGTGACTGTTTTTTCAAAGACTTGGGCAGGTAACACAGTCATAATGGTTTGTACTGTACCGATTATTGTGCGTCCTAGCAGGGCAATGTCGTGGTCAGTAGGGTTAGAGACATCAAGCCTGATAACTGGAAAAGCACCTTTCCTGACTCTGACTAGTGTGTCAAAGAACTCAAGGTCGTCTGGCCACTGCGGGTTCAGGTCTGGCTGGAAAAGCATTGTCATGTCCTCTTTGAAAGGCTGGGAAGCTACACGGCACTCAATCTGAATGCTACTGTGTTTTGGTACAGCAACCTTCTCTTTCTTGGTTTTCACTGCGTATTCATCTGTCTGTTCTGCGCTAACAGCCTGTATAAAAGCACTCACCTTGTTTCTTTTGAGGCTTGGGAAAGCTGTTTTTATTGTACTGTATCGTTTAGTCTTTTCGGTCATTGTCAGGATGTGCTCGATAACATTGAAACCTATGATGGGATGAGATAGGTGACAGCCTTTCATTACCAGCACTGGGATGATCAGTTCCTTTGTTTCGTCAGTTTCAGAGGCTAGCCGAAAAGTTGTTTCAATCCATCCCAGGTACGGCATTTCAGTCCCATTTGCTGCAGTCAACCTTAGATCAGCAGGTGAGTCCAGGATTTCTGAAACATCTCTCAGCCTTGCGTTTGGGAGAGATTCCTCTTTCCATCGTTCATCAATGACCGATACCTGAGAGCCTGTGTCCCATAGAGCTTGGAGGTGGTGGCGATTCAGGTGACACTCAATAAGGCACTGTCTGCCGACTAGCGAGGTGACCTTACGGGGGTAGCGACCTTGAGCTAGGGATGGTAAGGAGTGGGCATTTTCCTCTGTGCAGGAAAACCTTTCACTGGTAGAGTTAATTTTCAGGTGAGTGAATTTTTCCTTATGTTTAATCCAATGTTGGTTTTGACATACTTTGGAACAGTACAGTGTCTCTTTACATGATGAACATTGTTTCAGATTCTCAAATGCATCTTCTCTGGCACAATTTGCACATTTCTGGGACTTTTTGGTAGCTACGGTTAACACTCGTCCCTCAGCGGTAACCTTTCCCCGTTTAAATGGGCCTCCCTTGATGGTCTGACTCCCCGGATTTTACATCCCGCTTGAAAATGTTCTCCACTCCCACATCGGAAGCAGTGGGTGCAGCGTGCATCTGTTCTGGCCTGCTGGCAGACAAAACACCTCCTTGGAGCTTGAGCAGAGCAGTTGGCATACCGGTTAGGTGCATATTGATGCTGCACAGGGTCAGGTGCTTGGGACTGACTGTAGTTGCTGTAATACTGCTGCTGGGAAACAGGTGGCTGGGGACCCCAATCTGGCCTCCTAACTGGAGGTGGGGCATAGGCACAAGGCGGTGACCGAAACATAGGCTGCTGTAATGTCTCCTTAATCTGAGCAATCTCTGCACTGAGACCTTTTAGAGAAGCTACACCTGTCTTAAGTTCAGCTAACTCTGTTAACAGTTCTGCGGGTATCTTAGCTTTGGCTTCCTTCACAGGACACTTTGTGGATGGCGTATCTTCAAACTGGACTACACTTACAGTTGTAGCAGGCTGTGGGGCATGAAACCGCTTTTTGTTTCGTCTTTCTATCTCATTAGCACAAGCAATGTTAAGCTTCTCTAGCAAAACCTCATCTGATGTTTCGCTATCTAGCAGGAGAGGCTGCATGTCTATCCTGATACTGTCACTCTGGAGACCTGTAAGGACTGTGTGTAAACACATGCGCTGGACTAGAGCAGGGTCATACTTAAGCCCTGATTCTGACTCCTGGGATGCAAACAGTACTTTTTGCCTCAAATCTAAGACGCGCATCAGGAAGCTTTGAGGGGTCTCCTTGCTATGCTGTGCTTCTGAAGCTAGCTGTTTGTAAAGCTCTGTTGCACTCTTCTCTTGGAAGTGGGAACGCAGGATACATCTAAGTGTGGTAAGAGTTAGCTGGGGTTTACCTTCCAAGTAACTGCGTAGCTGTGAGCCTGGAGAAATAGCCCTGACTACTGCATCTACTATTTCTACCTCAGGATAGCCTCTGTTAAGTCCATTCTCGATCTGATGGGCAAGGCTGGAAAAAATCAGTTTATCTTTCTGGCCCGGTTCACCTATCTGACCAGAAATTTTAAACTCTTTGCGCCAGTATGAGCTGGGCTGTGCATTGGGTGAGAGCGGCACGCTCCCCTGAAGATTGGCATGGGGTTGGGGCTGACGCAGGGAATCACTGGCTTTGGCTGCAGTAATCTGCTCAGTTCCCACCCTTTGTTGTGGGGTTACAGTTCTCAGTTCTTCTATTCTGTGATGTATTCCGGCTGTTTCAATATCATGGTCAGTTTGCCATGTTTTGTTATCTATGCCACTGATCATATCTGTCATTTTGTCTTTAAGTAGCAACAATTCTGACATGCCGCCATCTTCTAACTCTGCAATTTCCTCTCTTTCAAGGAACATCATAATGTGAGTCATCAGTGATATGCGGGATTTGTCTTGAACATCTCTTCTCTGTTCGCCTGATATGTCAAGGAAATCACATATCTCTAGTAACTTGTCTTTAGTCAGGGTGCGCAATTCTCCTACTACCTCTTCCTGTAGTTCTTCCAAGGCGGTTGTCATCTTGACAGAACAGGAGGAACTTTTACTGTGCAGGAGTTGACTCTGAATTAGATGGTCCTTACTGTCTCTGATGGTCGATCAATGGCCTCAGGTGACACGTACTTAACCACCAACTTCCAGCTCTCCTCGAACAGCAACACTTTCCTCACTGCAGCCTGCCTGAGTGATTATGTGGGGATTTAGCTGGCTCGGAATTCAGCGACCAGGATGTGGAAACTGGACATCTGAGCAGCTATCTCAGCGGAGCCTCCAAAAATGTTACACCCCTGAAAAAGGGTAGAAAGAATCACGATAGTGATACGGAATGTTTACTCATTGAACGTTTAGTGCAATCATTGTACATAAATAACACATTTTACAGAACAACAGATCTACAGGAACGATAGGTTTTGTAGGGTACAAGGCTTATTCAAATCATAACAGTATACACTGTACATCACTGAAACAAATACTGTTTTCAATATAACTGTCAAGCAAAGCTTTAACTCAGTAAACCATAACACAAATCATCAACAGGCAACAAAGTGTTTGAAAAACAACCACACAAATAACGCCGCAAAACATCTTACCAACAGCGCACACGTTCATTCACAATCGACATAAAATGGCAGCTACGTAGCAGTACCTAGCAGTACGAAGCTAGCTGCAACCGAGCACGGCTCACATTACTCTCTGCAAACCCAACCAACTTCCTCAACATGTTACTAAACAAACCTTAAACACTCTTGACATGTTATCAAGTTATTACATTTAAATTACTCTTTTTAATCATCAATAATGTACCTGAAAAAGGGTAGAAAGAATCACGATAGTGATACGGAATGTTTACTCATTGAACGTTTAGTGCAATGAGAAAAAGACCGCGAATTCTCCGTGAACTTGAGTGGAGACCAGAGCAATCGATCTCAGGCTCATAGATTAAGAGCATTTAGTAGATCACAGATTAGCACTTTTATCCACGACAACATAAAGGAATCAACATAACGTTTACACATTCCTCTCACAATTCGTACCCTTTGTATGCTTGACGGATTTTAACAGAATTATATAAATGTTATCAATCTATCAACTAATACTGACTGCATGATCTTAACCTTAGATGTTTTAAGATCCTCACATACTATGAATTTACTAATACTTTTTAATGTATAACAGGCTATTAGTATTTCCTTTAACCTGTCACACTAAAGGTCTCTTCCTTTTGTCTTTCTGGGATTGCGATCACTGGTTGAGAGGGATATGTCCCCACTCCCTACACAATATCTGTCCTTCTCTTTTTACCCTCAGTTACAACTAGCCATGCCCTGAGGATCTTTAAAATGTATATCTGTCAATCTTTGCTCTTCCCCTTCATGTGAAACCATATAATTGTGTGGTAGGTCTGGTCAGAGGCAAGGCGTGGCTGGGTGGAGTCCTTAGTGCTCACCTGTTTGATCCGAGGTCAGTTTGAACTCACCTGGGATGCTTTTTTGTCCGATGTCCTGTGTTTTGTGTTTAGTTTCTTGTCTTCTCTGATACCTTTAGGGCACAGCTGTTCATCAAAGATAAATGACAATGTGAGTATCCACTGTCCACACAATATAGATTATTCTGCAGCAAAGCCTTTATGCTCCGCCAGTTCCTTTTTTCCCCACTCAGTATGAATACACTTTTTCCATTCAGCTAAACCAGTTGTCGCCTGCTGAGTTACTGAGGGTTTCATTTGTTGTGCAATCCCTCACCTGGGTCATCTAATGGCTATTCACTGTTTAAATCACAGATCATATCTTTAGGGTTGATTAAAACAAGTTTAGAATATAAGATGTTAACAGATTGTAAAGCGTAATACGTCTGATGACCCCAGCGTAACCCCGTCTTCCCGAAATGTTTCCATGGAAAGTTAAGATTGGGGAGGCACATGGGCACAGTCTAACAATAGGCTGCCAACCCTGTGTCACCATAATAACTGTGTACTGTTTTGACTCTTTTGTCTGGCCTTTCATGTCAAGGAGACGCTCCGTTGTGTTTGCCCCAGCTGCCTTCTGCACACACAATACCACAGTTGTATATTCTTTTGCACCAATAGTTGTGGATCTAATATGATCCAGGTTAGCCTGAAATACAGACCTGTTTTGTGCTAACATTCCACTCCTTGTACTCCATGTCAAATGTTTGGCATGACACGGAGTGGCAAGGAGTGGAATGTCAGCACAAACAGACTGGTACCCAGGCTAGATCCAGGTTTCTTTTGGTTAGTATTTCTAGCAGTGTAGTGGTCAACGAGGGATTGAACTCTCGCTGTCCTTTTGTCTGGCACACAAAATAAGATATGCTTTGATATTCCCTTTCAGTTTTTGGGGGGATATTAGGAAAGTGTTCACATTGGACATCAAAGTAGCATGGTTGACCTGAGGGCTGTATAATCACATCCAGTGTTGGGCTGAGATCAAATACTAAGTGCGGGAAATGCAGCTGCAAAACAAAGACTTTCTTCACCTAATTTATGTATGTGGGAGCTTTGCTTTTATTCTCTTTATTTACCTATATTATAAAAAATAAAAAGCCCCCCCTCCCTAAACCGTTCTTCTAAACAGTGTTTAAATTAGGGGCTTTCAGTGTGTCACTGCATAAAATAAGTGCTACAAACTAACTAATGCCACCGCTGTCTGTCTGTGTGGTACTGCCAAACTGCCAGCAGGGGGTTTCAGTCTGAGGCTGTCCCACACCCTAAAGCCCATTCCCTTTTGATGGCCCTCCCCTCCACTGTGAGCATGCAGTGTGTGCTGTCATCCCTCTCCAAACCACCTCATTAGAACATTGGCTAAGGAGACAAGGCTACTTGTTACTCTGCACAAAAGGTAACTGGCTGTGGTAACCATAGTGATGGGAGAGCGGATAAAGGAAATCCAGGTCATGTCTTTTTCTTTAGATCGCCACTCCCGTGCCACCCCTTCCTCCATACCCACCCATCCACTAACCTCCAATTTAATTTAATCCATGCCGTACGATAAATATGACGACAATGTTCCGAGCCCGCATGCCTGCACAGTCTCTATAACACTCTCCGCTTTCACTGTTAGACACGCCATCTTTGTTTTCATACAGTGTAACAAGCATAAAAAAGACCCCAGTTTAGGAACGGCAGAGCAGCTCGGTCTACCATAGCAATGGCGAGTTGCAATAGAACCACACTAAAGAGCATTTACATCTAGGAGCTCAGTCTTGTCTTCAGCCAGATAAAGAGAAGTGGAGCACACAGGTGAGGTTCTGAGAGTCTTCAGCACAACTGAGTGAGAACAAACATTTAAACATACATGAAACTAAATTAATGAAAGGAGGGCTTGCTTTATATAGCATTTCTGGAGTGCTTGTTTTTTCAAGTTGCCCATTGAAGGGATGTTTGATACAATAACCAGGAGATGGAGGGGGAGACATGCAAAGGCACAGGGAGAAGGAGGGCATCAGTCTTTCGTAGCGGGAGGCAGACTGAACCTGCCATGAACCCACTCTAACTCTTTCTCTCCTGCATTCAGTTAGAGGGGTCATACCAGGCTCTAGTCTGGCTGTATGTCTGCCTCAGTCTCAACTGGCAGTGGGAGAGACAAAGCACTCCGCCACATTGACTGCACAGGCACTGACTGTCTATCACCTTACGAAGCTGTGATATCACACACACACACTGTGATTCACCAGATGTGATGATGATGTGATGATAAGTATCTTTGCGGGAGAGATACTTCCACACACAGACATGACATTATCCTCTAGTCCTCTAGTGTTCACCATGATGTCCTGGCAGTGTGTGTGACTGAGCTCATAACCTAACCCTGGGCCTCTGGATGTACTGTAAACCCGATTATGGCTCTCCAGAGCATAAACAGGGTCACATTAGACACATTAGACACACGTCATCCTAATGACACTGTCATCACTACCAAATTTTCCACCCAGTCTTCCTTTCTCTGTGGCAACAAACTTCAACCCCCCTGGACCTTCTAACCCTTTTGACTTACTTGCTTGTCTGTTTGATTCAGGGCTGCAGGTCGGGTTGGTGTGATAATGCCCTGTCATGTGTCCTGCTGGTCAGCCTCTTACTGATGATGTCACTGAGTGCTCCAGCAGAGTGCTGACTGAGCTGGGCAGAACAGGAAGAGACAGACTGATGGATCCGTTCAGACTGCTGCTGCGATAAAAAGCACTAATCAGTTTCCCAGAGTCACATTAGCTCATCCACTCGATCCACAATGAATTTAAATAGATTCTCCGGTACATTTGTATACTTTTTAGCCAGCAGTTGTGAAAGTAGCTCTCGCGAGCCAAAAGTGGTCCCCGTAAACTGCGTACTGCGTCACATACGTGCAAATATGTGCACCAAGTCATTGCTCTCTCGCCCACGTGAGGGAAAATGGAGGGAAAATGGTGCATGCAACAGCTTCCAGAGAAACAGCCGCTTTCAAACTAGGGATTTTGTGGCTAAGTGAGGTAAGACAGTAACTCTGCTCAGAGATCATGCATGTATGAACATTGACACATCCAGCCCAAAGCGGGAGAATTTAAAAACACTTAGTAGTCGCCAAAGTTCCGGAGCATGTCTTTAACATAAAGTATGAATGAGATGCTGAAATACAATCAATGAAGAGAAAAGGAAAAGAGGAAACCTAGTAAGTTGTACAACTGAATAGATTCAACTGAAATGTGTCTTCCGCATTTAACCCAACCCCCTTGAATCAGAGAGGTGCGGGGGAGCTGCCTTAATTGACATCCAATAAAGTCACATCAAAGCGATCTTGCTGATGACTTTGATCATGATGAGATTCATTAACAGCGTATTCGGACTGAAAGCTGTGGTGCATGATGGGTAATTCTATTAAAATGTCCATGGTTGACGGACTGACTGACTGACTGTCAGACTTTACACTGTTTCAGCCTGGAGACCATGATCATATCAGCCTGATACACATGCAGGCACTCATTCCAAACCCTCTGTGAAAGAGAAGTGATCAGAGACCATGTCTAATCTCAAAACGCAGCTGTCTAACCAACATTTAAATACAACACAGCTGAAATTTACATCACTTAGCATTTATGAAAAGAAATATGTTCTGTATATACAGAACCAGTCAAAAGTTTGGACACCCCTACTCAATCAAGGGGTTTGATTTATTTTTGCTATTTTCTACATTGTAGAATAATAGTGAAGACATCAAAACTATGGAATAACACATATGGAATCATGTAGCAAACAAATAAGTGCTTAAAAAAATCAAAATATGTTTTATATTTTATACTCTTCAAAGTAGCCACCCTTTGCCTTGATGACAGCTTTGCACACTCTTGGCATTCTCTCAACCAGCTTCACCTGGAATGCTTTTCCAACAGTCTTGAAGGAGTTCCCACATATGCTGAGCACTTGTTGGCTGCTTTTCCTTCCCTCTGCGGACCAACTCATCCCAAAAAAACTCAATTGGGTTGAGGTTGGGTGATTGTGGATGCCAGGTCTGATGCAGCATTCTATCACTCTCCTTCTTGGTGAAATAGCCCTTACACCGCCTGGAGGTGTGTTGGGTCATTGTCACGTTGAAAAACAAATGATGGTTCCACTATGCGCCAACCAGATGGGATGGTGTATCGCCGCAGAATGCTGTGGTAGCCATGCTGATTAAGTGTGCCCTGAATTCTAAATAAATCACAGACAGTGTCACCAGCAAAGCACCCCCACACCTTCACACCTCCTCCTCCATGCTTCACGGTGGGAACCACACATGCAGAGATCATCCATTCATCTACTTTGCGTCTCACAATGACACGCCGGTTGGAACCAAAAATCTCAAATTTGGACTCATCAGACTGAAGGACAGATTTCCACCGGTCTAATGTCCATTGCTCGTGTTTCTTGGCCCAAGCAAGTTTCTTCTTCTTATTGGTGTCCTTTAGTAGTGGTTTCTTTGCAACAATTCGACCATGAAGGCTTGATTCCCACAGTCTCCTCTGAACAGTTGATGTTGAGATGTGTCTGTTAATGGAAACTCTGTGAAGCATTTATTTGGGCTGCAATTTCTGAGGCTGGTAACTCTAATGAACTTATCTTATGCAGCAGAGGTAACTCTGGGTCTTCCTTTCCTGTGGCGGTCCTTATGAGAGCCAGTTTCATCCTAGCGCTTGATGGTTTTTGCGACTGCACTTGAAGAAACTTTCAAAGTTCTTGAAATTTTCCGTATCAAGTGACCTTCCTGTCTTAAAGTAATGATGGACCATCATTTCTCTTTGCTGTTCTTGCCATAATATGGACTTTGTCTTTTACCAAATAGGTCTACAGTTGAAGTCAGAAGTTTATAAACATTTATGTTGGAGTCATTAAAACTCGTTTATCAACCACTCCACAAATTTCTTGTTAACAAACTATAGTTTTGGCAAGTCGGTTAGGACATCTACTTTGACCATGACACAAGTCATTTTTCCAACAATTGTTTACAGACAGATTATTTCACTTACAATTCACTGTATCACAATTCCATTGGGTCAGAAGTTTACATACACTAAGTTGACTGTGCCTTTAAACAGCTTGGAAAATTCCAGAAAATGATGTCATGGCTTTAGAAGCTTCATCATTTCAGTCAATTGGAGGTGTACCTGTGGATGTATTTCAAGGCCCTACCTTCAAACTCAGTGCCTCTTTGCTTGACATCATGGGAAAATCAAAAGAAATCAGCCAAGACCTCAGAAAAGATATTGTAGACCTCCACAAGTCTGGTTCATCCTTGGGAGCAATTTCCAAATGCCTGAAGGTACCACTTTCATCTGTACAAACAATAGTACGCAAGTATAAACACCATGGGACCACGGAGCCATCATACCGCTCGCAAGGAAAGCATTCTGTCCTAGAAAGGAACGTACTTTGGTGCGAAAAGTGCAAATCAATCCCAGAACAGCAGCAAAGGACCTTGTGAAGATGCTGGAGGAAACAGGTACAAAAGCATCTATATCCACAGTAAAACAAGTCCTATAATGACATAACCTGAAAGGCTGCTCAGCAAGGAAGAAGCCACTGCTCCAAAAACGCCATAAAAAAGCCAGACGACGGTTTGCCACTGCACATGGGGACGAAGAGCGTACTTTTTGGAGAAATGTCCTCTGGTCTGATGAAACAAAAATAGAACTGTTTGGCCATAATGTTTGGAGGAAAAAGGGGGAGGCTTGCAAGCCGAAGAACACCATCCCAACCGTGAAGCACGGGGGTGGCAGCATCATGTTGTGGGGGTGCTTTGCTGCAGGAGGGACTGGTGCACTTCACAAAATAGATGGCTTCACGAGGAAGGAAAATTATGTGGACATATTGAACATCTCAAGACATCAGTCAGGAAGTTAAAGCTTTGTTGCAAATGGGTCTTCGAAATGGACAATGACCCCAACTACACTTCCAAAGTTGTGACAAAATGGCTTAAGGTCAACAAAGTCAAGGTATTGGAGTGGCCTTCACAAAGCCCTGACCTCAATCCTATAGAAAATTTGTGGGCAGAACTGAAAAAGCGTGTGCGAGCAAGGAGGCCTACAAACCTGACTCAGTTACTCCAGCTCTGTCAGGAGGGATGGGCCAAAATTCACCCAACTTATTGTGGGAAGCTTTTGGAAGACTCCCCAAAATGTTTGACAATTTTGTTAAACAATTTAAAGGCAATGCTACCAAATACTAATTGAGTGTATGTAAACTTCTGACCCACTGGGAATGTGATGAAAGAAATAAAAGCTGAAATAAATATATCTCTCTACTATTATTCTGACATTTCACATTCTTAAACTAAAGTGGTGATCCTAACTGACTGTCATGACTTCCGCCGAAGTCGGCCCCTCTCCTTGTTCGAGCGGTGTTCGGCGGTCGACGTCACCGATTTTCTAGCCATCACTGATCCATTTTTCATTTTCCAATGGTTTTGTCTTGTCTTCCATCACACCTGGTTCCAATCCCATCAATTTCATGTTGTGTATTTACCCCTCTGTTTCCCCTCATGTCCTTGTCGGTGATTGTTCGTTGTATGTATTGGTGCTTTGTATGTTATGGTGTGCGACGGGTTTTGTACCCACTTTCTTTATTTTGTATATGTTGGTTTTCGGAGTTTGTGAGCATTTATTAAAATACTCAGTTTATACCAAGTTCCTTCTCCTGCGCCTGACTTCCCTGCCACCAGCACGCACCCCATTAAGCTGACCTAAGACAAATAATTTTTACTATGATTAAATGTCAGGAATTGTGAAAAACTGAGTTTAAATGTATTTGGCTAAGGCGCATGTAAACTTCCGACTTTGTGTCTCATCGTCCACGATGCTGTCAATGACACCATACACATGAACACGTTTATTTTGCTTTCAGCCGTGATCAAATAAGGATCATATCCTGGAAATGGATTCCATAATTCAGTTTGTGCTAAATTTCATTTTATTACCCTGGTGGTGTGTGTTTCTAAAAACCACCAGCTGCTATGTCACAAAGAATCCAATCATACAAAAAGTTAATGATGCATATTATTAGATACAGTACCAGCCAAAGGTTTGGACACACGTACTCATTATTTTCTACATTGTAGAATTATAGTGAAGACATCAAAACTATGGAGTAACACTTACGGAATCATGTAATAAGAAAACAAGTGTTAAACAAATCAAAATATGTTTTGTATTTTAGATTCTTCAAAGTAGCCATCCTTTGCCTGGATGACACTTTGTACACTCTTGGCATTTTCTCAACCAGCTTCATGAGGTAGTCACCTGGAATGCATTTCAATTTAAAGATGTGCCTTGTTAAAAGTTAATTTGTGGAATTTCTTCCCATCTTAATGCGTTTGAGGTAATCAGTTGTGTTGTGAATAGTCTAGTATCGACCATTTCCCCGGTCTTACAGAAGAATAGTGGGTGAGTTTCTGCGGGCATATGTGGATCCCGATGTAAAGAATACCCTACTGGGTCTCACATTCACTATGTGATCTAAGCAGCCAGGACCCCCTCGTCCACCTGTCTCCTATAGCTTTACCAGCCTGGGCAGTGCCTCTTTCTGCCAGCCTGTTGGACATCTGCCTCCATGACCCATCGTCTGTTTACATCCTCGTTCATTCGTCGTCATAGCAGCCCCCCTCACGAAGATACCATGCCCCTCCCCATTGCAGGCCCTCCTCCTTTTTATAATGTTTCCCAAAAACACCAGCTGTGAGTTTCTCAGTCATATCCCACTCAACTCTGTCACAGGAGCAGTACCTCCATCTGCAGAGATGCTCCCTTCTACTTGGTGTTTCTCAAAGTGTTTACTATTCCTCCTGACAAAATAACATTTAGTTCACTGTAAAGAATTTGTTCATCATTTGAACAAATTGATAATTGACTCATGTTGAAATAGTATGTGTACAAAAAGCCAAAAGGAAAACACATACAGCGTAGTCTGATTTAGGTCCTCTGCGTTGGTAAACTTAGTCAAAATGATTTTGAAGTGAAGCCCAAAGAAGACTAATCCACAACAGCTTTTGAACGAGGCACAGCACGTGTTCAGTTTGCCCGAAGCATTATGTGACACAGCACCCCATTGAGTGGCTAATGTCCAAATCTGCCCCTCTTCCTGTGACCGCCCCCCCCAACCAAATGTACCCGCTGCCCCTCCTGTCTGTGGCCCGGCGGTCTGCAGGCAGGAGGCAGCCCCTCTCAGACAGCTGAGGGAGGTGCTGAGGAGGCAGCGGTCAGACTGAATTAGAGTTATGTGTGACATGCACAGGAGAGGCTCCAGAATGCAGTAACAGCTGAGTCCGAAAGTGTATCCTACGCCTGAGGGGAGGGGGGCAGTCAAAACCACAGTGACCCCTCTAGAAAGGACCAATCATGTTAGCTTTCTAAGGCGACCAGTCTTATCCTTGTATTATCCCTCTAAAACAACCAACTGTGATTATGTCATTTCACAGAGTTAAATAGGATGAACATTTGTAGAGAAGAAGGTAGGTGCTCTATTTTCAGGCTTTTGAACTCCATGGGATATTTAAACAAACCATTCTCTGTATCTACCAAAGAAACACAATGGATAGAGAAACAAATGAAAATATACAAAAGAACAGCCCTCCACCCTTCCCATGTTCTGGGAACCAACTGTACCAGAGAGCATGAAACATTAAACTGTAGTATAGCTCTCTCTTGTCACAGAGACAGAGCTTGGGGGTTTCTGTGGTATGAAAATGGGCACAGGTCATTTCTTATTGTTTTTTACCTTTATTTAACTAGGCAAGTCAGTTATTTTCAATGACAGCCAGTGGGTTAACTGCCTTGTTCAGGCGATTTTTCCTGAAAAAGGTTGTTGGTGGCAGTTTCTTTGAAATATATTGGAAACTCATATCCGACTGAAATAGTTTCACAAATGGAGAAAATCAACATTCACTTTGCTCCAGCGGGACACATGGTCCCCGAAGTCACCACCCACTGTTTCAGTTTTTATACCTGGCTGGGTAGGTGTTTTTGTGTTCTTTTTTTGTCATTGTACTCTGACACGATTTTTTCTTCCCTGACACACTTTGGCCTGTTGATGGGTCATAGGAGAAGCAGGGATCAGGTGCACTGGACTAGCGTTCTAAAGATTTAGGTTGCAAGTTTGAAACTCATCACTGAAAACTTTTGCATTTTAGCAACTTTTCAGCTACTTGCTACTTTGCAACTACTTAGCATGTTAGCTAACGCTTCCCCTCACTCTAACCTTAACCCTTTTAGTTAACGCTTCCCCCAACCCTAACCCTTTTAGCTAACCCTTGACCTAACCATAACCTTAACCCTTTAAGCTAACCCTTCCTCTAGCCCAAACCCTAAACTGAACCCTTGAACTTAACGTCTAAACTTAACCCTATTTATACGTTTTCCAAAATGTAATATATAATACGAATTATAATTCGTAACCTATCATACAAAATGGGAAATAGACATCTACAAATTAAATACATACCATACAAAACGTAACGTATCAAACTAAATGGCTTGTCTCAGATTTACGTACAAAATGATACGAAACACTCCGAGACCGGGTTGCACTTTGTCTACACTTTATGCCTGCACTGCCATGTTAGAGGATGCCACTAACATCAATACTACATTACACCATACTCTTATTTTATGATACATCTTACATAGCCATGTACAGCCTGTAAATTCAGTATGACATCCGCTAGATCAAATTCTATAGAGACTCACTTGGACAGAGTCCAATGGATCATTTATCTGATGGAGAGCTGTATTGTTATTGATGGTGACAGGAGCCTTATAAAGAGGTGTTGGTGTTTATTTGATACCCTGTCAGCACAGGGTGATGGCGTGTGTGTTGTTGCCTGGGCCAAGACACAGATTTGATTTAAAGGGCCTGTTTTTTTTCTAAAAAACCAAACTCCACAGAAGGAAAGAAGATTGGACAGATGTATTGAGGTGTTTAGGCTTTTATCCATACTCCCCATAGAGGCCCAGAATCACAACGTCATTACTGATTAGTCTCAAAGAGATGCACTCTGATGACTTTGTCTCAGTTCACTACGCACAAGACAGGATAGTATGACAAGGTAATACAAACACACAGCCGCAAACACAGGTGCTCATAGACACCTCCACGTCCACCTGATACACACGGCAGATGCAACCCATATACAGAGGGTGGGTGACTGCAGTCCTGCTTTGTCATGTCATAGCCTCTTATCTGGAAGGACATCAGCTCTTAGAGCTATCCTCTCTCCTCTATCTCTGGCAGTGGTGTACATAATGGGCTTTTACCTTCTGAAGCCAGCTCACGCAAACACACACACACACACACACACACACACACACACACACACACACACACACACACACACACACACACACACACACACACACACACACACACACACACACACACACACACACACACACTCAACTGCAAATGTATCAATTTATTATCCTGCTGTTTCTGCCTCTGAAAATATGCTGTAACATGTATGGTGTGAAGAGAGGCGCAACACCCACCCCGTTCAATCTGTTGTAAGGTATTATCAGCACTACATTACCTTACAATAGAAGTGGTAAAATAGAGGAATGAAATGGAGGCATGATTTTCTCAAAACACAGGGATCAAATGAACTCAGCAGTTTTTCTTTCTTCAGATTAGTATTTATGATTTCATTAGGCAGCATTATAGCCTACATGGATATCTGAATTAGAACAAGTATTAATCATGACACAGTAATAGTCCGAAAGTAAACCTTTTGCATCTTTGAAAAGGCTTACGTCATCCTTTTGTGAGAAATACCCTAACATACCGGTCTGTGCCATTGCCATGCTAGGGCGGTTTCAGCGGCGGTCGGCTTTAGGACCCAGCAGTGCAGCCGGTCAGGTATGCACAACTCATGAACTAGAGCGAGGCAGACAAAGGCAAAAAGAGCTCGTGCCGCTTTCCTGCAGCATCCACACCCACCCACTTCGCTCCATACACTCCAGCGCGGGTGAGTACCGTTAGTGGGATACTATATATTTGGGTTAAACATAGTTAAATGGCAGCAAAAATATTATTTCGGTATTTTACTTCTGTTTCTGACGGTGTGTTGATTTGTTGTTTTGAGTATTGAACACTTCTGAGGATTGTTCGAATTGTGAGCTATTTAGGCAGTTAGCTGAGCAGGTGGTTGTAGGTGTGCGCGTACCCGTTAGTACACAACTAACACAGCTCATCTGTATGCAGGGTACTGCGACCACTGCACTGTTCTAAGATCATGTGCACAACTGAAGGGTTTTCTTGTTACACTAATGAGAGAAGGAGTACAGAGAAACTTTTTTCTTTTTTTTTTTGAATATGACTTAAAACCAGCTAAGACTGGCTTAGTGTTACACAGATCAGCTGTGATGAGGATACAGGACGCTGGCGGGCAGGTAGAATGATCAGGGTTTTTTTCTATGGGCGGCTGTAGTGGTGGGAATGGTGGTGACACAGACCCAGGCTCACATCTCTGTGGTGCAGTTAGACATGTCACTATCACACAATATAACAGCCTTGCTGTCTATCTGCTTCATTGTGCACACTGCCCTGTGTTAGGTAAGCCTGGTGAGAGTATGTATTATTTGACACATTAATTTATTTGTTATATTTAGGGTTTGAATGACATTAACTGTTGGGGTGGCCCTATGAGTAGGGGTCTGGACCTTATGGGGATGGCAATTTAAATATTTCAATAGTTAGGGGCCACTCCTGTAATTTCTGCTCTGGTGGTGGGAATGCACTGGGGTGAGTCATTCGTCTAGTAATAACACTAGTATTGATACATTATATTAGTGTGCTCGTGTTTGAATGCAGTATTACTAATAGTAGTGTAGTAGTGTAGCACTACAGTAGCAGCAGTAGTAGTAGTGATATAGTAATACTAGAGCAGTAGTAGTTGTGATAGAGTAGTACTGCAGCAGAAGTAGTAGTGATATAGTATTACTACAGTAGTAGTAGTGATAGAGTAGTACTACAGCAGTAGTAGTAGTGATACAGTATGACTGCAGTAGTAGTGATATAGTATTACTACAGTAGTAGTAGTGATAGAGTAGTACTACAGTAGTAGTAGTAGTGATATAGTAGTACTACAGTAGTAGTAGTAGTGATATAGTATTACTATGGTAGTAGTAGTGATAGAGTAGTACTACAGTAGTAGAAGTAGTGATAGAGTAGTAGTACTACAGTAATAGTACTATATCAGTAGTAGTAGTGATAGAGTAGTAATACAGTAGTAGTAGTAGTGATATAGTAGTATTACAGCAGTAGTAGTAGTGATATAGTAGTACTACAGCAGTAGTAGTAGTGATAGAGTAGTACTACAGCAGTAGTAGTAGTGATAGAGTAGTAATACAGTAGTAGTAGTAGTGATATAGTAGTATTACAACAGTAGTAGTAGTGATATAGTAGTACTACAGCAGTAGTAGTAGTGATAGAGTAGTACTACAGTAGTAGTGGTGATAGAGTAGTACTACATCAGTAGTAGTAGTGATATAGTAGTACTAGAGCAGTAGTAGTTGTGATAGAGTAGTACTGCAGCAGAAGTAGTAGTGATATAGTATTACTACAGTAGTAGTAGTGATAGAGTAGTACTACAATAGTAGTAGTAGTGATACAGTATTACTACAGCAGTAGTAGTAGCGATATAGTATTACTACAGTAGTAGTGGTGATAGAGTAGTACTACAGTAGTAGTAGTAGTGATATAGTAGTACTACAGCAGTAGTAGTAGTGATATAGTATTACTACGGTAGTAGTAGTGATAGAGTAGTACTACAGTAGTAGAAGTAGTGATAGAGTAGTAGTACTACAGTAGTAGTAGTAGTGATTGAGTAGTACTATATCAGTAGTAGTAGTGATAGAGTAGTAATACAGTAGTAGTAGTAGTGATATAGTATTATTACAGCAGTAGTAGTAGTGATATAGTAGTACTAAAGTAGTAGTAGTAGTGATACAGTATTACTACAGCAGTAGTAGTAGTGATATAGTATTACTACATTAGTAGTGGTGATAGAGTAGTACTACAGTAGTAGTAGTAGTGATATAGTAGTACTACAGCAGTAGTAGTAGTGATATAGTATTACTACGGTGGTAGTAGTGATAGAGTAGTAGTACTACAGTAGTGATAGTAGTGATTGAGTAGTACTATATCAGTAGTAGTAGTGATAGAGTAGTAATACAGTAGTAGTAGTAGTGATATAGTATTATTACAGCAGTAGTAGTAGTAGTGATATAGTAGTACTACAGCAGTAGTAGTAGTGATAGAGTAGTACTACAGCAGTAGTAGTAGTGATAGAGTAGTACTACATTAGTAGTAGTAGTAGTGATAGAGTAGTACTACAGTAGTAGAAGAGTTGATAGAGTAGTAGTACTACAGTAGTAGTAGTAGTGATATAGTCGTACTACAGCAGTAGTAGTAGTGATAGAGTAGTACTACAGTAGTAGTAGTAGTGATAGAGTAGTTCTACTGTAGTAGTAGTGATAGAGCAGTACTACAGTAGTAGTAGTAGTGATAGAGTAGTACTGCATCAGTGGTAGTAGTGATAGAGTAGTACTACATCAGTAGTGTTAGTGATATAGTATTACTACAGCAATAGTGGTAGTGATATAGTATTACTACATCAGTAGTAGTAATAGAGTAGTACTACCGTAGTAGTAGTAGTGATAGAGTAGTACTAAAGTAGTAGTAGTAGTAGTGATATAGTAGTACTACAGCAGTAGTAGTAGTGATATATTAGTACTACAGCAGTAGTAGTAGTGATAGAGTAGTACAGCAGTAGTAGTAGTGATAGAGTAGTACTACAGTAGTTGTAGTGATAGAGTAGTACTATAGTAGTAGTAGTAGTGATAGAGTAGTACTACAGCAGTAGTAGTAGTGATAGAGTAGTTATACAGCAGTAGTAGTAGTGATAGAGTAGTACTACGGCAGTAGTAGTAGTGATAGAGTAGTTTTACAGCAGTAGTAGTAGTGATAGAGTAGTATTACGGTAGTAGTAGTAGTGATAGAGTAGTACTACAGTAGTAGTAGTAGTGATAGAGTAGTACTACATCAGTAGTAGTGGTGATAGAGTAGTACTACATCAGTAGTAGTAGTGATAGAGTAGTACTAAAGTAGTAGTAGTAGTAGTGATAGAGTAGTACTACATCAGTAGTAGTGGTGATAGAGTAGTACTACATTAGTAGTAGTAGTGATAGAGTAGTACTACATCACTAGTAGTAGTGATAGAGTAGTACTAAAGTAGTAGTAGTGATAGAGTAGTACTACAGTAGTTGTAGTAGTGATAGAGTAGTACTACAGCAGTAGTAGTAGTGATAGAGTAGTACTGCGGTAGTAGTAGTGATAGAGTAGTTATACAGCAGTAGTAGTAGTGATAGAGTAGTACTACAGCAGTAGTAGTAGTGATAGCGTAGTATTACAGCAGTAGTAGTAGTGATAGAGTAGTATTACAGCAGTAGTAGTAGGGAGAGAGTAGTACTACATCAGTAGTAGTGGTGATAGAGTAGTACTACAGTAGTAGTAGTAGTGAAAGTGATGGGGGTGTCTCTGTGAGACAATGGGCTGTCTCCAGTGACGTCATGAGGAGAGGGTCAGTGAATTACCTCTCGGTCCATTATAGGAGCAGCTGGACTGGGAGCCAAGCACTTGTCTGTCAGGAGGAGTACCACTGTCCATAACCCATCCCACTCTGGTCCCTCCCTCGGTCCCACCCCAATCCCCGTCCCATGCATCCCAAGGCCTGGCTGTCATAAAACCCCAGTCAGACTCCGGGCTCTGCAGGTCGAGGGTGGGCGGGGGAGGGGTGGTCCCAGCCACATCCCTGGGTGGGGACAATGTGGTCCTCTGTTTATCTCCATGAAGGGCACATATGTGTTTCGGGGCTATTGAGGGATTAGGGGAGGAGGACATATAAATCACAATCAGTATTTCATCATTAAAAGCAGTGAGTTTCATGGCCTTTGCCATTGGGGCGTTGCCAGTCTCACACAATCACTGTTTACGCAGAAACGGGTTAACATGTGCCTGTTAAACCACGGAGTCTAAATGGGGTTGCCATTACCCAGCAGCTGAGCCATGTGTGGGCATTGTATGTGGAGAGAGTTGGGTGATAGAGGTGTGGAGATGTTGAGGGGTTAGGCTGCCTGCATGTCTTTGTCTTTGTCTGAGCCCATCGAGGTGTGGTCACTGGTCACAGCCACTAGGTGTGGATTTGGCAGGAAGTGGCCAGGCTTTAATTGGTAAATCTGCTTAAATTCTTGGCCCAGGCCTGGACTCTGTCTGTCTGTCCGTCCATCCCGTCCGTCCCCCTGGCACAGATCAGCGCTTTAGAAGTCACAGGGAGCAGCTTCTAGTCTACACAATAATGACCAAGGTGGACTGAATATGTTGACATAACAACGTGTGACAATTCCTGGGTTGATCAGTGGTCAGATATACACTAACCTCATCTCCCTCCCCAGGTGTGGGTCTGTGCTTGTGTACATACCGGAAACTGGGTTGGGTCGGGGCATGGGGAATAGGTGGCTGGTTTCTTTTTAGATGGGGGATTTCAGTCCCACCAATAATCAAACCGACAACCCCAGATCTAACCCCGAGAAATCCAATAATTGTCCAGCTAAATATAACTAGGACACAGGGTGTGTGTGCTATTTAAACGTTGATTCCACCACATTGTGCACTGAGGTGCTACGTTAGACTGGGACGTCGTTACGCGTTTCATCCAAGCCTCAGTCTGTATCAATCAATTACTGAATCGTCGATCGTCTACATATCAATCAGTGTTCCCAAACAATAGTCTGTAGAATCTGTTTGTGGAGTTCACCTGAGTGAAGCAGGCCGCAGCAGCAGCTCTGGACGGCTGTCACTTAGTCACCAGTGAATCAGTTGTGATTCTGCTCCTCTAATCCTATTCTTAAACACAGGCCTGCTTCTGCTACATTTCTCCAGAGAGCAGCACCTCCAGCCTCGTTCTTATACTAATACTGCATTAAGAATTTAGCAGACAAATCTCATTCTCGACAGGATATAGAAGTGCCCCAGGGGCCTCACAACAGGAACAATATATTTTTTTAGATGGGATGAGTTAAGGTCACATGAAAAGGGCTTCTCCTGGGATGTCATCAGGCAGGGGGATGTGGTGTTAGTAGATGGGAGGGGGTGGGGGGGTGGGGGGGGGGGGGGAGAGAGGGTGCTGTTATGTTTCTTGTTCCCTCTGGCATCTGTTCTGTTGTGTCCACTCCAGGAAGGGGATGTGGTCTCTGTGGGGGCTCCAGAGGACGGGGCTCAGTGGGCTGTGGGGAGGAGGTCAGGCTGTCAAAGATGACTGCTGTTTATCACACATCACCTGCTCCTGCCTCCTGTAGCCGCCACACCTCCTGCTCACTTTAACACAACACCCTACTGGCCCGTATCTTGGGACAGACTGGGGGGGGCGATATTGACAAATGCTTTGTTTGTGAACAAGGGGCCTGAAAGCCGATAGGATTATTGACGAGTGGTTATTGTTCAGCATTGTTTAGAAGAGGCCATTTTGGGCAACTGAGTGTGAGGGGCTATTGATGATGGTTGAACGATGTAGGAAATTGCATCATGGCGTTGTGTAGGACAAGGCCTGGAGCTAGACAGAGCACAATAGCCTATTGGGTGACACAGTGTATCCCAGGACACCCATATTGTCCCTCGAGTGGGGATGCTGTTTTACCTGATAGTTACTGTACTTTGATAGAAGACGTTGAAATAGAAAACCATCTCATACCTGGTCTCTTGCATTGTTAAAAACATAGCCACTACTTCCTGTTATCTGCGGAGTGTCTTTACAGAGAAGATGTAAGCCTGATACAAATACAGCCAGACAGCCCAGACTTGGGTATCAGCACATTCTAGGCAGGTGTGGATGAGGTTCATCCCACTGCAGCTAACCTCATTCACAGGTCATGTACAGTACAGTTTGGCTGCTGTGTCTGTGTTTGTGTCTGTGTTTGTGTCTGTGTGTGTATCTGTGTTTTGTATTTTTTGTCTGTCTCTGCATTTGTGTCTGTGTGTGTCTGTGTTTGTATTTTTTGTCTGTGTCTGCGTTTGTGTCTGTGTGTGTGCTCGACCACGTGTGTGCCGCTAGAGTATTGCAGTGAGTCTTTGTTCTGTCATGCAGCAGCTAGCATAAAGCTCTACTGTGCGGTCATCATAACCACACATTTTCCATCTCGTACAGAGGAATTCTATTCATTTTGATTAGATCACACAGAGATGGCTAATGAGATTCATTAGAAAGGGGGTTTTGTGTGTCGCTGTTTCGACGCAACCTGCCCCGCTGGAGTAGAACGACTCTGACGTGTTTCTTTGTCTGCTCTGCAGTCGGCTAGTTTCACTCAAACGCTCGTTCTACTCCTGAATGCCCGCCATGGAAAGGTTTGTCGGAGCGAACAGACAGACTGCCAGTCTGACCAGGGCAGGGCAGGACTCCCAGCATGCTCCAGGGTAGGGCGTGGCACCGATGACCTTCCCGATGCCTTCTTTCCTCCCACGGCGGAGAGACTCATGACTGGGGTGAGATGTGAACATGGCAGAGAGGGTGGCTGCTAGGTGCCCATTCAGAGTGGCAGAGTAATGGGTGCTCTCTGCCCATTCAGAGTGGCACAGTAATGGGTGCTCTCTGCCCATTCAGAGTGGCATAGTAATGAGTGGTCTCTGCCCATTCAGAGTGGCACAGTAATGGGTGGTCTCTGCCCATTCAGAGTGGCACAGTAATGGGTGCTCTCTGCCCATTCAGAGTGGCAGAGTAATGGGTGCTCTCTGCCCATTCAGAGTGGCACAGTAATGGGTGCTCTCTGCCCATTCAGAGTGGCACAGTAATGGGTGGTCTCTGCCCATTCAGAGTGGCACAGTAATGGGTGGTCTCTGCCCATTCAGAGTGGCACAGTAATGGGTGCTCTCTGCCCATTCAGAGTGGCAGAGTAATGGGTGCTCTCTGCCCATTCAGAGTGGCACAGTAATGGGTGCTCTCTGCCCATTCAGAGTGGCACAGTAATGAGTGCTCTCTGCCCATTCAGAGTGGCACAGTAATGAGTGCTCTCTGCCCATTCAGTGGCTGATCTCCTCATTATTCAAACTGCCTATTGCAAAGTTCCAGTCCGAACTGGGTCGCAGCAGACACTTCTCTGGCCAGCCAGCAGTCAGTCAGTCAGCCAGCCAGCCAGCTAGCTCCGCCCACCATGCTTTCTTTCCTTCTGTCTTTTTGCCGAGGGGATAAAAAGGTCTGTTTGCGTTTAAAAAGAGCAGATGTTAGTGAAGAGTTCTGGCACGGCGTGCTGTGCCCTCTACCCCTCGCAGCGTCTAACCGAATGCTTTATATGCACTGCAGATTGTACAGAGAGGCGAGACCCTGAAAGAGACCTGCTCATGCCTTTACACTAGTTATCCTATCTACCCATAACCAAAATAAAAACCTCTGAGAAATGAAATTGAATCGTTTTTTTTTTTACCCCCAACCTCAGTACTGTTTTCTCTTGCAGTTATTTTTAGACAGGCTTCTGTTGCACATTGGATCACACAACTTGTGGGTGAGTGACGCCTGTACCTTTACCCTGTAGTGTAGAGGATGAGTAACCGTTGAACAGTGTGAATACACCCTCGCACATGGTGCTCGGCACCACAGAGAAGACCGGGATACCATCTACTTTCCATCAGTGACTAACGCTCCAAACGTTCAGCTCAGCTCGAGCCTCTCTTGTCCAAGAGCCCTTAGCTGACGGTGCGGAGGTGGATGATGAGGATGCTACAGTAGATACATATCCTTCCCAGTCCGCCTGCTCATATCTCAGACTGGGACGCTCCCGGGCTTATTTCTGCCAGATCTGTCTTTAAAAAGACCCATGAGGTGAAACACTTTTCTTGTAAGATATGCGACACTTGCAAAATCCCCAAAAAGCACGTCGCAAACATTAGCATGACACCGTGGCTGTATTGTTGTGAATCATTTTTAGATACTACGTCACTGTTGGAGCTAGGAACACAAGCGCTTAGCTCTACACCCGCAATAACATCTGCTAAATATGTGTATGTGACCAATCACATTTGATTTCCTTTGATGGCCGTAGTAAGGCAACGTACGGAAACCGGAATCACACTTATGCACGTTTCCTGGAGCCCGAGGAAAAGTTGTCTCGTTTCCTGTGAAAAGATCCTGATCAGACCACGCACAGCAGCTCACTCCGATGAGAGACCTTTTCTCCAAAATATCACTCATCCACTGGGGCTTCTTAATAAGAACCTCTTGCTAGCCACGCTTCCATTCCCATCTCCCAAGGGAAACAGGCTGACTGTAGGGCAGGACACTGGCAGCCCGACCAGCGGAGCAGCTCTAGCTCTACATAAGACGTGTACAACTGATGTAAATGTTTAGTCCATTTAGTCCATAATGATATGTATGTTCAGAAACGAATGGCCTCAGTTTTAGGGTCACTAAAGGGTTGTAGGGCCTACGTAGGGAATGTATTACTGCAGAGTGATTCTGTTCACTGGACATAAAATATTGATGCCCTGTTCAACTCGGAAACTTCCCAAATGAGGCTTGTGTCTCTGTTGCAGGTCCGTCATGGCAGAACGTTCTCCAGTTGCTTCACCCACGCGCGCGCGCGCACACACACCCACCCACGCGCACGCGCGCGCACACACGCGCACACACACGCACACACACACACACACACACACACACACACACACACACACACACACACACACACACACACACACACACACACACACACACACACACACACACACACACACACACACACACACACACACACACAGAGGGCCGGGAGGTTAACACACCTCTGTGTGTGTCTGTAAGGGGGTGGGCTAATCGATAGTGAGTGCTGTAATTGATTGGGCTGGCCCGGCCTCTCTTCATCCTGCAGGAACCAGACACCCTCTGGAGGAACGGGGAGGGCTGGCTGGGTTTACTGCATGTGAACCCCAGCACGCCTGTGGTGCACGGTGCACTATTGTATGAGAGGGATAGAGATGGAAAGTGATACCCACTGCAAGGGAATTTCACAGTGGCTAGATGGTGGAATGCTCAGGGATTTATTTACCACTTTGGTATTCCGTCATTGAGAGTCTATGAGTTCATCCATGGAAATAAATTGACCAATTCACCTTTTCTGTACTGTATATAACGTCGTTATAACTCCGTTGTTTTATTCCTCTCAATGCTAGACTCCCCAGAGCTCTCCACATTCAGCACCCGTCTACCACGGACCCTCCCGGACCTCTGTTGCCATGGAGCTGGACTTCGGCCATTTCGACGAGCGAGACAAGCCCCGTAACCCACGGGGCGGGCGCATGAACGGGCTGCCCAGCCCCACCCACAGCGCCCACTGCAGCTTCTACCGCACGCGCACCCTGCAGGCCCTCACCAACGAGAAGAAGGCCAAGAAGGTGCGGTTCTACCGCAACGGAGACCGCTACTTCAAGGGCATCGTGTACGCCGTGGCCGTGGAACGCTTCCGCACCTTCGACGCCCTCCTGGCCGACCTGACGCGCTCCCTCTCCGACCACATCAACCTTCCCCAGGGGGTCCGCTTCATCTTCTCCATCGACGGAATGCGCAAGATCACCACCATGGACGAGCTGGAGGAAGGTGAGCTCACAGGGGGGCTGGGTGGTAGGTAGGGAATGGGGGGGGGGTCATCATACTTCAGTGTTATTACATGTTTAGACTCCTCGTAGGCCGTTGTTTGTGCTTAGTTCCCCTCTGTGAGTGAACCTTATCGTTCTAAGGTCTGTTAATGTGATTATGAAAGGTTACACAGCAGTAGTCTGATGGAGGTCGCCAGCCGAGTGTGTCATCGCCTGTAACGCTGGAAAAATTGGGAGGCGTAAACATCTTCTGCTATGAGATTAAGAGACTGTCTGGCCGGTCTAGCTGTAATCTGTAATCGTCTGTAATCGCAATATATATTACATATGATAATCTGATGGTTTACAGGGGGATGGAGCAGTGGGGACAGTATGCTAGGCTAGTTTACACAGTGTCCTCCAGAGACTCTGCCACTCTGCTAAATGCTGGTAGTTAGTGAGCAGCAGAGTAGTCACTACAGTCATGCTGTTTAGCCTCAATAATTCATACCAGTGATTCACTCAGCTCCCCAGGAGCCACAGGGCAGTGGTCTCAGTATGTCTGGAACAGACCTATCATAGCACCAGAACATCAGCTAGGTTGACTCTCCTGACATGTGGAGCCGAGGTTGTGGGAGAATACTTCTATGTTGGCTTAACACTTTACTACTCTCTTAGAACAAAAGGGTTCCAAAAGGGTTCCTCGGCTGTCCCACGTAGAACCCTCTGTGGAAAGGGTCCTACATGGGACCTTAAAGGGTTCTACCTGGAACCAAAAAGGGTTCTACCTGGAAGTAAAATGGGTTCTTCAAAGGGTTCTCTCATGGGGACAGCCGAAGAACCATTTTAGGTTCTAGATTGCACCTTTGTTTTTAAGAGTGTGCCACTGTTATGACTGCTTTACTGTATCCCTGGGTCTTTCTGAAGGCTAATGGAGTGGGATAATGATGCATTTTACTGTCAACCTGATCATCATCGTCATCATCCTCATTGTCAGTAGGGTGGACACAATTGTCATTGATATGCATGGTGTAGTAGTGGTCTGCTGCGCTCGCTGTGTGAAGCCCTACACTGTTATTAGAGATTATCGCTGAGGTTTTTAGCCGGGTCACTGACTCTCAGTGGCATGTACACGTGGAATTCTCCCCAACGGAAGTGTAGACTAGAGCCTTTACAGCAGTGAGAGTGCTTGGCAGCCAGGAATGAGAAAACGGTTCCTAAATGGAGCCTGTTGGAGCCATCCATCCCCCTGGAGGCTGGAGCTCGGGCATCATTCTGTTTGATGAGCAGACAGACGGGGTCTCTGCCCGTTTCCTTGGCGTGATGTAACGTCTCCTCCCCTCATTAGGGGGACTCCTCCACCTTTGATCTGAGCACTGAGTCTCAGACTCTGCAGACTTATCCAGAGGGGAGTCTTCCAGCCAGATCAGCAATCTCCCTGTGGCTGAAGCAGGATATCATGAAGGCTGCTGGATCTCTTACTGTGTCATATTAATATCCCCTCAGCAGCAGGAGCACATGTTATTGCTTGTTTGAAAGGGGTTTCTGTAACTGTATATGAAACGGGCTCTGCCGGGAATCAAGTGATACATAGTCTGGGGAGACTGGCCGGTAGGTGGTTCCCTGTACAGGGAGAGGGAAACAGGAGGCCTCCCTCCCAGCTGGTTCCCTGTACAGGGAGAGGGAAACAGGAGGCCTCCCTCCCAGCTGGTTCCCTGTACAGGGAGAGGGAAACAGGAGGCCTCCCCCCCAGCTGGTTCCCTGTACAGGGAGAGGGAAACAGGAGGCCTCCCTGCCCAGCTCCATGTAATGTTGCTGCCTTCCAGGGGAAATGGATCATATTGTGGCCTATTAATAGAATAGAAATAGATCTTACTTAGCCTTATGAAACGTTTCAGCTGATATTATGCTGCCAGATTGGGCATTTGCCAGCTGGGAAAGGCTCTATGGTCATTAAAAGGGATGATTTGAGGAAAAGAAAGAGAGTCTGCATGTTTGGAGTACAACCACAGAGGAAGATACAGTAAAAGCGAGGACAAGTTAAAAACCATTGAGGGTAGGACCATGAAAATAAATGAGTAGTGAATGATTCCATTTATACAGCAGTTAGTTTGCTTTACCCATTTCTATGTCGACCTTGTCAGTGGATTCTCTCTACCTTTGGGTTCATTACCTTGAGACCACACTCCTCAGAGTAGGAGACCCCTGTAATCTTACGCAATTACTCGTCCTCTCGACACGTGTGACCTGGGAAGTCAGTGTCCTCTGCCAGTGTTGTTTAAGTCTCTCCCTCAACGCCATCTGCCCCGGAGGCAGAGTTTTTCAATTACACTTAACACCCCTGGCTAATTGTGCTGTTCACTTCCCCTCCCCTTGATGCCCTCACTTCCTCCTTTCTTCCTCTCTGACACATCAACCCTTCTGTCTTCTAATCTTTCTCCTCATCTCTTTTATGACTGGAATGAATAGGAACAGAATTGGCAGAATTATTTTCCAAAAAGCTTGGAAGCCATAGAGGTAGTTTTTTTTTCTAGGAACGGGGCTCGGTGGGTGGGGTGAAATGAGGCTGGGATTATGCAAATTAAACAAAGACATAAACTCTGGCTTAATTTGATCAAAATGAGGTGATCATCTCTTCTGTTTGAGCTGCTTAGGAATGAGAGGCGGGGGGGGGGGGCGTCCGGGTGTGACTGGGGGGTGTTTGTGTACTGTGTGTGTGGGGTGGCCCCGGCGGGCCAGAGGAGACTAGGTATGTCACAGCAGGGAGAGTGAGTGACATGGTTTGCTTGTGTGTGTGTGTATGTGTGTGTTTCTGCAAGAGAGCGAGTTGTATGTATGTATGAATGTGGGGCGGCGAGAAAAGGGCAGTTCACCCTGCTGCTCTTCCTCTTTCAGGAGATAACAAACAAGGGGCGGCAGGTAGCCTAGTGTTGGACTTGTAACCGAAAAGTCGCAAGATTGAATCCCCGAGCTGACAAGGTAAAAATCTGTCGTTCTGCCCCTGAACAAGGCAGTTAACCCACTGTTCCGAGGCCGTCATTGAAAACAAGAATCTGTTCTTAACTGACTTACCTAGGTAAATAAAGGTTAAATAAAAACTCCTCTGCACTGTATTATCCCCACTGTCCTTTGTCTGGTGCTGCTGTGGCACAGGGAGGGAGCCCTTAGCTGATTGATGTCCTCTGGATCTCCCTGAGAGAGTGTCTGACTGTCTGGGGACATGGAAATGAAGGAACGATTGGTAGAGAATTGACGTTGAGAATTTTTATTCGAAAACGAAAGATGGAGGGTGTTATGAAAAACAGATAGAGGATGGGGAAAGGGTGGAGGAGGTGTGGCTGGCTGCTCCTCTTTCTCATTTAGGTCACTTACACAGTGCAGTGCATGTAGGGAAAGCAGCCCAGGCTGCTGAGGAAGGCTTACATGATACATGATACAGTATTAGCCTGAGCCAGCTGCCACACCACCTTACAGGCCTCTAGTCCTTACCGTACTCTACCATAAAGAGTCATAAAGAGCTCAGCCCAAGCTGCCAGTCCACCCAGGCAGAAGGCTTAGGCTTAGTGGGACTGGCTGACTCTTGTCCATAGGTGAAATCAGGACCTGCTTACCTGGATGGAAGAGTCGAGCACTGCCATTTCCACCGTTGCTGGTCAGTATGCCTACAGTATAGATTTGCTCAGCTATCATAGTGACTCAAATGTAAATGTAATGTAGGAGGTAGTTTTCCTCCGTCCTTCTACTGAATCTGTATGATCTGATGGATGAGCGCTGTGAGTAAGACGTGCCCTCTGGGTAGGCGCTGTCATAACACTCTTTGAACAGCTGTCTCTGCTGTCTCGATGCACTGTTACACAGGACAGCCACAGTTTCAGGCGCAGCGTTCTCTCTCACATGTGCTAGCCTAATTTATTCACTTTCCATTGGAAAAACATCTGCAGAAATATACTTATAATACGTTGGATCTCATGACACATGTCATCATAGCAGCGCAGGTAGGAAGACACAGACGTCGAGCAGAAATTCAGATTAGTATTCCGGCTAGACGGCGTTTGTTTTAGACTCAGCTCATTCATGTGCTGAGCCAAAGGCCCCTTCTTTTCGGAGGGGAACATCTACATTCCTTTATGAGTTCTCCAGGGATGTGCTTGCTACAGTAGGCTATATATGATCACGTCTCAGTGACAGCACTGGCTTTGCCTTCACCGTGTGCTGTCGGGAAGAAATGCTGTGAATATAACGAGTAGCCCTGTCAACCATGGAGAATGGAGATGCCTGTGCCCATACACCCACCCACACAGGCAGATCTGGGAGAGTTGTGGGCTGACTATGTGGAAGCAGAAGCCCACTGATTTTCTAAGTGAAGAAAAGCTTAGTTTTGTCATATTTCAGTATTTGGTTAGAATTATGTTACATTATCTGTGTTACAAAACCACCTAGCTAACCTACTGGTATTGCGACACTCGCTAAGTCTAGGGGTCCTAGGCCTAAACGGTCTGTGACCTGATTTAAGGTGTGCACTTATGTGAGAAGTCAGAGTATGCAGACCATGTTGTATGCATGTGCCCCCAGGAGACAGAGGAAAAAGTCCTTGTCACAGCTTTACTTTGTTTGAGTGGTTGCAGGCAGTACACTGTGATGTGACACTATTTCAAATGTCCTTACAGATGTAGGTTGTTAATTTGATCACTCATTTGTTGCTGGGAATTTTTCTACACAGCAGGAAGTGCAAACTTGCAGTATATTCAAGGTTTAAAAAGGCTTCTAAAGTTTGTAATTTCCACTATACAATGTCGAACTTGATTTGCCTTAACAAAAAATGTATCAACCCCTACAAAAAAATCTATTTATTATAATACACATAATAATTCACATTTCCTGTTTCTGCAGGATTATTTTCATGCTGTAGCAAACTGTGTCAAATTAAGATTCTACATCTGTAATAAAATTGGTATGTAGTTTCTACCCGTCATCGGATCCCCTGGTAACACTGTTACTGTTTGCCCTGTCCTCTGGTGTGTCATTTCTGCTCTGTCCCCTAGCTATCTCTCATCGCCAGCCTCACATTACTGATGAGATTTGTCTCCCAGCTGTTGCTCCTGTTTGCAGATTCCATCTGTCTTTTCTCTGCATCGCTTCCTCTCTCAGAGACAGGGATCATCAGTTTATCCACTGACTGTCCTGCCTCTCTTCTCCCCTGCCTGTAAACATTACACTCTCCTCTCCACCTCAGGGTCATGTGAATAGTAATACCTCATTTTCAGTCCATTTTATTTACCTAGTCTCTATGTATATAAAATGTTTATCGCTGAGTCTCTTAACTGCAGGGCAGTATAGGCGTTATCCTGTCAGTGGTCTAAAGCAGTGGTTCCCAACCTTTTTACTGTACCACCAACAGATTTTTGTTCTGCCCAGGAATACCCCTGATTTACACCCTCATGTGCATTTTAGCAGAAGGACTATGGTCTCATGAGTCTTCTCAAGTACCCCCTGTGGATAGGCCAAGTACCCCCAGGGGTCCTAGTACCCCTGGTTGTGAACCACTGGTCTATAGAGAAGACTATACTGTAGCTGGCCTGGAGTGACCAAACCGCTGATCCACAGTGACAGGTCCCATTACACTCTCCTCCTACAGAACACGACCTACAGGTCACAGTTGATCCACAGGTCTTCATGAACACTGTTCGTCAAACTAGGACAAATGGGAGATCATTACTACTTCTAGGATTTATGATAATTCCATCAGCTGATGTTAAAGGCCTAGTGCATTAAAATACTTGATTTTCCTTTGTTTTATATATATTTCCACCCTATGCGGTTGGAGTAATACTGTGAAATTGTGAAAGTTATGATAATCCCCTTTTAGTGTAAGAGCTGTTTGAAAAAGCTGCCTGATTTTTCAGCCTGTTTTGGTGGTTCCAAACCTCTGATAACATCTAGAGTAGTTTTCAGTTTACCCCTCCCCAGTCAGACCACTCCCAGACAGTCCAAGCAAAACTCTTGCTTGAGAAATTGCTCTGTGCTAAGAATCAAATTTATTCCCCCTTTTTGACAATTTTCACTAAAAACAATCACAGTAGCTAGGTTTTCATCCAATTGGCGACAGATTTCCAATGTGAATAGTCCAAAATCTGCATAAAGAAAATATGCGCATTGTCCCACAATTGGTGTATTTCCACCAAACTGACATTGCAAATAAAAATCATAGTGCACACAAAATGTACTTTTTCGCTTAAGTTTTCATGTACCGAATAAAAATTGAACGTTCAATTTGTTTCCATCGCATTTTCAACTCTACCGATAGTTTTGTCACTAAAACTGTTGTGTTAAATAGCAAATGTGTCTAATCTGGCCTTGACACGTGCCTCTAGCCAACAGCTCACAGATACAGTAGGCTCTGCGGTAGGCTAGTCTACATGATGAGATTATGGATAACAGCGAGAATATTTTCATTTGTCAGAACGGTCAGTCAAGCATCGATCATCATGTCACTAGAATAAGACCCATTTATTGGAAAGGAGCATCAAGCTCACCACCCTGTGGAGTTCACCATCATTTATTTAGTCTGTATCTTAATTCAAGCTGCATGGTTTCCCGAGTCGTAGTGATTTTTTTTATACGGTATGACTTCACTCGCATAAAGAATGTGGATGGAAACGTGGTTACTAAGGTACTTAATTGTAATAGGACAGGACTAAAAACAAACAAAATATAACTAATGTAAAATATACTGGGTCTGTAAAATGTATATAGTATGTATAAGCTGGAAGTAGAAGCCTAAGTGTTGTTGTTCATTAGTTTACTCCAATTAGGGGAGGGGTGGAAGGGTAAAAGGAAAATATATTTAAAAAATATGTGTATATATATATAGTACCAGTCAAAAGTTTGGACATAGGGTTTTTTCTTTATTTTTGCTATTTTCTGCATTGTAGAATAATAGTGAAGACATCAAAACTATGAAATAACACATATGGAATCATGTAGTAACCAAAAAAGTGTTAAACAAATCAAAATAAATGTTATATTTTATATTCTTCAAAGTAGCCACCCTTTGCCTCGATGACAGCTTTGCACACTCTTGGCATTCTGTCAACCAGCTTCATAAGGTAGTCACCTGGAATGCATTTCAATGAACAGGTGTACCTTGTTGAAAGTTAATTTGTGGAATTTCTTTCCTTCTTAATGCGTTTGAGCCAATCAGTTGTGTTGTGACAAGGTAGGGCTGGTATACAGAAGCTAGCCCTATTTGGTAACAGACCAAGCCCATATTATGGCAACAACAGCTCAAATAAGCAAAGAGAAATGACAGTCCATCATTTCTTTAAGACATGAAGGTCAGTCAATTCTTCAAAATTTCAAGAACTTTGAACGTTTTTTCAAGTGCAGTCGCAAAAACCATCAAGCGCTATGATGAAACTGGCTCTCATGAGGACCACCGCAGGAAAGGCTGGGATTGCGAGAAATGATTGGGGGAAAAATGGGGTACCCACAAATTCTGGCAGGAAAAATGCGGTCCCCGCAGAAAAGTTTGAATACCACTGGTGTAGGTGTCCCTAGAGTGCAGGTAGTTGAGTGTGAGTGATGTAGTAGGAAGTCCAGAATATGAGTATAAACTTATTGTGTTTAAAAGAGGGACAGGATGAAGACACCCAGAACTTTAGCTTCAGGTATAATAAAGCCCTCTTCACATCGCTGTATTAAACTAGGGTGAAGGAGTATTCATGAAGTGGTATGGCATTGCAGTATTGTATTTATGTGAGAGAGAGAGAGTGAGGGATAAAAAAGAGGGAGGGAAAGAGCACATCCGGGTCCTTTTGTTTGATGGCTCCGTTTTCTGGATTGCTATATTCCATCACTGGCTGGCATATCTCTGACGGAGCAGTCTCCTCCTGCTGTTTGATGATTGGGCAAGAGTTCAGTGCATGGGTCAGCACACTTTGGATTAGGTTAATGGAGATGCTATAGCAATTATTGACAGGGAGGAAGCACAGGTCACTGGCCCATTTATAAATGCATGGGAAAATAACTGCTAGTTTGTCAGATTCAGTCGAGCTAGATTGCCCTATTTGAGTATGAGGCTGTTTTTCCATCCTCTTCCCAAGTTTATGTTGTATCCATGCCTTTAGTATCAGATATAGTAGCATAGTATGCGTAGTTTACATAAGGATGTGTCGGTATTTTCTCCAATTACAAAAGTCATGAATATGATCTGCCGTTATGTGATATCTGAGCTGATTATCCTACAGGTCATAACACCCCACCTTTTTCCAATAGTATTGATGTCTCACATTGAAGCCAATCTTTCCTCAGGGAGTTGGAAACCAATGGGGACCTACGGAGGTTTTGAGATGTCAAACAAGGCGAATACTTTGTGTTCCTCACAGTGTTTTATGCTTCTCTCTGTCCTCTCCTACCCCCTCAGGAGAGAGCTACGTCTGTGCGTCCGAGAACGTCTACAAGAAGGTCGACTACACGAAGAACGTCAACCCCAACTGGTCTGTGAACGTGAAGGCCTCGGCCAGCCAGAAGAACCTGCAGAGCCTAGCCAGTAAGCAGGCCAGCGAAGCCCGGGAGGGTAAGGAGTTTGTTCGGCCCAAGCTGGTGACGGTGATGCGGAGTGGCGTGAAGCCGAGGAAGGCCGTCCGCGTGCTGCTCAACAAGAAGACCGCGCACTCCTTCGAACAGGTGCTCACCGACATCACTGAGGCCATCAAGCTGGAGAGCGGCGTGGTTAAGAGGATCTACACACTGGACGGAAAGCAGGTCGGTCACGCCCTTACACACCTCACCTCATCACCCAGCCCACTGGGCACAAACTGGTTATATCAACATTGTTTCAGCGTATTGTGATGTGGAATCTGTTGTTTTCAGGATAACATTTCAACTACAGAATAATGTCATCATGGTAACCAATTTTCAACTTAGACAAACCATGTATGAAATATGTTGAATTTGTACCTTTGAAACAACATCAGATCTTCAACATATTATCCACGATAAGAAAAAAGCAATAGGCTGGGCAGCATCTCCTACTGGAGAGTTGATCCATCTACAGCTATCCCGTCCATGGCCACATTTTCGGGTTACTTTAATAATACAAGTCTTCTTATATCATTATAGAAAGTGTGGATGTTATAGATAGATAGATTTGTTTATTTTACCATTTAAAACACAATACAACCACACTTATGGATAATGCATTTACAGTCATCGAGGATGACACAAAAAAAGTGTGAAAACGTATTTCTGTTGTGATCCTCTAAAATAAATGGTTAAAAAAAGTACGAACATAAACATATTATTCCTAGGCTACACAGTAGACCTAGCCTACTCGCCATACTTTGGTTACACATATAACACATAATAAAACTACCTTCACGATTATTATTTGATCATGTAAAGCATGCATGTTCAACATAGCGTGCGTACGTTGTCACTGGTCACAATTGCTGTAATAATCTGTGCAGATTCTAAAACTGCATTGATCACTTGTACATGTACTTTCAATGTAATCTCAAATGCAATCCAGGTCATTTGGTTCTTCTATTAGATGAAGTACAGTGATAACACATGAAGTTGTTTTGTGAATAAACAAAATATATGACATTGTATTCCAATTTGAACTTTGGTGTGCTCTGAAAGCTCAGTGAAACTAACACATTTTGATGACAACTAAAGAAAAAATCGTACATTCATTTTCCGTTGAACGCATAGTGATAACACATTGGGAATTCAACAAACTTTTGGCTGTCTTTTTGAGTGGGTGCAAATAGGTTGGAATCTCATTGATCAGTGTATCTACCAAACATTACCCAATTCTCCACGTTGAAATTATGTGGTGGGCCCAGTGGGAGGCACTACTACCGCCCAGTCATTATACAAACATCTAAAACAAACTTTGAATGAAAAACATACCTACGAAGTCTCTTGTGTTTAGTTCTGTCACTGTCGATATTGAGAGACATTCTGACAAAGACCTATAATGTAGTCCCAGACGTATACTCAATAGAAAATAAGTGCTATCTACAACCTAAAAGGGTTATTCGGCTGGCCCCATAGGAGAACCCAGGTAGAGTCCTTTTGGGTTCCATGTAAAACCCTTTCCATAGAGGGTTCTACATGGAACCCACACGAGTTTTACCTGGAACCTAAAAGGGACAGCCGAAGAACCCTTTTGGAACCCTTTTTCTAAGAGTGTATTCTCTATTGAGGCTCTAGGGAACATGCGAACTGGAGTAAGAGAAGGATTAAAGCAAAGCCACAACATAGCAGGCCACTGTGGTCAGGACAAAGCCCTCATTCACCCCAACCACAGAGACTATTATCTTCATTCAGCATCAAAGGAAACAGAGGCAGCGGTCACTACATCTCAGTGCTAGAGGTGTCACTGCAGACTCTGGTTCAATTCCAGGCTGTATCACAACCGGCGGTGATTGGGAGTCCAGTAGGGCGGTGCTCAATTGACCCAGCATCGTCTGGTTCAGTGTTTGGCTGGGGTAGGCTGTCATTGTAAATACGAATTTGTTCTTATCTGACTTCCAATACATATGGAAATAATCATGCAAATGTTTCCCTATAAGTGCTGATACGTTCTGTGGGTAGCAAACAGTGTTTCAAAATAGACACAACAAAAGCTGATTTGTTTGTAGCTCTGAAGCAACGATATTGCTACTGTGCACTGTAGGGTTGGGGCGGTATCCTGTAACATATACGCTGGGAGTCAGGAAGCAGGTGCAGAAGGTGAGTTTAGTAAAGAAACAATACCGATGAACAAACATGAGAAGCGTACAGAATGTGAGGGAAAACAATACTACCTAATGACTGATGTCAACTGAGGGCTAAATAAAGGGTGAGTAATCACAGAGTAAATGATGACCAGGTGTGCGTAATGATGGGGAACAGATTGTGTAATAATTGTTGCAAGGACCGATGGTTAGTAGACCGCCGACGTCGATCAGGGAGTAGGAGTAGGCATGACTGTACCCCCCTCCCCCCGAAGTGCGGGTCCAGGTGCAGGACGATGTCAGCAAGGAGGACAGCCCCGAGAGCGAGGAGCAGGCCGGTACGGAAGGCAGAGATGGAAGTCCCGGATGATGTTTGGGTCCAGGATGTCTGCCACCGGGACCCAAGAGCACTCCTCAGGACCGTACCCCTCCCAGTCCACCAGGTACTGGAGCCAACCCCCACAATGTCGGGAGTCGAGGAGGGACCTAACAGCATAGGCGGTGTGTCGCGGGGGAAGGCATCAGCCAGGGGACCAGGAACCACCGGTCTGAAGAGGGAAACATGAAAGGAGGGTGAGATCCAGTAGTTGGTGTGGAGTTTTAGGCGATAGGTTACCTCATTGAACCTTCGGAGGACCTTAAAGGGCCCCACAAACAGGTTCCTGGTGGAGAGCCAGACACGATCACCAGGATGGAACACGGGAGCCTCACTGCTGTGGTGGTCCGCCTGATCCTTCTGACGATGAACGGCGTGCTGAAACCACTCAACCACTGCAGGGGCTTCGTTCTGGCTTGGAGTCTACAGAGCCAGGGCCTGCTGATATCCCAGGACGCACTGGAAGGGAGTCAGCCCGGTGGAGGAGTGACGAAGTGAGTTCTGGGCATATTCCACCCAGGGAAGAAACACGGCCCACTCCCCCTGCCGGTCCTGGTAGTGATTCCTTAGGAACCTCCCCAGCTTCTGGTTGGTCCTCTCCACCTGCCCATTGGACTGAGGCTGGTACCCGGATGTGAGGCTGACCGTGGCCCCTGGCTTCTCCATAAAGGCTTTCCAGACCTGCGACATGAATTGGGGACCACGCTCGGAAACGATGTCCTCCGGAAGGCCATAGTGCTGGAAGACCTGCTGGAATAGTGCCTCAGTGACCTGGAGAGCGGTAGGTAGACCAGAGAGAGGGATAAAACGGCAGGATTTAGAGAATCTGTCAACAACCATAATAGTGGTAAAACCATCAGAAAGGGGGAGATCAGTTACAAAGTCTATGGACAGATATGACCAAGGCCGCTGAGGCACGGGAAGGGGAAGTAGTTTCCCTGCTGGAGCGTGTAGGGGAGATTTTTATTGGGATCATACGTAACATGAGTTGATATTGTGGGCAACGTCCTGCGCCAAGGTGGGCCACCAGTATTTATCGGAGAGGGATTCGATGGTGCGGGTGATACCTGGGTGTCCAGCGGCGAGGAATGTGTGTGCCCAGGTCAACAGCCGATCTCTCACCCCCATGGGGATGTAGATGCGTTCTGGAGGGCAGGTGGCAGGAGCGGGTTCCCTCTCCAGAACCTGGCGGATGTCCACAGCTACGTCCCAAAACACGGGGCCAACGATATGGGATGACAGATTGATGGGATGGAGGACACTCACAGGACCCTCCACCGACGTTGAACTGCAGGGTACAGGAAGCAGGTCCTCTGGCATCCTGGTCTCCAGGCGGTCATTCTCATCCTCAACCAGGAGATGGTGGGGTTATGAAGTTGAATCCATGGGAGGCAGAGGATGACTTTGTGTACAGGTGCAGCGATGATAAGGAAGGGAACTCTTTCCTGGTGCACGGGTCCCACGGTGAGGATGAGTGGTGCTGTGATGTACGTTATTGTGCCGGAACCCAATAGTCACGAATCCAGGGCTTGGACAGGAAAAGGAGAGGTGAGCGAGTTAGAAGTTATGTTCAGGGAGGAGGCGAGGGTCTGGTCGATTAAATTCCCTGCGGCACCGAAGTCCACTAGAGCTGTAGAGACAACACCTGAGGGACAGCCTGCCAGTGAAATGGGAATCAGAAAGGGTTTGGTGGGAAACGAAGATGATGGAATACTCACGGTGCCGCCCCTCTGCTCTAGTGGACCCCGGGTTAGGACGAACCGGACACCGCTGAAGCTGGTGCCCCTCCTGGCCACAGTAGGGACAGAGCCCCAGCTGTCTCCAGCGACGCTGCTCTGCCGCGGAGAGGTGTGTGGCCCCACCGCCATGGGTTCAGGCTCTGCCTCAGGACAGCCAAAAGGAGGGAGGCGAGTGGCGAGGTGGGCACTGACGCTCCCAAAGAAGGTTATCCAGACAAATGGCCATCGAGATGAGTGCGTCCAAGAATAGGTTGTCATCCTGACACGCCAACTCTGTCTAGACCTCCTCGCGCAGTTCTCTCCGGAATAGAGTGTGGAGCGCCGGCTCATTCCATCTGCTGGAGGCTGCCACAGTCCGAAAGGTGAGGGTGTAATCCGCAGCGGTCTGGGCACCCTGCTGGAGTTGGAGACGTCGCTCACCTCCCTCTCTGCCTTCTGGAGGATGGTCGAAGACCGCCCTGAACAGAGCCGTGAACCTCTCATTGGAACCCAGCTCCTCCTCTCCTCTCTCCCAGATGGCCGTAGCCCACTCCCAACGCCCGCCCGGTCAGCAGGGAAATGACTGTGGCACCCTTGGACCGCTTGGTGGTGGGGGCTCCCGTCTGATAGGCGAAATAGAGGTAGCACTGGAGTTGGAATCCACGGCATTTCGATGGACTACCGTCATGCTTCTCCGGAAGAGACAGTGGGCATCGCTGACCTAGGCGGACGGCTGGGTAGGCTGGGGGACTGGCTCACTGTGATGACCCGTGGTAGGAGGCCCTCTGTTAGGGGTATAGAGAGCCTCGCTGGTGCTGTCGAGGCGGTGGAGAACGTGGAGGACCTCCTCCATGGCCGTACCCAGTTGCGCCAGCTGATCATGATGTTGGTGGAGTAGATGACCCTGTTCCTTGATCGTCTGGAAGATGGTGTGATCCTCTGCTGCTTCCAGAGGGAGGTGACCTCCAGTATGTTAACAGATGTCAGACTAAGGTCACATTCAGCACTTCTACCGCCAAGTCATTATACAAACATCTAAAACAAACTTTTAATGAAAAACATACCTAAGAAGTCTCTTGTGTTTAGTTCCGTCACTGTCGATATTGAGAGACATTCTGACAAAGACCTATAATGTAGTCCCAGACGTATACTCATAGAAAATCTAGAACCTAAAAGGGTTATTCGGCTGGCCCCATAGGAGAACCCAGGTAGAGTCCTTTTGGGTTCCATGTAAAACCCATTCCACAGAGGGTTCTACATGGAACCCACAAGAGTTCTACCTGGAACCAAAAAGGGACAGCCGAAGAACCCTTTTGGAACCCTTTTTCTAAGAGTGTATTCTCAATTGAGGCTCTAGGGAACATGCGAACTGGAGTAAGAGAAGGATTAAAGCAAAGCCACAACATAGCAGGCCATTGTGGTCAGGACAAAGCCCTCATTCACCCCAACCACAGAGACAATTATCTTCATTCAGCATCAAAGGAAACAGAAGCAACCACTGCGATACATATGGAAATAATCATGCAAATGTTTCCCTATAAGTGCTGATACGTTCTGTGGGTAGCGAACAGTGTTTTAAAATAGACACAACAAAAGCGCATTTGTTTGTTGCTTGTAGCCCTGAAGCAATGATATTGCTACTGTGCACTGTAGGGTTGGGGCGGTATCCTGTAACATATATGCTGGGAGTCAGGAAGCAGGTGCAGAAGGGGAGTTTAGTAAAGAAACGATACCGATGAACAAACATGAGAAGCGTACAGAATGTGAGGGAGAACAATACTACCTAATGACTGATGTCAACTGAGGGCTAAATAAAGGGGGAGTAATCACGGAGTAAATGATGACCAGGTGTGCGTAATTATAGTTGCCAGGACCGGTGGTTAGTAGACCGGCGATGCCGAGGGATGGAGCAGGAGTATTTGTGACAGTATCCCCCCCCCCCTCCACGACATATCCAGATTTTCATCGTCATACCATTTCTGTACCATACCGGGGTCTACGGTATTACCGAATGTGCACACAAGGGGCTCTATTTAAAAAAAGTATAAATAAATACATTAGGGGACGCACAAAACAATTTAGGCAACAAGGATCTTGATCCAGGAGGTGATTGAATGTCTCTGCTTTAACCAAGAAGCTTGATCTTGACATCTAGCCACTAAGCTAGCAAGTTAGCAAACCAAATGCATAGCTGGAGTCCTGAGCTGGATGCAATTTATTAGACACATTTTAGATTTCTGTTAGTTATACTTAACTTAGTTATAAGCAGCGGGGTAGCACAGACCCTTGCAGCCCCTGCGAGGCCCCCAACCCAAAAACGTGGTTGAAGATCATACTCCGTATTTCGAAACACCCCTTTAAACGGTATAAGCGGTACAGTGTATCACCCAAGCCTAGCGTACTGTTGACTTGGGAGAATGAAGTCACGCTATGTCATCCCAAAGACGTCTCATATTACCACAGTAAAGTTTCAACTGGACTGAGCTCTATTGCGTTTGTGCAGGTTGATCATCCCATTTGGGTGGTTGTCAGACGCTGAGTAGAGAAACCAACCTCTCTACAGCAGCACCAGGACGTGACGTTGAGTCCATGGATCATGTGCGACTCACTGACAGGGTCCAACTCTCATCTGCCTGTGGAGACACACACACACACGTCCCTGACCTGACCAAGCAGCCCAGCAGAAGGCTAAGGTGGGGAACGTCATCAGGTGCAGAGGGCTGGGATCCAAAAGTGTAGCTCCTTCAGTAGGCCAGAGAGCTGGACGGACGTCAGAGACATCAGAAACTCCCACAGGGATCCATCGATCACTCAGTCAGAAAGGAAGGCAGACAGACAGAGGGAGGCAGGAGATCTCCTTTGCTACGTTGGCTCCCTGGCCTGCTCTGGTCTACTAGACCTGCTGTGGAGGGGACACCCATATAGTTCATGTAAATCAATATGTGAATAGACTCTGCCGTTTCATCGTGCTCTTCATGACTCAGATGAGGTAGGATAGAGCTCCCCATCCCAAACGTGAGTAGGACATTGCCTGTTAGGAGTGGTTGTAATGCACCATAAGACAGATCCATATTTGAATAGCCAATATCCACGTTCATCTGTATACACTGCCAGAAAGCCACTCGGAAGTGCAGCAATTAGCAGCCGTAAAGACAAGATATGGAGGTAATGACAGTGTTAGAGGGGATCCTCTGAGAGGTTAAAGTGTCTCTACCTCAGCAGCAAACCACAGCCCTGATCTGGCCAGACACACCAGAGACACACAGAGGACACGTCAGGAGGTACAAACAACCCTGCTGAGCTGACTCATAGAGACATGACTTCATTAAACCCACGCCCTAAAGTGTGTCGGCAGTGATAGAGCGTCATTTGATTTGAAGAAGACGACATCATTGAGTTCACATCGTTGCTGGAAGCAAAAGACAATTCTGCCCGTCATATTCCATCTGACACTATTCATTAGATTGTCCTCTTCTTGTCCTCATTGTCCTCATCGCCGCCCAGTGCTGCTAGAGGCCTGGCTATATTAGGCTTTAGCGCTATAGACCCAGCCCAGGCCCAGCCAGGCTGATTGTCTACAGCTGTTCCTCAGGCCCACCTTTTTGATGTGGCTAAACGGACTGCTAATCCCTGGTGTCTGTTTGTATCAGTCATCACACGGTCAGCAGGCTAACCTAGGAAATCCCCCTCTTTCTCTGTCTTTGAGGACAAGTCAGGTTTCCCCTGCTTTTTTTGTCAACTGTATTCCCATTTTAGTACATTTATCAGCCAAAACGCAACACCCACCCTATATTCAAGAGCATGCTGTGTCTCAACCGATGGAGGGCACAACACAAAAAACCTCAGATGATGTAAAATAGGTTCTAAGCTCCAACAAAAGTGATTGAAATCAAATGAAATGATCCCCTTGTTCTAGGCAGTGTTGTGATGGTTGGACATATTATACTCTACGTATTTTTAGGGGTATAAGGTTGCTGTTGATACACTGATATGAATGGCAACATGCTGGGTGTACTATATGTTTGTGTAACAGGATAAACAGTTCACATTACTGAGTCTGATCAGCATGTTACACCGACCTACCCTGAAGCTATCTCACACCAGGCCCTCTAAAACCACTCACAAAACCTGCATGAGAAGTACAGTAATAATATGCCTCACATCTGCTTTGCCAAACTCATGCAAAATGGGGATGTTTTTCCTAAACGAGAGACGGTGTCAAAAGTTCATCATCTGCTTGAAGGCACTAGACCCTCTCTGTCGGTTTGTATCTCAGATCTTTTGTCTCTCTCTCTCGCTCTCTTTCTCTCTCCAGGAACTGTTAGCTGTTGCACGCTATACATTTTTGATCAGAATGCATTCCCTACTGATTTGAATGCTGGCGTGTGGCATGTGTACAGTACAGTTTGATGTGATATGATTGTACATTTCATATGTGGTTTGTTTTTACCTCAGTCAAACCCACATATTTGCTTTGGATCTGGGTATTACCCGGCACGCTCTTGAACCCATATGGCTCTCAGATACCATATTGTGGAGCACTAACACACACACACACACACACACACACACACACACACACACACACACACACACACACACACACACACACACACACACACACACACACACACACACACACACACACACACACACACACACACACACACACACACACACACTCCAACCATGTGTTCACGTCACCAACCTAATCAAAGTCTCTCTGTCTCAGAATGTGTCTCCAGGCCTGAGGTTCATTGTAATGCACAGACACAGGGTTCACTGGAGTGATGAAACACTAATGTGATGTGTAGTATTAGGGCTCTTTGTGTGCTGAAGCAGGTGAGGAGCGCTGGCTAGGCTAGCTGCAGACTGCAGACTGCAGGCGAGGCAGGAGCGATGTGCTGCTGGTGATATGGTAGAGGGAGTCTTGATGCAGTGCCAGCCACTCCCTGATCCTGCACCGTTCCTCCTCTTCCCATTCCTCACCGACAGCTGGTGTGACTGGTTGCTAGGAGACCACATCCGAGGCACAAAGAGAGCCCAGCTGGTGTGGCCTGGTCTGTCAGTCACCACATCCTGTGGTGTGTGTGTGTTGGTGTGTGTGTGTGTTTCAATATCAGCTGTCATGTATGTACTGTATGTTCATTGTTCATTGTACACTGTCTGGGTACGTGTGTGTGCATTGCATAAGCATTTGACAGTGTGTGTGTGAGAGAGAGAGAGAGAGTGAGTGAGAGAGAGGCAGAGGCAGAGGCAGAGGCAGAGGCGGAGAACCAGCTCATTGCATGTTAGGATATGGCTATGTGTCCCTGAATGCAGACTTCACCACTGTCTGTGTGAAGCTAGCCCCTCAAGCCGCATCCCCCCTCCTTCGCTGTCAGTGAGCAAATCGCCCACATTTTCTCCTGCGCATTCAGACCCATGGAGAACGGGGGGCGGGGTGATTGGGAACAGGATGCATTCTCCAGTTTAAAAGACAGCAAATTGGGATCTGTTTTATATTCACTGCAGGGGATAATTATTCCTTCATTCGCCCTCAGCATCTCTACAGGGTACATCAGGGAGGAGAGACTTCGTTCCCTGGCAGCCATTTTGTCCCTATTTCCACCTAATAGCTGTGTTCATGGTAGAGTTACTCACTGACTGGCACTGTCCTTTAACTAGATGGCTCTCCCAGAACAGGTGATTTCATTTTTTTGCTAGTCTTTGGCCTATAACAGCGGGTTCCGGCAAATTGTCGATCCGATTCTTTGTGGCTTTCATATCAGTCGTTTTCTAATATCACTCTATTGGGAGTAGCTCTCCAGTCTTTCTTTGAATCACATAATCATTCAAGGACACAATGAGTACACTGCCTCGCAGCCCGCTCGCTGCACAGTGCTCGTTACCGAGGTTCTGAGCTGCTGAGCATGGCCATATGTCTTTTCAACTCATTTCCTACAAATAGGCACTGAGTGTACAAAACATTAAGAACACCTTAAGAACACCTTCCTAATATTGAGCTGCACCCCCTTTTGCCCTCAGATCAGCCTCAATTTGTCGGGGCATGTCACAATCCATGTCTCAATTGTCTCAAGGCTTAAAAATCCTTCTTTAACCTGTCTCCTCCCCATCATCTACACTGATTGAAGTGAACTTAACAGGTGACATCAATAAGGCATCGTAGCTTTGACCCGGATTCACCTGGTCAGTCTATGTCGTGGAAAAAGCAGGTGTAATTAATGTTTTGTACACTCAAGTGCATACGCTAATTGGAACTCAATTCAATCTCATACAATCTCATGTTCCCTGCACAAGGTCATGCTGCTATTGTCTTAGGACAGTAGAGACCCATCCAGTTTAGCCAGTGAATCACAGTGGACATTCACAAGATTGTATGATTTAGGTATGCTTCACGTTTGAAGCGTTCCCAGGTTGAACGCCTCAAAAGCAGCCTTTCTCTGGTGATTCCAATGGTTTTTCTGTCTGCATGCTCCTCTGTTCAGGGGAGGTTTGGCAAGGCATGCTAGAGGAGGCGGTTGTCATGGCAATTTACTCCGCAGTGATGGACTCGGTATCCGCGGGCAAATGGCTGCGTCAGCGCAATACGCTGAGCACGCTCTTTACATTCTGTACATGCTGCCCTCGCTACCTACAGGAGCTCCTCCTCACCCCCCGACCCCCCCCATGTGACGGAGCTAGCCGCAGAACCCTGAACCTGTCACGTACCCCAACACACATTCACGTGTGCATTCACAGTCGCTCCTTCCTCCTACCCCAGCCCGCTGGTACAGGATTTGAGCGAGAGAGAAATGGATGAGCTGACCAAGGGGCGTGGCTCACGTTATAATGCATCCTGACTGAGCAGACATTGCAGCAGTCATCCGGTGCTGCCCCTACCCCCAACCCCCAACCCCAACCCCGACCCCCATATCTAGCCCGCATCAACAAGTGACCACAACCTGGGGCGGATGAGCAGAATAAATCCAGTAACAGCAGAGCCACATCAGTCAGAGTCACATGGCCAGCCGGACCGTCTCCATGGAGATAGCATGGAGGCAGCAGTGTGTGCACGGTGGAACCTCAGAAGCATTTGGAGCCCATTAGTGGCATCACGGCTGTGATGTATGACCCTGGGGGCCTCCGGGAACATCAGGCACCAGCTGGCCCCCAGGACTCTGAAGATCTGGCTGCCTAGCTGACTCTTCTGTTTGACTGCTGCCCTCAACACCGTTGAAAGCACCAAGCATGGGCCAATCAGAGATCTGTTACAGGGGGATTATGGGCTTTTACAGGCAGGGATCTCCTCATTTAAAAGTTAGCTGGTGGGTGCATAAGGAAGAAAGGTTCATGGTGATGTTGTATCATCTGACCAGTGGACAGATAGTAATGATAATGTAATGATTTGAGCACGGTTTGTTTCTGTGAGTGTGGGTCCAAAGGCCATGGTTGTGAAACACTAGATCTAAGGATGCTGTCGTTACACATCGTAGTCTCCTTCCTTCGTCCCCTGGTCCCTCTGCACTCAACAGTTCTCTCCTGTCCCCGACACTCTGTGATGATTGTGGCCTTAGGACCTACGTGTCCTTATATGGAAGAGGCGAGCAGCACGGAAATCAGGAAATCTCCTCTAGACTTTTTCGATTTGATAGATAACACAGTTAGGAAAAAAATAATGCTTTACGCAAGTTAGGGGAGAATAGACTAGAAGTCTCATGACCTGGGAAACCATTTGAAGGCACTTACGTTTGTCTCTTGCAACCAAGATTTGTCTCTTGCAACCCCCCACCCCCAGGTTCTGGCCTACTGCCACTCTTCACCTTTATGTAGAGAAAAGCAGAGGAGTTCATTTTACCTCACCTGCAAGAGGCTCCTCAGTCAGCCTTATCCGATTACAAGCTGACAAAAAGAGAAGGTCCAATATCCACCTCAATGCTCCCTGAACAGTGATTATTCTGTGAGTGTGTGTGTGTGTGTGTGTGTGTGTGTGTGTGTGTGTGTGTGTGTGTGTGTGTGTGTGTGTGTGTGTGTGTGTGTGTGTGTGTGTGTTTGCGTGCGTGCGTGCGTGCGTGCGCACCTTTATTTGTGTCAGCTGTCATTGCAGTAATGAATAATCTAGTGTGTTACACCAAAATAAGGGCTCATATGTCTGATTGAGAGGGAAGTAATAGTAACCAGTGCTCACTTTCCTACTAAGTAGGGTGCTCTACTTAGAGTAGTTGGCCCAACTTTGCACACTGGGATCAGGGGAGAAACCACCCAGAGAGCCGGCTAAAAAACATGGTTAATACGCCACTAAACCCACCACAACGAGCCTGTGAGCCGACCTCCATTGGCACTTACCATTCTCCCCAACAGTATGTGGAGACTGACTGCTGATTAGCTGCATGCCAGTTTTTGTCCCCCTGCCCTGTTCACTGTCTGTTTGCTGAATGTACCCAGGCTTGTTTCTCTCATCCCTTGCTCTGGTGGCCTTTCATTTCAAAATCATCGCACTGTATCCATGTCGGAGCGTCGTTATTATCCCCCGGATTCTCCCGTCGTTTGAACCTCATTGAATTGAGCTCACCGCTTATGGGAATTTCAGAATATGTTTGTCATATTTACCGCAGAGTCCTCTCCCTTACAGTACACGTTGTAGCAATGCGCTGTCAACAGAGCTGGTAAACACTTTGATTCACCGAAGTTGTGTCTCGTTATTACATACATACGGTATGAAATGGTCATTAAGCCAGAGAATTGTTGTATGACCCGTGGAGCTTTCACAAAGTCATCATCTCTGCTTTGAAGGTTTCTCGTAACATTTCAGAACAGTGGCTAAGATAGAAACAGTATATTATGTGACGTGAGCTGCACACCCACGATGCTGCCTCTAAATCCTGCTAATCCTTCCCTTCCATGGGCCTGTCTTATCCCTAAACCCGCCAAACCCGCCGATTCACTTCCTCTTCTTCTCTGGCTTCGAAGTATATCACAGGCCTACTCCCCAGCTTCCCCTGGAAAACACACAAATGACTGCTGGGATAGATAAGGGCATTTATTATTTAAAAATTGGTCATTTTAGCTGGCTGTTTGGAGGGTAATGGAGCAGAGAGCAGGTTCTAAAACAAGGTACACATAATATCCTTGTTTTCCATGAAAACATACATGAAAAAAGTTGCAAAATGAATAGGAAATATAGTCAAGACGTTGACAAAGTTATAAATCATGTTTTTTAATTGAAATAATAATTGTGTCCTTCAAACTGATTTCGTCAAAGAATCCTCCATTTGCAGCATACAGCCTTGCAGACCTTTGGCATTCTAGTTGTCAATTTGTTGAGGTAATCTGAAGAGATTTCACCCCATACTTCCTGAAGCACCTCCCACAAGTTGGATTGGCTTGATGGGCACTTCTTACGTACCATACAGTCAAGCTGCTCCCACAACAGCTCAATAGGGTTGAGACCTGGTGACTGTGCTGGCCACTCCATTACAGACAGAATACCAGCTGACTGCTTCTTCCCTAAATAGTTCTTGCATAGTTTGGAGCTGTGCTTTGGGTCATTGTGTCATTGGCTCTAATTAAGCGCCGGCCACAGGGTGTGTCATGGCGTTGCAAAATGGAGTGATAGCCTTCCTTCTTCAAGATCCCTTTTACCCTGTACAAATCTCCCACTTTATGTTATGGTATTCGGATGTTATCATTTTCAACTTAAAAAGGTGCCACAAAGAACCTAAGTGTGTGACACACTGAAAAAAACGGAACAATGGTAAATATACAATAACAAAATATACAATACAAAAAATATACAATATACAACACCTCAAACTTAGATTTGTCTGTCCATAACACTTTTTTCTAATCTTCCTCTGTCCAGTGTCTGTGTTCTTTTGCCCATCTTAATATTTAATTTTTATTGGCCAGTCTGAGATATGGCTTTTTCTTTGCAACTCTGCCTAGAAGGCCAGCGTCCCGGAGTCACCTCTTCACTGTTGACATTGAGACTAGTGTTTTGCGGGTACTATTTAATGAAGCTGCCAGTTGAGGACTTGTGAGGCATCTGTTTCTCAAACTAGACACTCTAATGTACTTGTCCTCTTGCTCAGTTGTGCACCGGGGCCTCCCACTCCTCTTTCTATTCTGGTTATAGCCAGTTTGCTCTGTTCTGTGAAGGGAGTAGTACGCAGCGTTGTACGAGATCTTCAGTTTCTTGGCAATTTCTCGCATGGAATAGCCTTCATTTCTCAGAACAAGAATAGACTGACGAGTTTCAGAAGAAAGTGTTTTGTTTCTGTACATTTTGAGCCTGTAATCAAAACCACAAATGCTGATGCTCCAGATACTCAACTAGTCTAAAGAAGGCCAGTTTTATTGCTTCTTTAATCAGGACAACAGTTTTCAGCTATGCTAACATAATTGCAAAAGGGTTTTCGAATGGTCAATTAGCCTTTTAAAATGATAAACTTGGATTAGCTAACACAACATGCCATTGGATCACAGGAGTGATGGTTTCTGATAATGGTCCTCTGTACGCCTATGTAGATATTCCATAAAAAAATCAGCCGTTTCAAACTACAATATTAACAATGTCTACACTGTATTTCTGATCAATTTGATGTTATTTTAATGGACCAAAAATGTGCTTTTATTTAAAAAACAAAGACATTTCTAAGTGACCCCAAACTTTTGAACGGTAGTGTATCTGTTCCATTGTGAAAGGACCCACCGTCCTTCAATAGCTATATTTTCCCAAATATCCTAATATTGGGACACTACCTGTAAACTGATGATATATTGGAACAAATGTTATTGTAAAAAGTTAGTTTTGGTCAAAGTGTCCTGAATGCTGCTTCGCTGACACGCCTGAACCCTTCCCAAACTCTCCGGGACCAAAAATCTCTTTCAGTTGTCAGAGAGCTGACTGGTTTCCCCCCAGAGAATGCTGATGTACATTAATATGAAATAATCTCTTTTTCAATGCCCGGTCTGGATTAGGTTCTGACATTAAAACATGTCTCAAAGCCACGTGGCATCAGAGGAGAAGTATACAGTGTTATTGAGCACCTTATTGGCCACCAGTCCTCCCCTTCAGTTGCGGACATAAATGGGACATGGAATCAGTGTCCAATAAGTCATATGTGTGCAAGGCATGTTTTTTGCCCCTGTAGTTGTATTGATTGAGTATTGATTGAGTGCAGCAGGAAAATATGACACATCAATATAGGCCTTTCTGGCATGAGAGGAAACAGCTTCACAGATACAGTCGAATACTGCTGTAATACTTCTGTATTCTAATTCTGAAGAGGAACACCACTCTTTGAGAGAGAGAGAGAGAGAGAGAGAGAGAGAGAGAGAGAGAGAGAGAGAGAGAGAGAGAGAGAGAGAGAGAGAGAGAGAGAGAGAGAGAGAGAGAGAGAGAGAGAGAGAGAGAGAGAGAGAGAGAGAGAGAGTGTCTTGGCCATTATGATACTTCATCAGAGATCTGGAGGGATTACATCAATCTGTCTTTTTCTTTAATAGTGCAGCAGATCTATTCCTAGAATAATCCCTGGCAAAGAAATTACCGGCGGAATAAGCAATTAATTTGCTTACAAAGCCCTTCCTTTCAATTAAAATAACTGAAACAAACGCGTTGATTAGGAGCCTAGTGTGATTTAGGCTGGTTGTGAAAGGTAGTAATCCATTCTGCTTAGCTTTTCATTAAGGACTAAAGCACGTAGAGTATTACCTTTCACACAATCAATAGGAAAAAGTAGCACAGTGCTTTATCAACTGCACTCAGGCAGTGGTGAGGGAAATACAGTGTTTTTGGGAAGATAAAACTGTCCTGTTTCATGCAGGCTTCAGAGCCCACACTATCGATCCTGGTGAGGAGTCTGCAGAGGGAGGAATAGAGTGGGAGTTGGCCTCAGGGTTAGCGGAGCATGGTCAGGTACTGGTTCTGCCTGGAATCAGGCACAAGATTTATCCTCTCAGTAAAATCGCAGAAAGCTTAAACATTGTTGCATGTTCCCGAACTGTTTTACAAAGTATTCTTTTTGCCCATTTTCCCTATTATCGTTCACATCCCTGATGCCATTTTATATTGACTCAGTTGGACATTGTACAGTACATGCACAGGTATGGTTTTGTAAAAAAAAAAAAAACTAGTTGTGTCTTTTCCACCTACATGCCAGCCCCGCCCACTGCTCTGCTTCTCCTCGCCAGGGGGACGTCGCTCTGCTCCTCTTACCCCCGACACTCTCCTCTGAGAAAGCCTAGTGCGGCAGAAACTGCTGCAGCATGCACTCTGCTCTGCTATAGCGTATATCCCATGTTCCAAGGGCTTTAATATTTCACATGGCTCTTGCTTTGTTTCGCGATATCATGGACTGTGTGTACTGAGGCAGATCATATAGTGAATCTGGAGATGTTGTTAAATTGCTCTTTGAAGAGCTGCCCGAAATGATTTAGCATGGCCGCTTGGGTCTGTAGCTAGAAGATCCCTCTTTTGTCTCCCCTCGCCCCTCGCACCTCGCCCCTCTCCTCCTGTAGAATACAGCAGTAGTGAGACGGCCTGCTGGTTGATACTGTGCTCCGCACACAAACACAGTCCCACATACAGCTCCCGGCAGATCAACAGTATCACAGGCTACCAATTAGTCAAATCTGTCTGTCCTCGCTGACTGCAGTACCCAAGACAACTCCTACAAAGTTCTCTCAAAGTTTACTGTTGTTCCTTTTTGACTTATGCTAAGCAATATGAGTTACACATGTCTTTGTATGATAGTTGGATAGTATGATACATGTGAACGAGGAGCACTGGATGCATATGAAACAGCTGCATCCTGTAATAGAAAGCAGACATGCATCTGACTGTCGCCGACTGATTTTTCTGGGGAAATAGGAGCAGGTCTCTGATAATGACTGTAATCAGTGACGGTTTAATCATTGATTCCAACGCAATGCTCTTTTGAGTCCTCATTAACATCCTTTGTGAGTCTCAAGTGTTGGTAAGATAAGTACGATCCCTCCCATGTCTGTGCTCCTTCCTGATTACATTAGCCACCCATCTCACCTCTCAGCCAAAAAATGCAGTAATTGCTCTACTTTAGTCGTGCATGGAGATGAATTAACATGGTTGCCCGGGGCAACGGTAAGGATGGTGTCCAGGCAGAGAAGAGGTACCTCGGGGCTCATCATTTGTTCATTCATTAATTTCCGGCCAAAAGAGATATGGGAATAAATGCATTCAAGACAAACCCCCGTGGCGGTTGTACAAGAAGGGAAGATTCCAGAGTGGGGATTGGGGGGAATGCTTCCTGCTGCTTGTCAGATCTGGCACAAAAATCAAGGTCATAGTCAAGGAACTGGTGTTCAGCTATTATCTGGCATGAAATCCTAATGCTTTAGTCTGAAGTCTCAAGTCTTTGTTTCTCAGAGGAAAATGGTAAGAAAGGTGGTTAACTATGTATTGATGTGTATAGATATATTGGAATTCTATACTGTGGCTAGGTGCATTTTTATTTGAAACCATTTGGCATTGGTCCTGACTTATAATTAATAGTCCAATTATGGACCTTTTTCTGTAGGACGTGTTGTTTTAAATACAGCACCCATTTTCAGCAGTCAAACCGGGAAGTAATACCCCTAGCTGCTATCTGAACAATTAGGGAGGCATATATTTTCTGTTGTTCTTATTGGTTTGCATAACATGAATCATATCATACCGACAATAATCCACAACATTCAACCACAGAATGAGGATACACTATCGAAAGTTTGTGTCATTCCTGCTACGGTATATGAGCTCTCTTCTTGGAGGTGATCTATAGTACATTCTCTTAGCCGTGCCTCTAGCAACTTTGTGAAAAGGTTGTGAAAATGAATTCCTTAAAAGGCAAAGCGTCTGGGCCTAGGACTAGGTAATTGGGTCATGTTACTCCACTATTTCTTTAGACTGGATATTGGAATGAAAACACATGTTTTTCACTGCCTCAGAGAAATGATAGCGTTTTTCCATTGGCTCGAGGGCACTCTCCATTTTTTGTTGCTGTTGATAAAAGTAGTGTAGAGGAATACACACATTGACTTTATTACTTTACTCGCTAATCCACTGCTATCAGATTGTAAAGCATCTGGGACTACGAGCCATTGTTTGGAATTGTGTCATTCAAGAAAAGGGCTTTGAATAATTCAGTTGCTGTAGTTGTGGGGTCCCTGCTTGGCTGCTGGTGCTGGTTGTGGTGGTAGTTTTGGGGGGCCATGTGGCCCTGACAGCTGGTAAAGCAAGGATTAGGGGTGGGCTCTGTGGGGCAGAGGGGCGGGGAGAACCTGGAGTGAGGGAGTGGCCAGGCTCTCAGCAGGACATTCTCTGTAGATCAGAGTTAGGGCGACTGAAAACCCAGACACACTTAACTGTACTTCATATTGGCATATTGACATAGACTATGCAGTGTAAATACTGTGGATACTGTACTGTGGTACAGAGCATCCATGAAGTCTGTGTTGACAAATTTAAATAAACATACATATTTATTGCATGTAGAAGATGAATAGATGAATATTGAAAATCTCGAGAGTGAGTCTTGTGTCACCCCACCACTTGTCTGGATACTGTTGCTAGGTGACTCTAGATGACAAGGTGGCCTGACCTTTTCAGACATGATGCTCATCTTCTCTGATATGAATATCCCTCAAGCTGGAATGCCCTTTCTTAACTACAGCCATGGCTCTGAGGGACTGTGACATTTCACAATCCAGCTGCAGGTAGGCCTCTAGACAGACGACAGCTCTCAGAAAATATGGTTTGTTTACAGTCGTCTGTCTTTTGTCGCGTCTGTCCCAAGACGTGTAAAGATGATAGTGCGTTCACACTTTGGTCTTATACCCTGTCAGATTCAGTCACATTTCAATGTTGCCTCTAGTGTGTTTTCCAGATTCTCAGAATCCCCTTGTGTTCCAAAAACACACACAATAAATACAGGCCAATTTATTCCTCACGGACGCACTGAGTTTACGTTTGTTTGATCAACTCTATAAAGAGCGGCTAGATACAGCGGGCCACATGGGACCACATTGCTGTGAGGTAGACTCCTAGAGGAAAGCATCCCCACCCCCATCCCAGCCCATCCTACCCAAACACTGCATCCCTTTCCAGTACTGGAAGAGAGTTGCCGATGAGAGCAGGAGAGTGTGAGCTCTCTCACTTCCTCAACTTCCTCCTGATTTATGGAAATCACAGCTCAAACACCCTGTGAGTGGCAGCTGATAAGGATACGTTTAGCATATGTCAGCTTCTCCTTGGCACCCCTGAGAGCCCGAGTACAGGACTAATCATTCTCCGGCTCGCAACGTTTAACAGGGAGGGGATTAGAAGACGGAGCTGCAGCAGCACGGGCTCTGTCTCTCTGGGCAGCCTCACCCTCTTCTCAGCCTCTGCTGTAACTAGTCTGCTTTCAAGGCCCCAGTCAGTCACACTGCATAAAGGCTACAGTCAACAGACTCATTGTTTCCGATTCTCTTCCTTTGAAGAGGTTATTCGTTTTGTCCCAGACAAACGTTGGCACCTAGTGGAAGCCTTGCTGTCTCTGTCCTTGGCCAGGGCTTTCTGTTGGTCACTGGTTTCTGTTTAGGAAATACAGGGACGTTGATCATCAAGAATTAGAGACCAAGAACCTATCCCATTGCTTTGTTCTGTTCCTCTTTGTCTGGCTTCATAATGTAGATTCAGTAACCAAAATGCAGTGTGCCTCGCCTGCAGTCAGAGAACAAAACAAAAAAACAAATTGTTCATTCATATTTACTTGCTCAGTTGCATAATTTGTTTGGGAGACCCTTCCAGTCTTTGTGATTGCAGGGGTTACTGATCGACAGAGCTGTGTCAGGTTTATGTATGATGGCTTAATCACATGGTTCTCTCTGAACGACAGGTCAGTGGGGCAGTATGGTGGAGCGATATGTCTGTGTTGATCTAGCAGACTCCCAGGGGAAACAGCCAGGGGCCAAACTGATTCTAGTGCCATTATAACTGCTATTCATTTGCTCGAGCAGAAGTGCTGTATAGCATACAATGTATGGATCAATTGGTGTTTAGTAAAACCCTTTAGATCGATTTTTGCTCATGTGCTACGCATATGGATGTCTTCTCATAGCATTACAATAGGAGCCTAGCTGTATGCCGTATAATAGGTTATAGTGAGACGTGTAGCTGGAATATTTCGACCTTATTTGTATGGACCACATATCTACCAAACAGTTCAATGTAAAACGAGCATACATCCTCTGTCGCCATAGCAACGGGGGAGGATGCAATCCTATGCTTTAACCTTTCAGCTGTGTGTGTAGAAGCTGCTGCGGCGCTCTCCACCCTTAGATAAAAGGGTTCCAAAACGGTTCGTCAGCTGTCCCCATAGGAGAACCCTTTTTGGTTCCAAGTGGGAAGGGTTCTACATTGAACCCAAAAGGCTTTTACCTGGAACCAAAAGGGTTCTACCTGGAACCAATGAGGGTTCTTCAAAGGGTTCTCCTATGGGGACAGCCGACACACCCTTTTAGGTTATAGAGAGTGTATATAGAGTGTATATAGAGAAACATACAAAACAATAGGAACACCTGCTCTTTCCATGACATAGACTGACCGGGTGAATCCAGGTGAAAGCGGTGATCCCTTATTGATGCCACTTGTTAAATCCACTTCAATCAGTGTAGATGAAGGGGAGGAGACTGGTTAAAGGATGTTTAAGCCTTGAGACAATTGAGACATGGATTGCGTATGTGTGCCATTCAGAGGGTGAATGGGCAAGACAAAAGATTTAAGTGCATTTTAACTGGGTATGGTAGTAGGTGCCAGGCACACCGGTTTGAGTTTGTCAAGAACTGCAAAGGTTCTGGGGTTTTCACCCACAACAGTTTCCCGTGTGTATCAAGAATTGTCCACCACACAAAGGATATCCAGCCAACTTGACTCAACTGCGGGAAGCATTGGAGTCAACATGGGCCAGCATCCCTGTGGAACGCTTTCGACGCCTTGTAGAGTCCATGCCCGGATGAATTTAGACTGTTCTGAGGCCAAAAGGGGGTGCAGCTCAATATTAGGAGGGTGTTCTTCATGTTTGATATACTCAGTGTATACAGTAGTGTTCTGAGCCTAACACCCCAAACTGAAACACTGTCACCTGATCTGGGATAGAAATGACTAGAGCTATTCTATGAACACCCCTGGGTGTGTCTCCACCAGTGGTATGTATTCATGGATGCCAAGGGATGCCAATTTTCCTTCAATTCACAAGAGGCTGAATGTATCTCACCGGAGAAAGCATCTGAGTGAGCGAAACAGCGCCCCTCTGTCTCTGTATGTGTAGCTCATCTATCTGATGCTGTCTGGTCCAAAAGAGTATGACATTGTTGCCTTCCGTAGCATTGAATGCAAGGGAAGCCAGTGAGCATTTGGCCTCCCTTGATTAAAAAAAAGTATAAAATAATAGCCAATCAGAGTTGAGCTATACTGAGTGAACTCAAATGTGAATGGTCCTGGCACACCAAAACAAAGTGTCAAGGGAAGCGTCACTCCCATCAAATTTTTTTGAGAGCATACGTCAACAACTTGAATAGTTGCATCTTGTTTTGTTGTTGTCCTCTTGGTGGCTAGATAAAATTGGACCTTTCCTAAATCAGCCATGGATGGAGATAGGGATTTAGACCTGTGGTTTTACTTAATTCTCCGTACTGACCAATGATTATAACAGTGATTCTGATCCAACCATTAATTCATACATTGTTGTGCCCCTGGACTGAGAGGATGGAAGTTTAGTATGTAGCTACATGTAGAAGGCTAATGTTAACTAGCTAACGTTGCGCATGAAAGGAAGTTAGGCTAGTGAGCAGGCAGTTTAGCCAGGTAGCCTAGGACAACAACAAATAAAAGTGTTTACTGTATGACAGAGTCATAGACCGTTTCATCAATATGAAAGAGAGGAGGATGGCATTGGTGTCTCTCTACAAGTAGGGTGAGTCAACATGTTTTTCTACTTGCACGAACGTGTACACACACACACACACACACACACACACACACACACACACACACACACACACACACACACACACACACACACACACACACACACACACACACACACACACACACACACACACATCAGAACCATGGACATCCACATCATATTTAGCTTACATTGACAAAAACAAAAGTGGTATCTTTTAGTTGTCACTGTATTAGACTAAGCAGAGGTGATTAGATGATGTTGAAATGTTGAAGTTGAAATGGTGCTGGAATCGTGGAAGCAGCTCCTGTTTTCTTTGCTACTTGCACTCTGCACTCTACTTGCGCTCTGTGGTTCTAAATCAATAGTTGTTTAGTGGTCTGAAAATGTCAGAAACATTAACTAGCTTGACCATGCTGTTTGTTAGATGCAATATGCAGACAGAGGTTGCTCTCCGGTTTTGTGATGTAACAAAGGTGTGCCACTGTGTCTTCTTATCGTCTCCACCTTAGGCCTATATATCACGGTGGCAAGGCATACAGTATGAACTAACAGGTTATAGACAAACAACACAATTATCACAACACATAGGTTGTAATATGGCTTTTTATTCTGGCTAACCCAGCTACTGATCTCCACAGACCGGTTTATACGGTGAAACAATGGACCTGTAACAAGGCTGGCAAGCATGTGTGTGCTGTGCTGTGTATGACCTCAATCACCCCACAGTCACTATGGGCACTGTCCCAGGAAACGCTTGGATAGGATTAGCCTAAAACACTATTTTCTCTCTATGATAATGAGAGCTAATGTTTGGATTACATGCATTTTCAGGGCCCACAAGTCATTCACACAGCCAATCAGCGTGCTCGGATGTCGCTGTACCTCTACATCTCAGTTAGTGGAGGCATCCTAGACTCCCTGTGTGCCCTCACCCCATCCTACCCCTCACAGAGGCATGGCAGTTGAAAGAGAGGGGGTGGAGGGGTACGGAGCAGGGAGCTGTACCCAAGAGAGACACATCGAGCTGGGATTAGCTCTAATGGGATTACGCTGCTACAGCCATTTTAGCCAGGCAGGTCGGGAGGGAGCAGGCAGATTGGGATGACATCATCTCCTGTCCTGTCTGCTGCTGTCTGCTGCTGCATTCTGTCCCCCTGGACCAATGGGGCAGAGGGTTGAGTGCCTGTTAAGACATATTGAAACAACAGTTGACTCCAGTGAATCCTCTTAAGTGATATTTCACCAAGTGGCCAGTTGTCTCTAAGACTGAAGGAGATGCGTTGCTGCAATGTGAAGTCTGTGCCCAAGAGATGACCTGCTGAATTCTGGGAAGCCCTCCAGTAGTAAATGTCATATGGTGTAACCTTGACTGGTCTGCATACCGAAGTAATTTTGACTGGTCTGCATACTGAAGTCATTTTGACTGGTCTGCATACCGAAGTAATTTTGACTGGTCTGCATACTGAAGTAATTTTGACTGGTCTGCATACCGAAGTCATTTTGACTGGTCTGCATACTGAAGTCATTTTGACTGGTCTGCATACTGAAGTAATTTTGACTGGTCTGCATATCAAAGTAATTTTGACTGGTCTGCATACTGAAGTCATTTTGACTGGTTAGCATACTGAAGTCATTTTGACTGGTCTGCATACTGAAGTCATTTTGACTGGTCTGCATACTGAAGTCATTTTGACTGGTCTGCATACTGAAGTCATTTTGACTGGTCTGCATACTGAAGTCGCCTTGACTGCTGTAGTGGACATAGTTTAGTAGTAGGGAGTGAGAATCTGTCCAAACCTTCAGACCGGAGATGAAATGGGATGGACAGACTGACACATACAGGACTGGGAAACTGTAGTCTCAGGCTCCCTGCACCGTGTGGAGCCTGTGTGTCTGTTTCCATGGTTACCCTGCTCATTGATTTTGTGTTTCCTGCTCAATGTTTTATGAGTGCAAGTGGTCTTAAAGCTCCAATGTGTTTCTAGATGAAGTGTAAATGTAATTATGGTAATGTGCCAGTTTGTAGATTGGGGCTGTCTGTCAGAAAGGTATATGGCTGTCTCCCCCCCCCCCCCCCCCAGTGAACCTCTCCAGTACTCCCCCATGCACAGAGGAGAGGGGGGATGCATGCACAGGCAGTATTGGTGCAGTGCTTCATCACTCAGAGCACAAACACACACGCACACACACACACACACACACACACACACACACACACACACACACACACACACACACACACACACACACACACACACACACACACACACACATACACACATGTTTGTTTTACTATCCTTGTGGGGACCAACAAATGTATTCCCATTCAAAATCCTATTTTCCCTAACCCTAACCCTACCCTTAATCCAAAACCCCTAACCCTAAAACTAAACCTAACCCTAACTCCTATCGCTAATCCTAACCCCTAACCCTAACCTTAATTCCTACCGTAACCCTAATTGTAATCCTAACCCAAAGCCTAACCCTAAGACTAAAATTGTATTTTTCTTTGTGGGGACCGCCGTAATTTCCCCAGTAATTTCCCCATTTTACTATCCTTGTGAGGACTTCTGCCCCGCACAAGGATAGTAAAACCACACACACACACACACACACACACACACACACACACACACACACACACACACACACACACACACACACACACACACACACACACACACACACACACACACACACACACACACACACACACACAGAGAGAGCTATACTGAGCTGCTGTATAACTCCTCCACTGTGTTCAATGTTAGGAGCAGTATCCAGACTGTCATATGGTCATACCGTCATCCTTCTCTCATCCTGGGATTTACGCTATTACCAGCTTAGTACACTAGGGGGTGCCAAAAAATGCAAGGAAGACCATTGGGTGTTTTCATGGAATTTTCATGGAGGCTGCTAGCTAAATATCCTAACGAGCGCAAAACAAAATATACGAATTGCAAAGACAGGCAATCCAGCTCATGACGTTATACATATTGGAGCTACCGAATGTAATTTGTTTTGAGTTTGGACATTTACAAGCGAATGTGAACGAGAGGCATTGTGCAATTGAACAAAGTCTTGATGCATGCATGTGTGAAGAAACAACAGTATTGGCTCTGGAGCACCATGTGTACACGCTGTGTCTGTGTGGAGTCTGGAGTCGCGAGGGCAACAGGCCTGCCTGCTCTGCTCAGAGAAGAAATCTAAAGATAGCAGTGGCAGCTGTACAGATAACTCATCCAAAGGGCTTTGACTTCTCAAACACAGCAGAACGCTAACACAGTATGATGCCCCGTCACCTTATTAATTCAAATCAAATCAAAAATCTAATTTTATTTGTCACATGCGCCGAATACAACAGGTAGACCTTACCGTGAAATGCTTACTTGCGAGCCCTTAACCATTCAGCCACTTATTTAGATAACTAGCAAGTTAAACTTAACACATCATTTGTCGTTTTTCACCCAGGTAAAAAAAAGCATAAGAAATATATTGCTGCATTTTGTAAATGCAGATCTAAACTGCTTCTTATTGTAATTTCTGCTCGGCGTCAGACAAATGTTGTTCTTCAGTTGCACTTCTCCACTCGGATGAGAATTCACATTAGCAAATGTAGCTGGCTACATTCTTTCTATAAATAATATTAGAAATATGATGGCCATGCATCATTTTTTGCAAAAAATACCTTGCTGTTTTATTGTAAGCTCATTTACTGCCAGCCAAATAGCATTGCACTTCTGTTCTGATGAAAATTAAGCTATTTTCTGCCAAATGTGTTGGACTAATGTATACTGACCAGAAATATAAACGCAACATGTAAAGTGTTGGTCCCATGTTTCACAAGCTGAAATAAAATATCCCAGAAATGTTCCATACGTAGAAATAACTTATTTCTCTCAAATTTTGTGCACAAATTTGTTTACATCGCTGTTAGTGAGCTTTTCTCCTTTGCCAAGATAATCCACCCACCTGACAGTTGTGGCATGTCAAGAAGCTGATTAAACAGCATGATCATTACACAGGTGCATCTTGTGCTGGGGACAATAAAAGGCCACTCTAAAATGTGCAGTTTGTTCACACAACAGGGCGGCAGGTATCCTAGTGGTGAGAGCGTTGGACCAGTAACCGAAAAGTTGCTAGATCGAATCCCTGAGCTGACAAGGTAAAAAATCTGTTGTTCTGTTTTTTGCAAAAAATACCCACTGTTCCTAGGCCGTCATTGTAAGATGCTCCAGATACTCAACTAGTCTAAAGAAGGCCAGTTTTATTGTTTCTTTAATCAGAACAACAGTTTTCAGCTGTGCTAACATAATTGCAAAAGGGTTTTCGAATGATCAATTAGCCTTTTAAAATTATAAACTTGGATTAGCTAGCACAACGTGCCATTGGAATACATTAGTGATGGTTTCTGATAATGGGCCTCTGTACTCCTATGTAGATATTCCATAAAAAATCAGCCGTTTCCAGCTACAATAGTCATTTACAACATTAACAATGTCTACATTGTTATTCTGATCAATTTGATGTTGTTTTAATGAACCAAAAATGTGCTTTTCTTTCAAAAACAAGGACATTTCTAAGTGACCCCAAACTTTTGAACGGTAGTGTATTTTCTGTGAAGGAAAACTATAGTTGCACGTCTCTGATCACTCTATTGAAGAAAAAAAACACTAGACATTCAATATAAAATGGGACCTCTGTCAATACAAAGTTGGACTCGCCTACTCGCCGCTTTCTCCCGTTGTGCTATTTACAAACAAACACGTGACTGGCTCAACTGTTCTGGGGAACTATGGTAAGCATCATAATGAAAAGTAATGTGACGTGTGAAATGAAGAAAGCGATCTGCTTTATCTCCTAACATATTGCACACGTTGACTGCAGGTATTTCCTTAAAAAGTAGCTTCAAATATGACAATTTATTGAAAAACTTCAAAGAAATGTTTTCACCGGTATTGACAGTGTTTTAAAACCATCCCGTGGCCATTTCCAAACACCCCGGTATACGGTAGGCTACAGGATTAACCCATTAAGTGCTAATTCACCCATCCCTCTGAAATGGAGGTCTTAAGTTACAGCGTTAGCTACTAATCCAACTGCACAGACCAATGGTAGAGTAGGAAGAAGGGACTTGGGCCAATAGAAGAGTAAGTAAGGCTTGTCTGCAATTGCATGAACTCAGACATAATGCATTGCCATCAACCTGTCATCTCACATCATCAGTTTTAAACGTCCTTTCCTCTTTAGCTTCGGTCCCTCTCAGAGTGGTGTGATGATATGTCAGTACTGCTGCTGAGGACTGCTTTTGTGTGTTCCTCTGTTGAGGCTACAGTCTCTGGCTTCTTTTTTGGATGGTGTCTGATATTGTTTGTTGGTGACCTAGCTCTAGACAGTCTCTGGCTCCAGCTCTGTGTGTGTGTCTACTGCGCTGGTGGCGAGTCTGACAGGCTCACCCACGTTGAAGGTCACCCCCTCCTCTCTGGTCCATTTTTTGTGGGGCGCTCTCTCTCCCATCCACTCAGATCACATCACATCACCACTGTCTGCTGCCCTGTCAGCAACAGCCTCATCCTACAGCACTACTGTGCTCCTGAACCGTTCCCTCTCACTGTGTGGCAATGCGACCCTTGCCCTGCTAGAAGAAATTAAAATTCTGGAAATTATGGAAATTATGTAAAAATGTACCACTAGCCACTTTAAACAATGCCACTTAATATAATGTTTACATACCCTACATTACCCATCTCATATGTATATACTGTACTCTATATCATCTACTGCATCTTGCCATCTTTATGTAATACATGTACCACTAGCCACTTTAAACTATGCCACTTTATGTTTACATACCCTACAGTACTCATCTCATATGTATATACCGTACTCTATACCATCTACTGCATCTGCCATGCCGTTCTGTACCACCACTCATTCATATATCTTTATGTACATATTCTTTATCCCTTTACACTTGTGTGTGTGTGTAAGGTAGTAGTTGTGGAATTGTTAGGTTAGATTACTTGTTGGTTATTACTGCATTGTCGGAACTAGAAGCACAAGCATTTCGCTACACTCGCATTAACATCTGCTAACCATGTGTATGTGACTAATAAAATTTGATTTGATTTGATTTGATTTGCAAGCCCTAAGCAAAGCCATTAATATAGATGTAGAGATGTGATATCTGGAGAATGATCTCTCTCAGACCCACTATTATCCTTGGAATAGGAGGGTTTATGAACAGATTTGGCTGTATGTCAGGGTATATTTAGATATCATTTAGTATCAATGTATTTATACTACACTGTATGTACATACACAGTTTGGTCGGAAAATCAAACAGCAGTTGGGATGTATTGACTTATAAAAGGTGACAACTGCAATCTCTCTGGATAAGTACTTTAATAAGAGTCAAGAGAAAACAAAAGTATGACTGAAATGACCCATATAGTATCTCCAAATAGATATTTGATCTTAGTGTAAGTAAGTGTACACCGTGTCTCTGATTGGCCCCTGTCCTCATAATTAGTGAGATGTAATTGGCTGGCTGGTTGGTGTAAGCTGTGGTGTCTGCCTGGCTGACGGTTGTGATTGGTTGGCTGGTCAGTGTAAGCTGTGGTATCTGCAGGGCTGAGGGGTGACAGGAGTTGACAGAAAAGGGTCAGTGGCCCCACCTTACCTTGGCTAGCGTGACACAGGGCCTTATATGAGCTGGTGGAAGCCAGACCAATCAGGATTAACCTGGTATACAGGCATCTTGTCATTCTCTCTGCTGTCTCGGACCTGATCTGCTTCGACTCCCATCAACACTATCTCTCTCTTTCTATATATCGCTCTCTCTTTCTATCGCTCTCTCGCTCTTTCTCTCTCTGTAAGACGTCTTTAGCAAAACAGGATGGAGGACAGGTCAAGCAAGTGGGCAAAACTAGTTGTAGTGATGTCACAATGACTGTTTTGCCCAATGGGAAGTCCGACCTGCTTTGGGTTAGTGCTATCTGGCACTCTTGAGACATCCCTAGCCTAAAACCTAACCCTAACCATAACCCTTACCGTAACCATTTAAAATATCAACTTCAAAGGGGTAGGGACATCCCAAGGATCCCAGGTAGCAAGGACCCTGACTTTGTTCCCAGGTCCTCCTTCACCCCTGGTACCTGTCCCTTTCCCTCTTCTAATGTTTCTCTCCCTCTACTACTGTCCCTGTCCCTCCTGAACCTTCCTAGGCCATGTGTGTCCCAGTAACAGTGCTGTCAGATCAGACAGGCATCTTCATAATCAGGAGCTCTGCAGTCAATTAGCTCTATGCATTTGTCTGCACAAATCAACACACAGAGTGGCTGTCACACTGGATGACATGACAGCTCCTCTAGTGTAAAGCACACTGGTGTGCTGAGCGGGCTGTCAATAGCACTTTACAGCAGTGGCTGCACTCATGTCTGAGCATAGACATAAACATTCAGTTGTATTAGGTGATGAAGTAGTGCTTTTCAATAGTGAGATGGGTATAATGAGACAGACTTACTTCCCTGGTGGTAATGGTAGTGCCGTATGACCTGATCTCTGGAAAGGAAAGGCTGACTATCTAGGCCTTCCTGTGGTTCAGAGTATTGTATTTCCATTACTGCAGCAACCCAGTAATACGCTTAATATGTTTTCTATTCGGCCCACATTTACACCCCACAGCTGGTCTCCAAAAGGCTTTTCGCTGGCTATGAGTTCCAATGTTTTTCTCAGAAATGGATTCCTTCACAAAATAACAGTGTCCAGGATCTTATCGTGTCCAGGATCTTATCGTGTCCAGGATCTTATCGTGTCCAGGATCTTATCCTGTCCAGGGTCTTATCGGGTCCAGGATCTTATCATGTCCAGGATCTTATCCTGTCCAGGATATTATCATGTCCAGGATCTTATCAGGTCCAGGATATCATGTCCAGGATCTTACCATGTCCAGGATCACTAATTGTATTGATGATCTGATTTAGACCTGTCATTCTAAAGTAATGGACTAGATAGATAAATAAATACATTGAATTGTACTAATGTTGACCATCACTGCATAAAGTGGTATATGAAAAGCTGAGTTTCTACAGACCATTATATTTTCACTAAATGTTTCTCAGTCTTCTAAGCAGTTCTACTGTATTGCTCCTTTCTTCAGTCTGTTGTATTGTCATCACTCTAATGACCTCTGTCTCGTCCTGACCCTAAACAAAGGCATGGGGGTTGGGTGTGGGGGATGGACAGACAGATAGTCAAGTTTGGCCTCCCTCATAGGGCCCTGTGTCCTGCATAGCCCCCTCGGCCCCCCTCATTACCATTGTAGCTGGGGAGCCCAGCCAGCCTTGATGGGCTGTTGTCATCAGAGGGATTGACACACAGACCCCCCAGAGACCACCAAAGACCTCATTTACATACCCTTTCCATTATCACCACCTAGAGATGTGGTGGGGGCTGGGTGGAGGGCTGGCAGACCCCATCACGCTTCCCATCTGACACATGATTGACAGCCTGAGAGGCATCCTTAAAATGTCCCCATTATAGCTACATTCCTGCTAAATTCCACACAGCAATTGTAAGATTGAAGATAATAAAAAAAAAATAATAAAAAACATTTAAGCTCCCAATATTGACTGTTTAATGATACACTGAAAGACTGGGTGAGTTAATTAGAGGTCTACAATGAAAAAGCAATAAGAATGGGATTATATATAGTCATTTCATCACTAGGGTTTGACCCTAGGGATATGTGCCACTCCTGCCCCCTGTCTATGGCCTGGACCCGTGGGACATGGAGGAGGTGCAGCTGGCAGACGCCATGCAGACCAGACACTCCTCCAGTAGCGACAAGCATCATGGCAGCTGCTGGGGTGGGGTGCTCCAGAATTAGCATCAGCTCATAGTTTAGAAGTGTGTCACAAAGAAGGTTGTGATGTGATGTATCCTGGGTATTACCCTCCAGGTTCTGAACCTCGGGGGCGTGGCGTGGCCCCCTGGACGCCTGTCACCCGGGAGACCAGAGAGGAAGACTGTTTTGAATGTGAGGCGGGGGAGGGCCTAATAAACCTGCTAGTTCCAGGAACAGGGCTTTTCTATTGGAGGGTCATCAGTGAAAGGGGGTGTGGCCCGAGACCTCTGTCCAGTAAGTAGCTTGTGACATGAACAGCTGCAGTGAAGGGGATCATAACCCTTAGAGGAGTGGGTTAAACTGAGCTCTGTGATACACAATTATTAGTCATTATTAAAGACTCAGTAACGTTGGACTGTGTGTGATTGGGACATGTTTGGCTCTAGTAGCCATGCTAACGTGCCAAGAGTACTCAATACAACCAGCTTTCTTTCATTGGCTGAATACAACCTATTGTAGGAGAGGTTGTCTGCTGTTGGACTCCATTGAAGGCTGAAGGAAGTCTGACTCATTAGATGAAATCTTAGATAAATTCGCCTTTGTCTTCTTATACTAAAAGTGTCAGTTCTTCCTAATAATAGCTCTTTATGTAAAGTAGGATGTTGCAGACTTATTATATCCCATGTCTTAGTCCTTTACTAGCCACAGATTTTACCATCAACAACCATCTCCAATTTAACCGGTATTAAACCCAGGATTTTAGATAATTCTACGAGCTAGCCCCACAGCTATTCACTAATCTCAAACCTCGCACAATTATATGCAACGTTTTGTCGTGGTTGAATGCAAGTGTATTATCTTTTTTAATGAACACACGGTCAGCATTTTAAAAGCAGTTTAGCGAACTGGAGAATGTTAATGCAGTATAAGACCCTCTTTTTGGGGCACACATTGGCTGCTGAATTTCTTTGCTCTATCTGTGTGTTGCTGTTACTGTAATGCTGTTACTGACATGATGTGACCTGGAGAAAAGTGCAGAGTCAAGGAGGTGGTAGTGCTGAGATGTCGGACTGGTCACTGTCAAAGATGAATGTATTTTAAATCTGATATGTCATGTTAAGATCCCACTGAATTGTATGTATGCATTGTCGCAGAGCTGCATTCTCACATGGTCCCGTGTTTCTCTGCTCCACCAGGTCACCTGTCTTCAGGATTTCTTTGGTGATGATGATGTCTTCATTGCCTGTGGCCCAGAGAAGTTCCGCTACGCCCAGGATGACTTCTCCCTGGATGAGAATGGTGAGAGCAGCCACACCACTAGTAACCTACTGCACCACTGTAACACCACTAGTAACCTACTACACCACTGTAACATCACTAGTAACCTACTGCACCACTGTAACACCACTAGTAACCTACTACACCACTGTAACATCACTAGTAACCTACTGCACCACTGTAACACCACTACTCACCTACTACACCACTGTACCACCAATAGTAACATACTGAACCACTGTAACACCACTAGTAACCTACTGCATCACTGTAACACTACTAGTAACCTACTACACCACTGTAACACCACTACTCACATACTATACTACTGTAACACCACTAGTAACCTACTGCACCACTGTAACACCACTGGTGACCTTTACACCATGAGTCACCTACTACACCACTGTAACACCACTAGTAACCTACTACACCACTGTGACACCACTAGTAACCTACTACACCACTGTAACACCACTGTAACCTACTACACCACTGTAACACCATTAGTCACATACTGCACCACTGTAACATCACTAGTAACCTACTACACCACTGTAACACCACTAGTCATCTACTACACCACTGTAACACCACTAGTGACTTTCTACACCATGAGTCACCTACTACACCACAGTAACACCACTAGTAACCTACTGAACCACTGTAAAATCACTAGTAACCTACTACACCACTGTAACACCCTAGTAACCTATTACACCACTGTAACACCACTAGTCACATACTGCACCACTGTAACATCACTAGTAACCTACTACACCACTGTAACACCACTAGTCATCTACTACACCACTGTAACACCACTAGTGACTTTCTACACCATGAGTCACCTACTACACCACTGTAACACCACTAGTAACCTATTACACCACTGTAAAACCACTAGTAACCTACTACACCACTGTAACACCACGTGTAATCTACTACCCCACTATATCACCACTAGTCACCTACTACACCATTGTAACATTACTAGTCACCTACTACCACACTGTAATCCAATAGTAACCTACGACACCTCTGTAACACCACTATTAACCTATTACACCACTGTAACACAACTAGTCACCTACTACACACTGTAACATCACTAGTCACCTTCTACACCACTGTAACATTACTAGTCACCTACTACACCTCTGTATAACCAGTAGTGACCTAATACACCACTGTAACACACTAGTCCCCTCTTACACCACTGTAACATCACTAGTAACCTACTACACCACTGTATCATCACTTGTCTCCTTCTACACCACTGTAACACCAATAGTAACCTACTGCACCATTGTAACACCACTAGTAACCTACTGCATCACTGTAACACTACTAGTAACCTACTACACCACTGTAACACCACTACTCACCTACTACACCACTGTAACACCAATAGTAACCTACTGCACCACTGTAACACCGCTAGTAACCTACTGCACCACTGTAACACCACTAGTAACCTACTACACCACTGTAACACCACTAGTAACCTACTACACCACTGTAACATCACTAGTAACCTACTACACCACTGTATCACCACTAGTCACATACACATACTACACCACTGTAACACCACTAGTCACCTACTACACCAATGGCAACCTACTACACCACTGTAGCACCACTAGTAACCTATTACACCACTGTAACACCACTAGTAACCTACTACATCACTGTAACATCACTGGTAACCTACTACACCACTGTAACACCACTAGTCACCTACTACACGACTGTAACACATCTAGTAACCTATTACACCACTGTAACACCACTAGCAACCTACTACATCACTGTAACATCACTGGTAACCTACTACACCACTGTAACACCACTAGTAACCTATTACACCACTGTAAAATCACTAGTAACCTACTACACAACTTTAACACCACTAGTCACCTACTACACCACTGTAACACCACTAGTAACCTACTACACCACTGTAAAATCACTATTCACCTACTACACAACTTTAACACCACTAGTCACCTACTCCACCACTGTAACACCACAAGTAACATTTTTACACCACTGTAACATCACTAGTCACCTATTACACCACTGTAACACCACTAGTCACCTACTACACCACTGTAATATCACTAGTCAACAAACTACACCACTGTATCACCTCTAGTCACATACACATACTACACCACTGTAACACCACTAGTCACCTACTACACCAATGGCAACCTACTACACCACTGTAGCACCACTAGTAACCTATTACACCACTGTAACACCACTAGTAACCTACTACATAACTGTAACATCACTGGTAACCTACTACACCACTGTAACACCACTTGTCACCTACTACACGACTGTAACACATCTAGTAACCTATTACACCAATAGTAACATACTGCAACACTAAGACCACTAGTCACCTATTGCACCACGGTAACACCACTAGTCACATACTACACCACTGTAACACCACTAGTCACCTACTACACCAATAGTAGCCTACTACACAACTGTAACATGACTAGTAGGTTACTACACCGCTGTAACACCACTAGTAACCTACTACACCAATAGTAACCTACTACACCACTGTAACACCACTAGTAACCTACTACATCACTGTACCATCACTGGTAACCTACTACACCACTGTAACACCACTAGTAACCTACTACATCACTGTACCATCACTGGTAACCTACTACACCACTGTAACATAACTAGTAACCTACTAAACCACTGTAACAGCACTAGTCATCTACACCAATAGTAACCTACTACACCACTGTAACACCACTACTAACCTATTACACCACTGTAAAACCACTAGTAACCTACTACACCACTGTAACACCACTAGTAACTTACTACTCCTCTGTAACACCACTAGTCACCTACTGCACCACTGTAACATAACTAGTAACCTATTAAACCAGTGTAATACCACTAGTAACCTACTAAACCACTGTAACAGCACTAGTCATCTACACCAATAGTAACCTACTACACCACTGTAACACCACTACTAACCTACTACACCACTGTAAAATCACTAGTAACCTATTACACCACTGTAAAACCACCAGTAACCTACTACACCACTGTAACACCACTAGTAACCTACTACTCCTCTGTAACACCACTAGTAAACTACTTCACCACTGTAACACCACTAGTCACCTACTACACACATGTAACACCACTAGTCACCTACTTCACCACTGTAACACCACAAGTAACATATTACACCAATGTAACATAACTAGTCACCTATTACACCACTGTAACAGCACTAGTAACCTACTGTACCACTGTAAAACCACTAGTAACCTAGTACACCACTGTATGACCACTAGTAACCTACTACACCACTGTAACCCCACTAGTAATCTACTACACCACCTTAACACCACTAGTAACCTGCTATAACAGTAGTAACCTACTAACTGACTATAACATCACTAGTAACCTGCTACACCACTGTAACACCACTAGGAACCAACTTCACCACTGTAACACCACTAGTAACCTACTACATCACTGTAACATCACTGGTAACCTACTACATCACTGTAACACCACTAGTAACCTACTACACCACTGTAACACCACTAGTAACCAACTTCACCACTGTAACACACTAGTAACCTACTACATCACTGTAACATCACTGGTAACTTACTACACCACTGTAACACCACTAGTCACCTACTACTCCTCTGTAACACATCTAGTAACCTATTACACCAATAGTAACCTACTGCAAAACTAAGACCACTAGTCACCTATTACACCACGGTAACACCAGTAGTCACCTACTGCACCACTAGTCACCTACTACACCACTGTAACACCACTAGTCACCTACTACACCACTGTAATATCACTAGTCAACAGACTACACCACTGTATCACCACTAGTCACATACTACACCACTGTAACACCACTAGTCACCTACTACACCAATAGTAGCCTACTATACAACTGTAACATGACTAGTAGGTTACTACACCGCTGTAACACCACTAGTAACCTACTACACCAATAGTAACCTACTACACCACGGTAACACCACTAGTAACCTACTACATCACTGTAACATCACTGGTAACCTACTACACCACTGTAACACCACTAGTCACCTACTACACAACTGTAACACTTCTAGTAACCTATTACACCAATAGTAACCTACTGCAACACTAAGACCACTAGTCACCTAATACACCACGGTAACACCAGTAGTCACCTACTGCACCACTGTAACACCAGTACTAACCTACTACACCACTGTAAAATCACTAGTAACCTATTACACCACTGTAAAACCAATAGTAACCTACTACACCACTGTAACACCACTAGTAACCTACTACTCCTCTGTAACACCACTAGTCACCTACTGCACCACTGTAACATAACTAGTAACCTACTAAACCAGTGTAACATCACTAGTAACCTACTAAACCAGTGTAACATCACTAGTAACCTACTAAACCACTGTAACAGCACTAGTCATCTACACCAATAGTAACCCACTACACCACTGTAACACCACTACTAACCTACTACACCACTGTAACAACACTAGTAACCTACTGCACCACTGTAGCATCACTAGTAACCTACTACACCACTGTAACACCACTACTAACCTACTACACCACTGTAACAACACTAGTAATCTACTACACCACTAGTAACCTACAACATCACTGTAACACCAATAGTAACCTACTGCACCACTGTAGCATCACTAGTAACCTATTACACCACTGTAATCCAATAGTAACCTACGACACCTCTGTAACACCACTACTAACCTACTACACCACTGTAACAACACTAGTAATCTACTACACCACTAGTAACCTACAACATCACTGTAACACCAATAGTAACCTACTGCACCACTGTAGCATCACTAGTAACCTACTACACCACTGTAACACCACTACTAACCTACTACACCACTGTAACAACACTAGTAATCTACTACACCACTAGTAACCTACAACATCACTGTAACACCAATAGTAACCTACTGCACCACTGTAACTTCACTAGTCACTTACTACACCACTGTAACACAACTAGTCACCTACTACACACTGTAACATCACTAGTCACCTTCTACACCACTGTAACATTACTAGTTACCTACTACACCTCTGTATAACCAGTAGTGACCTAATACACCACTGTAACACACTAGTCCCCTCTTACACCACTGTAACATCACTAGTAACCTACTACACCACTGTAACATCACTAGTAACCTATTACACCACTGTAACACCACTAGTAACCTATTACACCACTGTAACACCACTAGTAACCTACTACATCACTGTAACATCACTGGTAACCTACTACAGACTGTAACATCACTAGTCACCTTCTACACCACTGTAACATTACTAGTCACCTACTACACCTCTGTATAACCAGTAGTGACCTAATACACCACTGTAACACCACTAGTAGCCTACTACACCACTGTAACACCACTTGTCACTTATTACACCACTGTAACATCACTAGTAACCTGCTAGACCACCGTAACACCACTAGTAACCTACTCCTCCACTGTAACACCACAAGTAACATATTACACCACTGTAACATCACTAGTCACATATTACACCAATGTAACACCACTAGTAACCTACTGTACCACTGTAAAACTACTAGTAACCAAGGTACACCACTGTAACATCACTGGTAACCTACTACACCACTGTAACACCACTAGTAATCTACTACACCACCTTAACACCACTAGTAACCTGCTATAACAGTAGTCACCTACTAACTGACTATAACATCACTAGTAACCTGCTACACCACTGTAACACCACTAGTCACCTACTACACCACTGTAACACAACTAGTCACCTACTGCACCACTGTAACACCACTAGTAACCTACCACTCCTCTGTAACACCACTAGTAAACTACTTCACCACTGTAACACCACTAGTCACCTACTACACCACTGTAAAACCAATAGTAACCTAGTACACCACTGTATGACTACTAGTAACCTACTCCACCACTGTACCACCACGAGTAACCTACTCCACCACTGTATTACCACTAGTAACCTACTACACCACTGTAACACCACTTGTCATCTTCTACCCGACTATAACACCACTAGTAACCTATTACACCACTCTAACACCACTAGTCACTTATTACACCACTGTAACATCACTAGTAACCTACTACACAACTGTAACACCACTAGTCACCTACTACACCATTGTAACACCACTAGTCACCTACTACACCACTATAACACCCCTAGTCACCTTCTGCACCACTGTTACATTACTAGTAACCTACTACACCACTGTATCACCTCTAGTCACCTACTACACCGCTCTAATATCATCTGTCAACAAACTACACCGCTGTATCACCGCTAGTCACGTACTACACCACTGTAACATCACTAGTCACCTACTACACCACTCTAATATCATCTGTCAACAAACTACACCACTGTGACACCACTAGTCACCTACTACACCACTGCAACATCACTATTAACGTATTGCACCACTGTAGCACCTCTAATCACATACTACACCACTATAACAACACTAGTCACCAAATGTAACACCACTAGTAACCTACTACATCACTGTAACATCACTGGTAACCTACTAAACCAGTGTAACACCACTAGTAACCTACTACACCACTGTAACAACACTAGTCATCTACTACACCAATAGTAATCTGCTACACCACTGTAACACCACTAGTAACCTACTGCACCACTATAACATCACTAGTATCCTACTACACCATTGTAACACCACAATTCACCTACTATACCACTGTATCATCACTCGTAGTATACTACACCACTGTAACATCACCAGTAACCTACTGCACCAATTGTAATCTACTACACCACTGTAACATCACTAGTAGCGTACTACACTGCTGTAACACCACTAGTAACATACTACACCAATAGTAACCTACTACACCACTGTAGCACCACTTGTAACCTTCTACCCCACTATAACACCACTAGTCACCTACTACGCCATTGTAACATCACTAGTCACTTGCTACACCACTGTAACACAGCTAGTCACCTTCTACACACTTTAACATCACTAGTCACCTTCTACACCTCTGTATAACCAGTAGAGACCTACTACACCACTGTAACACCACTAGTCACCTTCTACAGCACTGTAACATCACTAGTAACCTGCTATACCACCGAAACCCCCATGTAACCTACAAAACCACTGGAACACCACTAGTAACCTACTACTCTTCTGTAACACAACTAGTAAACTACTTCACCACTGTAACACCACTAGTCACCTACTACACAACTGTAACACCACTAGTCACCTACTTCACCACTGTAACACCACTAGTCACCTACTTCACCACTGTAACACCACTAGTCACCTACTACACCACTGTAAAACCAATAGTAACCTAGTACACCACTGTATGACTACTAGTAACCTACTCCACCACTGTACCACCACGAGTAACCTACTCCACCACTGTATTACCACTAGTAACCTACTACACCACTGTAACACCACTTGTCATCTTCTACCCGACTATAACACCACTAGTAACCTATTACACCACTCTAACACCACTAGTCACTTATTACACCACTGTAACATCACTAGTAACTTACTACACAACTGTAACACCACTAGTCACCTACTACACCATTGTAACACCACTAGTCACCTACTACACCACTATAACACCCCTAGTCACCTTCTGCACCACTGTTACATTACTAGTAACCTACTACACCACTGTATCACCTCTAGTCACCTACTACACCGCTCTAATATCATCTGTCAACAAACTACACCGCTGTATCACCGCTAGTCACGTACTACACCACTGTAACATCACTAGTCACCTACTACACCACTCTAATATCATCTGTCAACAAACTACACCACTGTGACACCACTAGTCACCTACTACACCACTGCAACATCACTATTAATGTATTGCACCACTGTAGCACCTCTAATCACATACTACACCACTATAACAACACTAGTCACCAAATGTAACACCACTAGTAACCTACTACATCACTGTAACATCACTAGTCATCTACTACACCAATAGTAATCTGCTACACCACTGTAACACCACTAGTAACCTACTACACCACTGTAACAACACTAGTCATCTACTACACCAATAGTAATCTGCTACACCACTGTAACACCACTAGTAACCTACTGCACCACTATAACATCACTAGTATCCTACTACACCATTGTAACACCACAATTCACCTACTATACCACTGTATCATCACTCGTAGTATACTACACCACTGTAACATCACCAGTAACCTACTGCACCAATTGTAATCTACTACACCACTGTAACATCACTAGTAGCGTACTACACTGCTGTAACACCACTAGTAACATACTACACCAATAGTAACCTACTACACCACTGTAGCACCACTTGTAACCTTCTACCCCACTATAACACCACTAGTCACCTACTACGCCATTGTAACATCACTAGTCACTTGCTACACCACTGTAACACAGCTAGTCACCTTCTACACACTTTAACATCACTAGTCACCTTCTACACCTCTGTATAACCAGTAGAGACCTACTACACCACTGTAACACCACTAGTCACCTTCTACAGCACTGTAACATCACTAGTAACCTGCTATACCACCGAAACCCCCATGTAACCTACAAAACCACTGGAACACCACTAGTAACCTACTACTCTTCTGTAACACAACTAGTAAACTACTTCACCACTGTAACACCACTAGTCACCTACTACACAACTGTAACACCACTAGTCACCTACTACACCACTGTAACAGCACAAGTAACATATTACACCACTGTAACATCACTAGTCACCTATTACACCACTGTAACACCACTAGTCACCTATTACATTACTGTAACAACACTAGTCATCTTCTACATCAATAGTAACCTACTACACCACTGTAACACCACTAGTTACCTATTACATTACTGTATCATCACTAGTAACCTACTACACCACTGTAACACCACTAGTAACCTACTAACCTACTACATCACTGTAACACCGCTTTTTTAGACATTCTCTCATCTGTCAATGTGATTGTGCTACTATACACTGAGTGTACAAAACATTAAGAACACCTGCTCTTTCCATGACATAGACTCACCAGGTGAATCCAGGTGAAAGCTATGATCCTTTATTTATGCCACTTGTTAAATCCACTTCAATCAGTGCAGATGAAGGAGAGGAGACAATTTAAAGAAGGATTTTTAAAGTGGAACTGATTGCGTTTTAACTACTTTGCATGTATGAAACAAACAGACAATCAGCATATCAGTCAAACATATCAAATTCCCAGTTTATGTTACATAACCATCTTCATAAGAGGTTTTTAAAATAGATTATATTTGACTCAACATTCCATGATGTACACCAAGAAATTGTTGGCAGATTAGATGGATGCAGTTCAAAGCATGCTTAATGTAATTCACCAATACATTTCTTGATTGTCCAAAAAAGATTACCAGGTTGTAAATCACAGCTGGCCTGGTACATTGTTTGCTGCCTCCACTCTTGGTGTGCGTGAATTGGACCATTTTCCTATTTTCCTAACGAGTACTTCTGGGTGTCATGGAAAATGTAGGGACGTAAAAGTACATTATTTTCTTTAGGAAAATATAAATAGTAAATTAAAATACAGGTACTCCAAAAAAACTACTTAAGTAGTACTTTAAAGTATTTTTACTTAAGTACTTTACATCACTGAGAATAACTGATGAATTTACGCCAAACCTGCTGAATATTACCAGTGTCAGTCAACATATGCAAAAAAAAAAATCGTCACGAACTCTCTAGATAACATGTAAACAGCCTAGCTAACCAGCTCTGCTAGGGTGAGTAAAATGGTCAGAGTGAGGTGTTCCCTCATTTGTGTCTGGAATTAGCTAGATAGCAAGCTAGCCAACTTTAGCCAGGCAGGCAAGCTGCAGAAGGACGTGTAGGCTACAATTCCCCATTGTTTATCAATACAATTTTGACGGCCAACTAGCTGAAAAAGTTTGAGAGGGTTTATCTAAAGTTCCTTTGTTATATTTGAGCTAATCCTGCTCTGGTTAGCATTAGTTCTTGATCTTGTTGAGAGCCTACCTTTTTATGGTTGTTTGATCAATACGATTGTATGTTTCCCAAATGTAAGAGGACTCCCGTGGTATTGACATATTTGCAGAAATCCATTCAGGTGTATTTTGTGGCTTTTGGCGAATGCTTTCTAATGATCTAAAGTCAAGCTGTTACAACTGCCTGTAAACACACAGGCCAGTTCAAAGTGAATGATAGCAAGCCTATGTGGCAATGGCTTGTTTGTATAAAGGTCTACTGTAGCTCTGATTGGCTATGGTGCACCGGTCAGCGTAGACTCCAGTCCTGGATGAGACAGATGTTTTATTTACTGCAGTGTCTATTAATTGTCCAAACGCACGGCCGCGTTCCCACTCTATACTGGTATATAATTTATAATCACAAATGCCTTAGTATACGTAATTCTCAAACATTCTAAGAATTTATGAAAACGTGAAAATCACCATATCTAAGTGATCGCTTGTCAAAAAATGTTTTTAAAAACTGTGTCATTTTCTTCCTGGGGGTGTTTATGAACAGCTAAGATTTCATGTTGCTAAAATGCTGTCAGTTCCACTTTAAGCCTTGAGACAATTGAGACATGTATTGTGTATGTGTGCCATTCAGAGGGTAAATGGGCAAGGTAAAATATTTAAATGCCTTTGAACAGGGTATGGTAGTAGGTGCCAGGCACCGGTTTGTGCCAAGAACTGCAACGCTGCTGGGTTTTTCACGCTCAACAGTTTCCTGTGTGTATCAAGAATGGTCCACCACCCAAAAGACATCCAGCCAACTTGACAACTGTGGGAAGCATTGGAGTCAACAAGGGCCAGCATCCTTGTGGAACGCTTTCGACACCTTGTAGAGTCCAAGCCCCAACGAATTGAGGCTGTTCTGACGGCAAAAGGGTGTGCACTTCAATATTAGGAGGGTGTTCCTAATGTTTTGTACACTCAGTGTATGCTGACTACTGTATATTTCATTCTCTCTCACATCCACCCAGACATACACCCAGACAGGAACACAGACAGGAACACAGACAGGAACTCACAGGTCTGTTTTCTGATTTAGAAAGTAAAGAATCTATCTGAAATAGAAAGTTAAATAAATATCTGCACGCCAGTGAACCCAGATATTGTCTAGAGTTAACATACAGCAGCTCAGTCCACATGTAGGCTAGCTAGCTGTTCAATGGAATGACTGGTAAAAACCTCACATAGCAAAATCCCCTTTTGTGTCCTTTTGAGTTTTCTCCTCGCAGTCCAACTCTTAGGTCTTTCACATCAGTACTGAACTAGCGCTCATAATTTAGACGGAGTTTATGTAAATTAGGCTTTAGCCATGTTAACTGATCGATAAGTAGTCTCTAGGGCGCCTCAAATACCAAATAGGATCAGGCACCACCAGGGCCATATGGGAAGGACTGTAGAATGGCCATTTAATGTTTTCCTCACATCACATTTCAAAAGACGGGCCTACATATAGGACAGATTTTTCCATGCTACGCTGGGACAGATGCCTCTTACATACCAGAGTAAATGTATCATTTCTCTCAGTGAACGTGTGGCTTTGTGTATTTATGTGTGGGTAGTGTATGTTAATGTATAGACCTGCTGTGTGTGTTGTGTGAAGTAAGCGGCTGGGAGGGATAAGCATGGGAAGAGGAACAGCCATTCATCTAGGTGGTGACAGGTTTAGGTCAGATGATCCAGTGGTGCTGATACTGACTCTGAGTGGAGAGGAGAGGAGCTACCAAGCTTCCCTGGCTACTCCCTACAGGCTTCGTAGCCTATTTTTACATAATAGCTACACAGGCCACTGCACACTCAGCTCCCTCTTTCATACCTCGACACCTCTCTATATAAACTCAGCAAAAAAAGAAACGTCCCTTTTTCAGGACCCTGTCTTTCAAAGATAATTTGTAAAAATCCAAATAACTTCACAGATCTTCATTGTAAAGGGTTTAAACTCTGTTTCCCATGCTTGTTCAATGAACCATAAACAATTCATGAACATGCACCTGTGGAACGGCTTACAAACGGTAGGCAATTAAGGTCACAGTTATGAAAAGTTAGGACACTAAAGAGGCCTTTCTACTGACTCTGAAAAACACCGAAAGAAAGATGCCCAGGGTCCCTGCTCATCTGCGTGAACATGCCTTAGGCATGCTGCAAGGAGGCATGATATGGCCATACTGTGAGACGCCTAAGACAGCGCTACAGGGAGACAGGACGGACAGCTGATCGTCCTCGCAGTGGCAGACCACGTGTAACAACACCTGCACAGGATCGGTACATCCGAACATCACACCTGCAGGACAGGTACAGGATGGCAACAACAACTGCCCGAGTTACACCAGGAACGCACAATCCCTCCATCAGTGATCAGACTGTCCGCAATAGGCTGAGAGAGGCTGGACTGAGGGCTTGTAGGCCTGTTGTAATGCAGGTCCTCACCAGACATCACCGGTAACAACTACGCTTTTGGGCACAAACCCACCGTCACTGGACCAGACAGGACTGGCAAAAAGTGTTCTTCACTGACGAGTCGTGGTTTTGTCTCATCAGGGTTGATGGTCGGATTCACGTTTATCGTCAAAGGAATGAGCGTTACACCAAGGCCTGTGCTATGGAGCGGGATCGATTTGGAGGTGGAGGGTCCGTCATGGTCTGTTGCAGTGTATCACAGCATCATTGGACTGAGCTTGTTGTCATTGCAGGCAATCTCAACACTGTGAGTTACAGGGAAGACATCCTCCTCCCTCATGTGGTACCCTTCCTGCAGACTCATCCTGATATGACCCTCCAGCATGACAATGCCACCAGCCATACTGCTCGTTCTGTGCGTGATTTCCTGCAAGACAGGAATGTCAGTGTTCTGCCATGGCCAGCGAAGAGCCCGGATCTCAATCCCATTGGGCACGTCTGGGACCTGTTGGATCGGAGGGTGAGGGCTAGGGCCATTCCCCCCAGAAATGTCCGGCAACTTGCAGGTGCCTTGGTGGAAGAGTGGGGTAACATCTCACAGCAAGAACTGGCAAATCTGGTGCAGTCTATGAGGAGGAGATGCACTGCAGTACTTAATGCAGCTGGTGGCCACACCAGATACTGACTGTTACTTTTGATTTTGATCCCCCCCCTTTGTTCAGGGACACATTATTCAATTTCTGTTAGTCACATGTCTGTGGAACTTGTTCAGTTTATGTCTCAGTTGTTGAATCTTATGTTCATACAAATATTTACACATGTTAAGTTTGCTGAAAAATAAACGCAGTTGACAGTGAGAGGACGTTTCTTTTTTTTGCTGAGTTTAGCAGGGAGATCAGAAATAAGGGGAACTCATAATATACAGAACTACTATACAGTATCGGTTTAGGTGTGATGTTTTTTTGACGGGGTCCATTTCCTGACACGCTGCCTGCCTCTCACTGGGTTCTTGTGTGAAGGAGTTGACCCGTGTGCTTTAATGTTGTGGTTCCTTTCTTTCAGCACACTACCCCTCTGGAACCAAACCCAAATCAGCCCAGGGGGCCTTTAATAACCAAGGTCAGTGGGGTCATGCCGACATCACACTGACATCATATCATGTCTGCTGGAGACCACTGAGTTGGCCTGGGTGGGGCCAGAGGCAGGGGAAGGACTGAGCCCTATCTCTGGTCCAAGCTGATACAGCGTTTTCACATCGATAGTCCAATCTTATCACCATACACAGCCCTATTTGGTATAGATTTGGATCCTGTTGCCTTATCAGATTTGCGCATTAAAAGTTCAGCCAGATTTTATGGCCATTGCAGGAGACAGAGGGGAGTGTTTGTAGCTCAGTATGTAATAAGCATCACTAAAAGCCGAATTGGATCCAGTTCAAATGGCCATGGCAAATGTGGACTTAACTCAAGGCCCTTTAATTAACCCGTTCAAGGCCTGAATACATTATGCATAAGCCTTGAGCAAAACATCATAAACATGTTGCCAAACGCAGTATGTTATTGAACTAGTAACTGTTTTAGTGAGGGCATAACATGCCCATTTTCAGAATAAGCCCATCTGGCACTTCTGTCACCTTTGGGCCATGCCATTCCTCTCCTTAGGGGATGCAGCAGAGCAGGTGTCTCCTAAACACGTAAGTCTCTGCCAGAGAGAGAGTGGGCGAGAGGGGCGTTAGAGGGGAGGTGAGTGTCTGATGTGCTCTTTGGATGTGAAGGATTTTTGAATGCCCGGTGGCATTTCACACTAGCGCTGGCACGCACGCATCTAGCTGTGTGGGTGACTCTTGGTGCGTAAAGGTTAGGAAAACGGAGACAGACAGACACAGTGTGATCAGCTCTCAGCAGACAGGAAGGACAGACAGACAGTGCGATTAGCATTTACAGAGAGAGGAGGGTGGAGGTATAGAACGGTTGTGTGGTACTGAGAGGAAGGTGGAGGCACTGTGGAGTACTGAGAGCAGAGAGTGGAGGGGGAGTGGAGAGGGAGGGCAAGGAAGGCGAGGGAGGAGGGGAGGATGTCTAGGATTCTTTGTGGCTGTCGGCTTCATGCTTCACTGTTTACCCTGGTTAATGCAATGACCCAGAATAAACCACACGGCATACACAACTACTGTACATACAGCAAACCTCAATGCTTTACATACACACATTAGACTGCATGCCATACAAAGCTAGCACCAAACTACAGTACAATATCACCAAACTACAGTACAATGTCACCAAACTACAGTACAATGTCACCAAACTACAGTACAATGTCACCAAACTACAGTACAATATCACCAAACTACAGTACAATATCACCGAATTACAGTACAATATCACCAAACTACCGTACATAGAATTGCTGCACACACAGAAGTCACATAGACTGAAGCTCACTATGAAGCTACTCTTTGTACAACAGACACTACCAAACTGTCACCCAATCCCCCTTACTGAAAACATTGCAGCAACAGTGGACTTCGTGAAAGACACATATGTGGCCATAAATGACCATTTACAGTGTCCATGTTCCCATTGTGTAAGTCTGTTTGCATGAACGTCTGTTTCTTTGTCAATGCGGCCTTTCATGTGGAAGATACTACTGTAGTTACTGTGGCCTTTGTTTGTCTTATGCTCACACACTGTGTGTGTGTGTGTGTTTGTGTGTTTGTGTGATGTGTGTGTATGTGTTTGTGTGGTGTGTGTGTGTTTGTGTGGTGTGTGTGTGTGTGTGTGTGTGTGTGTGTGTGTGTGTGTGTGTGTGTGTGTGTGTGTGTGTGTGTGTGTGTGTGTGTGTGTGTGTGTGTGTGTGTGTGTGTGTGTGTGTGTGTGTGTGTTTGTGTGTATTTCTCTCCACAGAAGGTTGCAGGATGATGAAGAAGAAAAGTCCAGGTCAGATCCGGCGCAGCAAGTCTCCTGCTGAATCGAGTGAGCTCATTATTGTCTGATCTATAATGTGACTGCCCATGGAAGCCCACACCCGACATAGACTGGCTTCATCACATAGACTGTTACAGAGTTACTACTACTCACCCACTTACTCTCAGCATCCAGCCACCCTGATTCTAAAAGCAGCTAGATTTAAACCAACTGATATGGATGCATGTGGTTATTATTGTTTTTACATGTCATTAATATGATGTGAGTTTTTTCTGTTGTTTTGATTTGGTTTCATTTCTTCTTCTTTTTTTATGTTGAATTATACTTTATGTCTGTAATCTGCATGTTGTTGTCCAGGATTGCATTGCTCAGACAGGGTTTTTAAACGCTGGTGCTCATTGTCTGTCCTGTGAGTGAGACAGTGAGTCAGACAGTGTTTACTGGTGGGAACTGTCCTCTAATCGTAACACAGCACCTCCTGCACGGCGCACCACCCCAAACCCCCACTAATACATAGAAATGGGGACACAAAAAAATCCAGCCTTTGTTTGATCAGGATAATCTGAACAGATTACGAATCACAAAATGATACTAATCCAGCTCTGTTGTCCTTAAGCATTGATAACAAATATGAAATATGAAAAGAAAACAACGGTAGTGGAGGATTGTAAACATCTGTCTGTAGCGCTTAGAGCGGTTATTATCCTTGGCGTACGCTGTCTGTGTCAAAGAGAGGGCCAACGAGATGTACAGAGGTTTGAAGAGAACACTCAGGAAGGAGCAGCAGTCTCCCTCAGCTCTAACTACTAGACCAGTTGTAACCACTGATTATACAGGTCAGAGGGTTCACTACATGGGTCAAGGGATTAGGGCATGAGAGACCGTTAATTAGGCACTTTATTCTCGCACCTTGAACAACTAAACATCAATTCATCCAGTAGGCTAAAACACACACACACGCACCAGGTGCTACCCTAGATGACGTGTCAGGCTGGGGTGTAGTGTAGAATGCTGCTTGGTGTCCCCCTGTCACCCTGTGTCACTCCACAGTGAGTTGGCTGGCTAGTCTGGCTGGTGGTGGGTGGATGTGAGGTCAGTGTGTCCTCCCAGCCAGACTCTGCTGCCCGACTCCCTCTCTCAGTGCTCTTGAATATTTCAGTGAGAGCTGGTGTGGGTCGGGGGAGGGCTTGCCCTTAAAGGCAGCAGATGGACAGCCAAGAGGCTAGTATTTCTCCTAATGTATCCAAGGTTAAGCAGCCTCTTTACAGTCAAGACATGAGAGTAGGTTGGCCACCCGGGTGGGTGATGGATCAGGAGGGGTGGGGAAACACTTAGGGTAGAGGGTCCTCAATTTTACACCGCAGTCAGACACATTATCAAAATGGTACACTGTTAAATGACACCATCACACTGTTTTCTTTTTGGTTTTTCATTATTGTACATGTAAGTCATCCAACATATACCCTTTTAACAATCATACAGTTTTGCATTGAGTACTGATACACTGATTGCTTAGCTTTCATAGTTTCAGACATGGATGGAGGCAGAAATACTGTATGTTGCTGTTGTTAGGACTTGGTCTGAAATGGTTTCCTGTATATTTCTTATATGTTTATTAGGCTGCTTACTGATATGGTTTCTACCTGTCGAGCATGCTTTCCCTCTTATACATCTACCCCAATATTAACCCCTATACCCCAATATACCCTAATATTAACTCCTATACCCCAATATACCCCAATATTAACCCCTATACCCCGATATACCCCAATATTAACTCCTATACCCCAATATTAACCCTTATCCCCCAATATACCCTAATATTAACTCATATACCCCAATATACCCCAATATTAACTCCTATACCCCAATATACCCTAATATTAAACCATATACCCCCTTTCCCCCGGGGTGGTTTGGGTTTTACTATTTTATTAACACTTTTGTTTTGTTGTTTGTTTGTTTTGTTTTATTTCAAATGTTTTGTTCTTTTGAAATAAAAGCCATGTTTTCAGTTATCTGTGGTGCATGTTTCTGTTTAACCCCTGCTTCAAAATCGGATTCATATTGAAAGACTGGAATCAGACTAACAGTTGGCTGTATGTGACAGGAGAAGTTAAGCTCCTGGCCATTATACTGTCATACAGCATATATAGCACTACCTATCCCTCCCAGCCATAGACCAATCTTCTGAAATAGGCTATGGACTAGAATAGATGAAGCATATCTGTATTGCCTTCCCCACCTAGTTCTGTACATACTGCTTTCATGTCATTCTCTCTACATGACACTGCTACATTTGAGGCCTTTCTTGGCTTTTTAGTTTTGTTTTCCTGGTTTTAGTTAAATAGACTGGATGACTGGATTTAGGTCTGGATGAAGATATGAACTTCATTGCATTGGAGTTGGCTTCATCTGCAAAGCTCTTGCTCCACTGTGCCTGTTTACAATTCAGACTGGAAGAGAGGCTAACCATCTGTTTCAAAGTCTTTCCTTAAGGATTCTGTTTTTCTCTTCAAGACAAAAGCCTTTTAAAAAGTCTTACTACACTAACTACGACACATCACACCACTCTCAGATGTAAACACTGTCAAGGCCAGGGGTATCCTAGCAACCTGCCAGGGCTGTAGAGCAATGGCCAAATGTCCTCCAGCAGAGAGGAACAAACAGGGACCCGGTCAGTCAGTCAGCCGCCCAGAGAGACTCTGTCTACAACCAAGTGAGGGCAAGGCCCAGGAATGGCCCTACTCTGGGGCCAAGGAGTCCTGGCATACACACTGTCTAATTCACTGGTCTCTCTCTCTCTCTCTCTCTCTCTCTCTCTCTCTCTCTCTCTCTCTCTCTCTCTCTCTCTCTCTCTCTCTCTCTCTCTCTCTCTCTCTCTCTCTCTCTCTCTCTCTCTCTCCATTTACCTTTCGTATTCTCTCTCTTTACACCTCCCTTTCTTTCTCGCTCCGTTTGGGTTCTCACAGCCAATGGGACGGGCTCCAGCAGCCAGCTCTCCACCCCAATTTCCAAGCAGTCCCCCACCTCCACCCCCAACAGCCCAGGCATCCACCGCAAGCAGAAGGTATCCCATTCACTACACTACCTAAATACCACTACCTATCCCTCCCTCTCTCTTTCCCCTCTCTCTCTTTCCCCTCTCTCTCTTTCCCCTCTCTCTCTCTCTCTCTCTCTCTCTCTCTCTCTCTCTCTCTCTCTCTCTCTCTCTCTCTCTCTCTCTCTCTCTCTCTCTCTCTCTCTCTCTCTCTCTCTCTCTCTCTCTCTCTCTCTCTCTCTCTCTCTCTCTCTCTCTCTCTCTCTCTCATACTGCCTTCTCTCTCTCACCCCCCCCTCTCTCTCAAACTGCACCTACAAGCCCAATAGCTTAGCTCAGAACTCATTGAAGAGGATGTGTCCCCTAGCTCATTCAGATAATGATCCTCCATGTTTTTCCCTGTAGGATCTCTACCTGCCCCTATCTCTGGATGATGATGATTCTCTTGGGGAGTCCATGTAGAGCCTCCTGTCTGTCAGCTGCTGCCTGCCTACCCGTCTCCCCCTGGCCTGCCACTCGGAGGTATCTCTGGTGCTCTCCACCTTCACAAACGGCCAGCGTCCTCTAGTGTACTATCCGGGAGGACTTCTCCATTTGATCTCTCCCTGGTGCCACGTGCTATGTCTATCTGACCTTGGCCACCACGGCTGTTCCACCTTTTGCTGCTTGAGAATTCACCACTAGATCTTGTTTTTTATATCCTATGTTGTTAAGAATGTATATGCTGGGCGTATACGACAATGATGTACGAATTACTGCATCTAACAAATTCGCCAAATCCTTCTATTGTGTGAAAGTCCAATGGTTCCTCTTCTGCTCTCAGAAGGGGCACATCATTTACTAACAAGCAATTTCAAAGATGCAGTTCCCACAATGTAACTACAAAAGTGTATTTTTCCCCAGTTGAAAACCATGCATTCTGATATAGGGCAAATCACACATTTCTACGATTTTCCCAATTCAAGTGCACAATTCCAAGCAGCAAATGGACTATTTCTCTGGGGTGTAGTAGTCAGTAGTCAAGTTTTGCTCATAATGTCCCTCTTTGTCCTCTCTCTTTCTGTGCTATGGTTCAAGCTGTTAAAAGTAATGAGAACATTTTTAGGGGAAGGCGCTTTAGCCGTGAGAGGTGAATGTCCTCCTTTTCATCTACTGTAAATACTGTGTATAGCCATTGCAACATCCCAGCTAATGCCTAACATTCATAACTATGCTTTCATAAAACGTCAGTACAACGCCTGCCAAACGTTGAGTCAACATAACATGTTTTCTGTGCATCATCTATCTATGAGGTCTTCAAAAACTGCAAGGCACAGTGGAGCCAAGCAGCTTTGAAACCATGGGCATATAGAGTAGGGGTACTGGGGGAAGTTCTATTAGTGTGTACAAACCAACCAAAGCCAGAAAAATATTGGCCCTTTTTAAAACAAACAAGCACATCCTTTTTGGTTTTTATTAAATAACAGTTTAGGATTCTTAAATGTGTTTTGGTGATGATTATTTGAACTCCTTTTTGTGACTGATTCTAAGATGGAGACGTCAATGGAGATGTGATGAAGCCAGGTGTACTTATATTGAGGCAAGTTTAGAATAAATGATCCTTACAATAAAAAAATGTCAAAGCCAAAGTATATATTGTATCAAGCAAAGTGGAAATCTAAAATGTAGATCATCTGTAGTTCCCCCAGTGGAGACGTACCTGTCTGCTACTGTACTGTACTGTCTGCTTGTTACTGGGGCCTCCCATGAGACCATTCTAACCAGACCATGTCCATGTAGGGTAAATAGATTTTCACCAGCACAGAAAACAGTAAGTAGAGCTTCTCACATTTTGCATGGCTAGATCTTTTTTCTTAGTGCTTATTGATTGAATACAAAGTTTAGATAGGAGGAAATTGAATTGTTTGTTCGGGGGAAAAAAGTATTATTAAAAAAAACAAAGTAATATATATGTCTAAAACATTGTTCCTTTTCTTGACGAATGACACATGAATGGTTATAGTAACGTCATGTTCCTAGAGAGGATGTCCGGCGAAATCTGATTAACACATCGTTGTGTTATAGTGCAGGCGTAGGGACATTTTTCTGTGGCAGTCGTCCCAAAGAATAGTGTGAAATACTAGACCAAGTATTACGTATGTAAGGTATTTACGTATGTAAAGTGATCCAGTGTGAACCTCTCTCTGGATCTGACCCGAATCGGACCCAAATGAGCAGCACAGCACACTCTCGACTACTTACACCCGCCATCTGCAGGGAGTGATGTCACTGTGATGTCAGCACTACAGCTGCATGTCCACTTTTACATCTTCTGGGAATCAACACTTTGTAAAATAAAAGTCTTTTCTGGAGAATTCAGTTCTACTTTATCTCACCAGCTGTTCAATATCTTGTCTCTTTGCCCCAGATTTTCTACAGCTTAACATTAACAGTGTCAGTCGGTTGTTTTGTGTGAAGCCGCCACCACCATATAATACAGGAGGTGTGGGCCAAACTCTCACCTCCAGTGGTGCCTTTTTTTTTTTGATTGCCGTCTTTTGATATAAAAAAACAACAAAAAAACAGGAAAACTAAGACATGTCCTCTTTGTTAACAAACTGTTTGTAAAGCATTTTTAAATGTCTTGAATTGTAGAGCTGCCATCAGCGCAGTGGGATCTCTCATACATTGTTTTGTAGAATGCCAGGGTAACTATATCATAGTGCAAACGTACTCTCTTTCTGTTCTCTTTGAATGCATCTCTGATGGAATGACTTGGGGTTACTGGGAAATGTACAACGTCCTCTTTAATGGTGTTTTTGCAATGTCACAGTGGCTTGTTTCAGTGCTTCACTCTATGTATTAACCAATTCCCTTTTTCAATTAAAAGAGTTGTATTCCACCTCCCGTTCTGGCTGTACTCAAATGATGGCTGTTCGCTCAGTCTTAACTGAACAACACAATTTTACATTTCTGTCTCATTGTTTGAGTCACACCACTGCCACACAGTACCAATCCATATTCACATCCATGAATCGTATCATGATGAAGTCACATCACAGTCCATCTCCAATCTGTTTTTGATCATTACTAGGCGCGGTCTGTGTTGCAATGGATCCTACTGTGTAATATTTGCAGCAGTTCCTCTTAGCTGTATTCTGAAGACATGCAACCGTCGGTGAATTTAGAAAGGAATTTTAAGTGATCATATCACCCTTTAAAAATAGCAAGGGAAACAACTGCGATACGTTACCATGGTAACACAATACAAGCCCTATCCTATACCTATGTCCCTTGGTACAGGTTTTGGGGATGTATTTGACGGTGTCCATGTGAGTGTATTTTATTCTGTGTGTGTGTGTGTGCATGCGCGCGTGGATGTGTGTGTCCGCATGCGTGTTTACGCATGTGTGTTCATGGTAGGGGGAAGTCTGGATGAGACGTCAAGAGGTAGAAAAGAGCAGACGCTGTGTGAAAAGCATGGTATTACTATTCTGTTCATGATCACCATTTTGGCCGTCTCAATCACCATGGTAACTGGGAGTCTCTCTCAACAGTAAACGTTAATCTCCAGTTTAAACAGGGGGTGTCTGGGAAATGAATTGCACTGTACACTACTGGGGACTGCTCCCCACGTTTACACTGCTTTCAATGCAGCTGATACAGGGGCACTTTAGTAGACCTGCCGAAGCTACTGCCAAGCACTGAACCACTGCTACTGCTGTTCTGTACTGTTTCCTCTGGTAAAACCTAACCAGACATCTGGAAGACATTCTGTCTCACCAAAGAGCATGTGTCCAAGACAAGTCACAAAGACAGAATAGCATGTCAATTATTTTCAAGTAGTAAATACATCTATAGACAGACAAAAGGTGTCTAAATCCATCATATAATTTACTACAATATATCTTAAATGTTAGTCATGATTGACCCAGATTTGAATGCAAGTTCAACTAAGGGCTCTTTTATATCTGGATCGCTGAGGAGTTACAGATTGCGCAATAGAAATGTAAAGGTAATTTCCGATTGCGCCGACATATGCAGCGTTCACCGTGAATGCAGTCTCCGCGAACGCGGGAGCGTTGCCTTTAAATTTCAATCACGCTGTAACGCTGAACTTCCGCCATACGGATTGAATAGAGCCCTAAAACTGCAGTAAGATTAAGAAAAAACATTTATCAACACATATACTTAACCACCTGTACGGGCTAAATACATCCACAATAACTGTGTACCTTACACTATTCAATACAGACGCATGTAATTCATCCACTTGGATATGACATCCTACAGTTATATAAACTCAGGCATTCCTCTAACCTGGTGCAAAAACCAGTTGGTCCCCATAAACCCCAGCACACCGGCAGAGAGATGGTCAACCCTAATGACTACCTTATGCAATCATGCGCACACTCTCAACATACAGTACCAGTCTACTCATTCAAGGGTTTTTCTTTATTTTTACTATTTTCAACATTGTAGAATAATAGTGAAGACATCAAAACTATGAAATAACACATGGAATCCTGTGGTAACCCAAAAAGTGTTCAATAAATCAAAATATATTTTAGATTCTTCAAAGTAGCCACCTTTAGCCTTGATGACAGCTTTGCACACTCTTGGCATTCTCTCAACCAGCTTCACCTGGAATGCTTTTCCAACAGTCTTGAAGGAGTTCCCACATATGCTGAGCACTTGTTGGCTGATTTTCCTTCACTCTGCGGTCCAACTCATCCCAAACCATCTCAATTGGGTTGAGGTCAGGTGATTGTGGAGGCCAGGTCATCTGATGCAGCACTCTATCACTCTCCTTCTTGGTCAAAAAGCCCTTACACCGCCTGGAGGTGTGTTGGGTCATTGTCCTGTAGAAAAACAAATGATAGTCCCACTAAGCGCAAACCAGATGGGATGGTGTATCACTGCAGAATGCTGTGCCTTGAATTCTAAATAAATCACAGACAGTGTCACCAGCAAAGCACCATCACACCTCCTCCATGCTTCACGGTGGGAACCACACATGCGGAGATCATCTGTTCACCTACTCTGCGTCTCATAAAGACATGGTGGTTGGAACCAATAAGCTCACATTTGGCCTCATCAGGACTCATTTCTGAGGCTGGTAACTCTAATGAACTTATCCTCTGCAGCAGAGGTAACTCTGGTTCTTCCTTTCCTGTGGCAGTCCTCATGAGAGCCAGTTTCATCATAACACTTGATGGTTTTTGCAAATGCACTTGAAGAAACTTTCAAAGTTCTTGACATTTTCTGTATTGACTGACCTTCATGTCATGATGGACTGTTGTTTCTCTTTGTTTATTTGAGCTGTTCTTGCCATAAATGGACTTGGTCTTTTACGAAATAGGGCTATCTTCTGTATACCACCCCTACCTTGTCACAACACAACTGATTGGCTCAAAAGCATTAAGAAGGAAAGAAATTCCACAAATGATCTTTTAACAAGGCACACCTGTTAATTGAAATGCATTCCAGGTGACTACCTCATGAAGCTGGTTGAGAGAATGCCAAGAGTGTGCGAATCTGTCATCAAGGCAAAGGGTGGCTACTTCGAAGAATCTCAAATATAAAATATATTTTGATTTGTTTAACACTTTTTTGGTTACTACATTATTCCATAAGTGTTATTTCATATTGTTGACGTCTTCACTATTATTCTACAATGTGTAAAATAGTAAAAATAAAGAAAAACCCTTGAATGAGTAGTTGTGTCCAAACTTTTGACTGGTACTGTAAATACACACATGCTTGCACACACACAAACACACATACACTCGTACACAGACATACTGTACACACCATATGACAAAGTTGATTCGAATTGGACAGGGCTTTTGGACATCTGTAAAATAGTCTCTTACCATACTCAACATTCTACCATGGTGCTAGGAATCCCCGAATAGAGTCAATTTAAGAGACTATTCAAACCTTTATACAATACTGTATGCAGGGGTGATGTTTTCATGAATAAACAATATTATCATCAATGGGGTTGTAAAGAAATGTTCCTCACTACAATATTACTCAACAATAATAAACAGATTGATAAAATAGTTAATTTGTTCGATAATGTAGCTAAGAAACTAACATTGTTTTCGTGTATTATTTGGAACAACCCGAAGGACGGGTTTACCTTAGAAGGCTAGTTAACAGCCATAAGTCATTCCCTATCAGCCGTGGATCATAAAGCTATTCATCTGTGGTCATTACTGAACATCATTACTGATCACAATGACTGATAAACACTGAATATTTATCGCACATTAGTCAACAGATGGCCCAAACTGCCTTCATATAGTTCACGTTCCTGTAAAAAACAAAACAATCATGATTGTCAGATCATCTCATTTGCTGGTTTAGCTGTCCATGTGTACGATTCTCTGTCGTGCCCTCTTTTTTTGCCTTTGTTTCCATGAATATTTATTTTGCGAGAAATTCCCTTTGCTCGTGGATATTTCTACTGTTATCGACTTTAGAAGGAAAAGAAACAAACTTTCCGTAGTTTAGAGAATAGTTTGCAAAATTATAGAATTAGACGTGTGGCTTGCTGAGATGACGTATGCTCCTTTAGTTTCTCATATGTGAGTTTTGTCTCCAAAAAAGGACTTATCTTTGTAAAATGAAACATTTTTAAGTCAGATTGCATGCTTTAAATCCCATATTGTACCAATATTGAGGTCGATTGGTTTTTCTATGGTCCTTACACAACTGTACAATGTAAAGATCAAAACTGAGTGAAATGAAAATACAAAGCTATCATTTTTGTGAACATTGCTGTCATATAAAAAATATCAACACCAAATAAATTTGATTACATGAAAACACGATCTGCTTTGTCTGAGTCCCTGGAATTTCCCTGGTGAATGCTGTCACCCCTTTTACATTTGTTCTTTCTGTAAACAAGTAGCCTACATGAAAATATAATACATCCACACAATAATAAATCCACACAATGCATTACAAGTTTCCTTCTAGTCCAGGGCCTTACCCACTGAACAAAAATATAAACGCAACATGCAACAATTTCTAAGATTTTACTGGAACTGGAACATGCAGTCGTACATGTTGAACCAGAGCATCCCAAACATGCTCAATGGGTCACATGCCTGGTGAGTATACAGGCCATGGAAGAACTCTGAGATTTTCAGCTTCCAGTAATTGTGTACAGATCCTTGTGACATGGGGCCGTGCATTATCATGCTGAAACATGAGGTGATGGCGTCGGATGAATGGCACGACAATGGGCCACGTGGTCTGCGGTTGTGAGGCCGGTTGGACGTACTCCCAAATTCTCTAAAACGACTTTGGAGGCGGTTTATTGTAAAGAAATTAACAATAAATCAAAAATCAGCATGCCAATTGTACTCTCCCTCAAAACTTGAGACATCTGTTGCATTGTGGTGCGTGACAAAACCACACATTTTAGAGTGGCCTTTTATTGTCCCCTGCACAAGCTGCACCTGTGTAATGTTGGATGGATTATCTTGGCAAAGGAAAAATGCTCACTAACAGGGATTTAAACAAATTTGTGGAATTATTTTTTTGATAAATAAGATTATTGTGCATATGGACATTTTGGTGATCTTTTATTTCAGCTCATGAAACATGGGACCAACACTTTACATGTTGCGTTTGTATTTTTGTTCAGTGTAATTTCATTGAAATTACATGGAAACTGTGAGTGCCCAGTGGGTAGCATCAAAAAGTAATGAAAATGTTACGCAGCGGATACAAGCGTGACATTTGGTAGAGCTTCTCTTTGGGATGTATTCTTTGATACTAGAAGGGGTGCCCAAATTTTGGGGCAATTGCGTAATTTACTCTGAATGTGACCTTAAACTGGAGATGGTCATTCTAACATTGGCTTTTACATTACGCTGCAATTTTCTAATGTCACCTTGATATGAAACCGTTAGGGTAAAAGCCTGTTAGAACAACCACCCCCAGTTTTAGGTTATATTCAGAGTAAATTACCTGTGTTCTCAATAAATTAGCTACATAATGTAACTCCTAGTATGTGATGGCAATTTTTTTACTTGATAACATGGTGTTTTTCAAGCGTCAAATTTGGTAGAGATTATCTTTGAGATGTATTACCTGATATTAGAAGGGGTGATATAACATTTTGGGCATGGCACCCCAATTTCCCTTTTTACATAATCCAATATGGCCGCCAATATAGAATCAGATTTTTTTGGGGGGGAAATTGCTGTAGAATTTTTGTTGCCTTATATAATCAAAATGTTGTGTATTTGTGAGTAGTGGACCAGTCTTCAACAATAAGCCATTATATTTCATAATTTTGTTGAACTACTGCATGAATCACTTTAAAAACATCATGTTATCAAGCTTAAAAATTGGCAACACCCTAGGAGTTACATTATGCAGCTAATTTATTGAGACCATGGCTAACAACAGTCAACATAGAAAGCTCCATTTTAACAAACCTAACGCTATGATTCATCTAAGCGCTGACGGTAGCGCTATAGGTTTGGGGGATGTGTCAGAAATATTTTTGCTATTTTCACACCCACAAATATTGGCACAGTTGCTGGCAATAAACAAAGATCCAATATAAAGAGAAAGGGAGAATGTCCACTCACCGTTATACTGCTGCCAAATATGTTTTATATACATATTGGAACCATTTTACAGATTGCATTCACACTTCTCCAGAAGTTGCATTGGACAGTGAATCATTCTAATAAGTTTGGTTTTAATTCAATTCAATGAAAAACAAGCAATCTGTTTTTTTTTTTCAACAACAATAAATACATGTAAAATGTAATGATATCATAAAATCTCCAGCATAAAAAAAGACACAACCCATTGTTGTTGAGACAGTCTTCGTTATAGTAGGCCTAGGGAAAGGGTAGCCTACGGAGGGCTTAGTTTTACAAATATGAAACGGAAAACAAACAATTATTACAGGAAAATAACTTCTAAATACGAGGTTCACCCTCATTATTGTTATTTTATTGTGTTACTTTTAATTTTTTACTTTTGTTTATTTAGTAAATATTTGATTAACTCTATTTTCTTAAAACTGCATTGTTGATTAAAGGCTTGTAAGTAAACATTTCACGGTAAGGTGAAATACCTGTTGTATTCGGCGCATGTGACAAATAAAGTGTGATTTGATTTGTTCACAGAGGTTCTCATCTCTCGTTTCACGATGGGCATGGACACATGTAGCCTACATCATGGAGGGAGATTTACTCACATCCAAAGCATGGCTAAAATAATGTACGCCTGCTTACAATACATAGATAAAAAGGGAATGTCAGCTCACTGTTTTGCTCCTCAAATTTCATATTTTAATAAACCTTTGGTGATTAAGATTTATTTCCAGCAGTCTCATGAGCCAAACTCTTTATTGACGGTCTTGACTATCCTACTGTACTTGATTAGCTACATTAGACAGGACAAAAAGAAAAAACGCTTCATTGAGCAGGGGGGGGCTATACTAGGTTTTAAATCAAATAAAACAAAATGGGGGGAAAAACTGTGTTTTATGTTTCTAGATACGAAGTATACAGGCACCAAATCACATCTTGTTCTCTGCGCATATGGGCAGTGTGGGTAACGGCTGAAAGGCTGCGTTTCCACTCTCAAAATACATGCAATAACCAACTGCGTCACCACTAAAACCAATTTTTGGTTGGTCTTAAATATCCCTTCCAGCGTTGCCTGAAATTAGCACTTTGAATCATGTTTTTAAGGTCAAGCCTCAAATATTTCCACCCCTCCCATCTGAGCGCAAGCATGCTGATGTTAGACAGGTAAATTGCTGAACCTGGCGTTAGGGCTGGAAGATGTCAGTGCGACAGTCTTTACTTGACGAAATTGCAAACTAACTTGCGTTTGACACTAGCTCTGCCTTAACGCCAGATGAAAATAGAGTCCATAATATTAATTCATTGAGAAACTAGGCACTTCTCAATATAAAACATATCTCAAGGAAGTAATTGTGGATAGGAACACATCTATCCATCAGAGCATTAAGAGGAATAATGTACCACTGCTTAAAAATGGAAACCTAGATTTGTTTTTCCACCTTCCAAGCGAAAAATCGGATATGCTAGGCCTGATCATTGTAGATTCCTACCCACCTGTGCCCTAAGATCGATATTGAGTGGGACACATACAAAGAAGATAGTCTACAAGACTCAACGAGAGAGAAGCGAGGAAAAGGCATCTGAAAGAAAGTTGGGAAGACAACCAAGCTTCCATGTAAGTTCTCTGACTTTCTCAGAAATCCTGATAACGAACAGGAGCTTTAAAAATGTTGACACAGAAGGTGTGCCAATGAATTTGAAGATGGTAAAGAGATATATGCTACAATTGATGAGTCTGTGGTCACAAAAAGGGCCTGACATCAATGGTGGAATGTGACCACGAAGAGGCAGATACAAGAGTATGCCTTCATCTTAAAGATTCCCTTCAAAAGGGTGCACAAACCACGATCATTTGAACAGTGGATATAGACATCATTGTCCTCCTTGCTGGGCTGTTCTTCCATCTTACCAAGGATTATCCAACCACCAAGTTATGGGTTGGTGGTTGGATAATGGCAGCAGATCAAGATGTTGGTTGTCTCCCCAACCCCTTGATCTGGATTGAAAAGAACACCCCTTCTTAGATGTTTTCATATCATCTGAGGAATGTTTGTACCAAATGTCATGCTTTTATCTGTTGCATAATGTTTTTTTATGGTCAAATACCAGCTATTATGGCAGCCATTTACAATTTTTTTGATAACTCGTTTCTGTGTTCCATTTGAAATGGGCACCCATTCTGGGATGTTTTAATAGTCCTGAGGAATGTTTCTACCAAATTTCATGCTTGTATCCACTTCGTAACGTTTTCTCCTCTAAGGCCATGGCGTATTGTGAATAATCACGATCAACTCATACATCACAACACATGATTCGCAAGACACAGATCAAACAGAGAAAAACACTCCCTAGTCTAGGCCATGTCCCTCTGATCTGATGGCCATGTGGCGTGAATGTGTGGCTCTAGTGCCCTCTGCTGCAGGACTGAAGGTCTGCCATCGACAGACCCCAGCATGAGCCATAGACCGAATGTCGTGGTGCTCTTGGCTCTGGAGACTGACAGCCAGATCGTGCTGCATTGGAAGTTGAACTGACTCCCTCCCTAGCGTTAGGGTTACTGCTATGGTTAGGGTTATGGCTAGGGTTAGGGTTAAGGTTAAGGTTAGGGTTAGGGTTGTATTTGAGGATAGGGTTAGGGTTTAATCGGGATGTGGATAGGAAGCTAGGGTGAGGGTTAGAGTTAGGTTTAGTTCAACTCTAGCTCAACCAAAACCCAAACAATAACTTCATGGCCACAACACTAATACTAACCAACCGTAACCCTAATTTGGCTTGAACCCTTATTTTGGCATAACACTAACCTAGTTTATCACCACTGGCTATTCATGATATTGGCCAGAACAACACCTTGGCTTGTCTGCCATCTGGTGCCTGCCTCATCGGGGCATGACGAGTGCATCCCTTTATTTGTAACCTGTCCCTAGGAATGTGTAGGACTTGCCACGGCATGGAGTAGTTGACTAAGGGCTCGATTCAGACAGGTTATTTCCACCATTCTACGAAGACCTTTCCTACGCAGGCCATTCCTATGCACTTTTCAGTTGAAAACCCAGCCACTTGCTGGCCAACAGATTTTCTCATGGAGTTTCTATTCAATAGGGTTTTCAACACATTTATCTTAAGCCATTCATTCAAATTTGGTGTACCTTTAATTAGAATTTTCTCCACAGACTCACTAGAATATATGGACAGATGGTTCAAAATAGCTCAATTAAAGACAGCCATGTAAATACACACATATTCTCTCCTTTCAGCACCAATTGTTATATTTTAAAATCCTCTTACGTTGTATATTATTTAGGGTTAGGAAAGTCTTTATGAATATTTAAAAAACAGGTTTGGAGAGCCTTTATGTGCTAAATATATTGGTGAATAAAAAATACAGTGGTTTGAATCTTCCTGAAAGTTGCCATATTCAATTGTTCAATCCATAAAATAAAATAAAATATAGATGTGTACAATAGGGGTTGAACAGTAGTACTATAAATCTACACTAATAATCCTCACTAATCATGGAACTGTGATAACAACGGTCCAGTCATTGTGAACCATGCATCAGGCTCCAGATTTAAACTGCTACGTTTGGTTTGCCTTCCATAATGATTTGAATAGGCTACATGTCCCAAATGATTGCAAATGACAGCTTGTAATATGTTAGCCCAGGTATTCCCAAACTGGGGTGCGTGCAATGCCATCGAGGGTACGCTAAATAAAAACGTGATTCAATTTTTTTTTTTATTATAGTAAAATATATACAGTGGGGAGAACAAGTATTTGATATACTGCCGATTTTGCAGGTTTTCCTACTTACAAAGCATGTAGAGGTCTGTAATGTTTATCATAGGTACACTTCAACTGTGAGAGACATAATCTAAAACAAAAATCCAGAAAATCACATTGTATGATTTTTAAGTAATTAATTTGCATTTTATTGCATGACATACAGTGGGGAGAACAAGTATTTGATACACTGCCGATTTTACAGGTTTTCCTACTTACAAAGCATGTAGAGGTCTGTCATTTTTATCATAGGTACACTTCAAATGTGAAAGACGGAATCTAAAACAAAAATCCAGAAAATCACATTTTATGATTTTTAAGTAATTAATTTGCATTTTATTGCATGACATAAGTATTTGATCACTTACCAACCAGTAAGAATTCTGGCTCTCACAGACCTGTTAGTTTTTCTTTAAGAAGCCCTCCTGTTCTCCACTCATTACCTGTATTAACTGCACCTGTTTGAACTTGTTACCTGTATAAAAGACACCTGTCCACACACTCAATCAAACAGACTCCAACCTCTCCACAATGGTCAAGACCAGAGAGCTGTGTAAGGACATCAGGGATAAAATTGTAGACCTGCACAAGGCTGGGATGGGCTACAGGACAATAGGCAAGCAGCTTGGTGAGAAGGCAACAACTGTTGGCGCAATTATTAGAAAATGGAAGAAGTTCAAGATGACGGTCAATCACCCTCGGTCTGGGGCTCCATGCAAGATCTCACCTCGTGGGGCATCAATGATCATGAGGAAGGTTCGGGATCAGCCCAGAAATACACGGCAGGACCTGGTCAATGACCTGAAGAGAGCTGGGACCACAGTCTCAAAGAAAACCATTAGTAACACACTACGCAGTCATGGATTAAAATCCTGCAGCGCACGCAAGGTCCCCCTGCTCAAGCCAGCGCATGTCCAGGCCCGTCTGAAGTTTGCCAATGACCATCTGGATGATCCAGAGGAGGAATGGGAGAAGGTCATGTGGTCTGATGAGACAGAAATAGAGCTTTTTGGTCTAAACTCCACTCGCCGTGTTTGGAGGAAGAAGAAGGATGAGTACAACCCCAAGAACACCATCCCAACCGTGAAGCATGGATGTGGAAACATCATTCTTTGGGGATGCTTTTCTGCAAAGGGGACAGGACGACTGCACCGTATTGAGGGGAGGATGGATGGGGCCATGTATCGTGAGATCTTGGCCAACAACCTCCTTCCCTCAGTAAGAGCATTGAAGATGGGTCGTGGCTGGGTCTTCCAGCATGACAACGACCCGAAACACACAGCCAGGGCAACTAAGGAGTGGCTCCGTAAGAAGCATCTCAAGGTCCTGGAGTGGCCTAGCCAGTCTCCAGACCTGAACCCAGTAGAAAATCTTTGGAGGGAGCTGAAAGTCCGTATTGCCCAGCGACAGCCCCGAAACCTGAAGCATCCGGAGAAGGTCTGTATGGAGGAGTGGACCAAAATCCCTGCTGCAGTGTGTGCAAACCTGGTCAAGAACTACAGGAAACGTATGATCTCTGTAATTGCAAACAAAGGGTTCTGTACCAAATATTATGTTCTGCTTTTCTGATGTATCAAATACTTATGTCATGCTATAAAATGCAAATTAATTACTTAAAAATCATACAATGTGATTTTCTGGATTTTTGTTTTAGATTCCGTCTTTCACAGTTGAAGTGTACCTATGATAGAAATGACAGACCTCTACATGCTTTGTAAGTAGGAAAACCTGCAAAATCGGCAGTGTATCAAATACTTGTTCTCCCCACTGTAAGTATTTGATACATCAGAAAAGCAGAACTTAATATTTGGTACAGAAACCTTTGTTTGCAATTACAGAGATAATACGTTTCCTGTAGATCTTGACCAGGTTTGCATACACTGCAGCAGGGATTTTGGCCCACTCCTCCATACAGACCTTCTCCAGATCCTTCAGGTTTCGGGGCTGTCGCTGGGCAATACGGACTTTCATCTCCCTCCAAAGATTTTCTATTGGGTTCAGGTCTGGAGACTGGCTAGGCCACTCCAGGACCTTGAGATGCTTCTTACGGAGCCACTCCTTAGTTGCCCTGGCTGTGTGTTTCGGGTCGTTGTCATGCTGGAAGACCCAGCCACGACCCATCTTCAATGCTCTTACTGAGGGAAGGAGGTTGTTGGCCAAGATCTCGCGATACATGGCCCCATCCATCCTCCCCTCAATACGGTGCAGTCATCCTGTCCCCTTTGCAGAAAAGCATCCCCAAAGAAGGATGTTTCCACCTCCATGCTTCACGGTTGGGATGGTGTTCTTGGGGTTGTACTCATCCTTCTTCTTCCTCCAAACACGCCGAGTGGAGTTTAGACCAAAAAGCTATATTTTTGTCTCATCAAACCACATGACCTTCTCCCATTCCTCCTCTGGATCATCCAGATGGTCATTGGCAAACTTCAGACGGGCCTGGACATCCGCTGGCTTGAGCAGGGGGACCTTGCGTGCGCTGCAGGATTTTAATCCATGACGGCGTAGTGTGTTACTAATGGTTTTCTTTGAGACTGTGGTCCCTCTTCAGGTCATTGAACAGGTCCTGCCGTGTAGTTCTGGGCTCCCTCACCTTCCTCATGATCATTGATGCCCCACGAGGTGAGATCTTGCATGGAGCCCCAGACCGAGGGTGATTCACCGTCATCTTGAACTTCTTCCATTTTCTAATAATTGCGCCAACAGTTGTTGCCTTCTCACCAAGCTGCTTGCCTATTGTTCTGTAGCCCATCCCAGCCTTGTGCAGGTCTACAATTTTATCCCTGATGTCCTTACACAGCTCTCTGGTCTTGGCCATTGTGGAGAGGTTGGAGTCTGTTTGGCTCCTGTCTGGCGGACGGCTCTAGCGGCTCCTGACTGACGGACGGCTCTAGCGGCTCCTGACTGACGGACGGCTCTGAAGGCTCAGGACAGACGGGCGGCTTTGAAGGCTCAGGACAGAAGGGCGGCTTTGAAGGCTCAGGACAGACGGGCAGTTCAGACGGCGCTGGGCAGACGGATAGCGCAGATGGCACTGGGCAGACAGGCAGTGCAGGTGGCTCTGGGCAGTGCAGGCGGCACTGGGCAGATGGGCAGTGCAGGCGGCACTGGGCAGACGGGCAGTGCAGGCGGCACTGGGCAGACGGCAGACTCTGGCCGGCTGAGGCGCACAGTAGGCCTGGTGCGTGGTGCCGGAACTGGTGGTACCGGGCTAAAGACACGCACCTCAAGGCTAGTGCAGGGAGCAGCAACAGGGCGCACAGGGCTCTGGAGACGCACAGGAGGCTTGGTGCGTGGTGCCGGAACTGGAAGTACTGGGCTGGAGACACGCACCACAGGGAGAGTGCGTGGAGGAGGAACAGGGCTCTGGAGACGCACAGGAAGCCTGGTGCGTGGTGTTGGCACTGGTGGTACTGGGCTGGGGCGGGGAGGTGGCGCCGGATATACCGGACCGTGCAGGCGTACTGGCTCCCTTGAGCACCGAGCCTGCCCAACCTTACCTGGTTGAATGTTCCCTGTAGCCCGACCAGTGTGGGGAGGTGGAATAACCCGCACTGGGCTGTGTTGGCGAACCGGGGACACCATGCATAAGGCTGGTGCCATGTATGCCGGCCCGAGGAGACGCACTGGAGACCAGACGCGTTGAGCCGGCTTCATGGCACCTGGCTCAATGCTCAATCTAGCCCGACCAGTGCGGGGAGGTGGAATAACCCGCACCGGGCTAAGCACACGTACAGGAGACACCGTGCGCTTTATCGCATAACACGGTGTCTGCCCGTACTTTCGCTCTCCACGGTAAGCTCGGGGAGTTGGCGCAGGTCTCCTACCTGACTTCGCCACACTCCCTTGTAGCCTCCCCCAAGACATTTTTGGGCTTGACTCGCAGGCTTCCAGCCTCGCCTCAGTGCTGCCTCCTCATACCACCGCCTCTCGGCTTTAGCTGCCTCCAGCTCTTCACGAGGGCGGCGATATTCTCCAGGTTGTGCCCAGTGTCCCTTACCGTCCAGAATTTCCTCCCATGTTCAGAAGTCCTGTGTATGCTGCCGCTGCTGTCGCTGCTGCCCGTTACCACGCTGCTTGGTCCTTGGTTGGTGGGTGATTCTGTAACGTTCGTTCTCCTCCTCGTCTGAGGAGGAGCAAGGATCGGACCAATATGCAGCGAGCTATGAAGACATAATGATTTATTTAAAGAAAGACGAACACGAAAAAACTATTAACAAACTACAAAACAATAAACGAGGTAAACAAACCTGAACATGAGAACTTACAGACAACGAAGAACGCACGAACAGGAACAAACTCACAAACGAAACAGTCCCGTGTGGCATAAACACTAACACAGGAACAATCACCCACAAACAAACAGTGTGAACAGCCTACCTTAATATGGTTCTCAATCAGAGGAAACGTAAAACTCCTGCCCCTGATTGAGAACCATATCAGGCTAATTGAAAAGAACCCAACATAGAAACACATAACATAGAATGCCCACCCAGCTCACGTCCTGACCATACTAAACAAAGACAAAATAAAGGAAATAAGGTCAGGAACGTGACATTATGTCATGCAATAAAATGCTAATTAATTACTTAAAAATCATACAATGTGATTTTCTGGATTTTTTACAGTTGAAATGATAAAAATTACAGACCTCTACATGCTTTGTAAGTAGGAAAACCTGCAAAATCGGCAGTGTATCAAATACTTGTTCTCCCACTGTATATATATTTTTTTCATCACATTTTCACAGTCTCGTTTTACTGCCAAAAATAAAATTCAACCATCTAGTGTTCAGTGAAATAACAACACAATGTCAAATACAGGTAGCCTAGTCAAATAATTAACATCCAATAACATTAACCGTTACGTAGCTGCTGCTCATTCCGTTTGCTCGAAAATTGATAAATGGTTAAAAATAGTAAGGCCCACGTGAGACACATACAAGCTCTACTGGTAGTACTGCTACTACCAGCAGTACTACACCTGCACCTGTTGACGACACAAGTTGTTCTGCTTCCACGAGCACATCCAATGCTAGCATCAGTAATACTACATTTGTTGTTAGACCAGCTAGCATGGACACTGACAGTTGTGAATCTGATGCAGCCTAAGAGCTACTGCCCCCTTACCCGGGAAAGCACCGAACAACAGACAGGGATGTTGGACCATCGAAGAGGCGCAAATATGATGCCAACTACATTGATTTGGGGTTCACTTATATTAGGAGTAGTGCCTTTCCTCAGCCCCAGTGTGTTATATGTGCAAAAATACTATCGCACAACTCGATGAAACCTTCACTCTTGGGCAGACATTTAGAAACAAAACATGGCAATTTGAAAAATATGTTTTTTGAGCGAGAATTAAGACGACTTTCGAGTAGTAAGACATGTATAAAAGCAACAGATACCATTAATAAGAAGGTGCTAGAAGCATCTTATTTTGTGAGCTCCCGAGTGGCTAGGACAGGCAATCTCCATACCATTGTGGAGGACTTAATTCTTCCTGCTGCCGCGGATATGGCTGGGACAATGCTGGGGGTAAAGGCCAAAAAAACAATACAGACAATGTCTTCATCAAACAACACTGTTTCACGACGCATCAGTGACATGGCAGGAGATGTTTGTGACATCTCTGGCATAAACATACAAGCCAGTGAATTCTATGCGTTACAGCTGAATGAGTCAACAGACGTGGCGGGCCTGGCACAGCTACTGATATATGTTTGTTATGTTTATGGGTGGTCAATTAAAGAAGACATCCTCTTCTGCAAACCACTGGAAACCAGGACAACAGGAGAGGATATTTTTTAAGTACTGGACAGCTTTGTGACATCAAATGGACTTTGGTGGTCAAGATGTGTTGGTATCTATACTGATGGCGCAAAAACTATGACAGGGAGACACACTGGAGTGGTAACGCACGTGCAAGAAGTTGCTCCCGACGCCACTTGGGTACACTGCAGCATCCACCGAGAGGTTCGTGCTGCCAAGGGAATGCCTGACAGCTTGAAATACATTTTGGACACCAGTAAAAATGGCCATTTCATGCCCTGCCTCCAGTCCACTTACTGATATCTGAACAAGAGAGCCTCATCGAAATTGCAACAAGCTGTTCTGTGAAAACAGAATTTAATCAGATGCCACTGGCAGATTTCTGGATTGGGCTGCGCTCAGAGTATCCTGCCTTGGCAAATTGCCTGTTAAAACATACTTCCTTTTGATATATTTTTGTAATAACTGTTTTTCCATGTATGAACCTGTTATTCAATGAATTTCTATGGGCTAATAGCAGTAAGGACAAATTCAATGTATCATCAAATCATTTTTGTATATTGTTTTTGTTGATACCTACAGGGGTCCTAAAATTCAAAATAGAATAGCTAAATGATCCTTAGTATGACCATCTTAAAACAATTCCATATGCTAGCTAAGTAGAAACCCAGCCCCAGGCCCTTAAGACCTTATTCATGTCTGTTATAAACAGTTGCCATCTTCTTTATTTGTTTAGTTCTGCGGTGAACCCCATAACAAAATGACTACAATCACTCCTGTCCTGACTTTGGACAATTCGTCACACATATAGTGTGCTTCCAAACTGTTGTGTAGAGAGATAGGGAGGGGGAAAGGGAGAGAGGGAGAGAGGGAGAGGGAGCTGCATTTGTCTTCCACAAGCTAGAGCTGAGAAGACAAAATAACTCACAAATCATACAGGACAGTAAAACAATGATGGCAGAGGCATCATCCCTCAGGGCCTCAACAGCAAAACCACAACACCTGAAAATAGCCCTTTGTCTGCCGCAACACTACAATTACGAAGTCGAATAGAGACGGAAGAGAAAGGGAAACATCCCACTCCCTCATTTTTTCTGTTTCAATGAAAGTCAATGAACTAAGTACACCAGACCCAGCTGCTATCGCATTGGTCTCTGGGAGAGTCACCCCCTTAAGATATTGATGCCCATTGCAACCAGGTACCTACAGTGGGGAGAACAAGTATTTGATACACTGCCGATTTTGCAGGTTTTCCTACTTACAAAGCATGTAGAGGTCTGTAATTTTTATCATAGGTACACTTCAACTATGAGAGACGGAATCTAAAACAAAAATCCAGAAAATCACATTGTATGATTTTTAAGTAATTAATTTGCATTTTATTGCATGACATAAGTATTTGATACATCAGAAAAGCAGAACTTAATATTTGGTACAGAAACCTTTGTTTGCAATTACAGAGATCATACGTTTCCTGTAGTTCTTGACTAGGTTTGCACACACTGCAGCAGGGATTTTGGCCCACTCCTCCCTACAGATCTTCTCCAGATCCTTCAGGTTTCGGGGCTGTCGCTGGGCAATACGGACGTTCAGCTCCCTCCAAAGATTTTCTATTGGGTTCAGGTCTGGAGACTGGCTAGGCCACTCCAGGACCTTGAGATGCTTCTTACGGAGCCACTCCTTAGTTGCCATGGCTGTGTGCTTCGTGTCGTTGTCATGCTGGAAGACCCAGCCACGACCCATCTTCAATGCTCTTACTGAGGGAAGGAGGTTGTTGGCCAAGATCTCGCGATACATGGCCCCATCCATCCTCCCCTCAATACGGTGCAGTCGTCCTGTCCCCTTTGCAGAAAAGCATCCCCAAAGAATGATCTTTCCACCTTCATGCTTCACGGTTGGGATGGTGTTCTTGGGGTTGTACTCATACTTCTTCTTCCTCCAAACACGGTGAGTGGAGTTAGACCAAAAAGCTCTATTTTTGTCTCATCAGACCACATGACCTTCTCCCATTCCTCCTCTGGATCATCCAGATGGTCATTGGCAAACTTCAGACAGGCCTGGACATGCACTGGCTTAAGCAGGGGGACCTTGCGTGCGCTGCAGGATTTTAATCCATGACGGCGTAGTGTGTTACTAATGGTTTTCTTTGAGACTGTGGTCCCAGCTCTCTTCAGGTCATTGACCAGGTCCTGCCGTGTAGTTCTGGGCTGATCCCTCACCTTCCTCATGATCATTGATGCCCCACGAGGTGAAATCTTGCATGGAGCCCCAGACCGAGGGTGATTGACCGTCATCTTGAACTTCTTCCATTTTCTAATAATTGCGCCAACAGTTGTTGCCTTCTCACCAAGCTGCTTGCCTATTGTCCTGTAGCCCATCCCAGCCTTGTGCAGGTCTACACTTTTATCCCTGATGTCCTTACACAGCTCTCTGGTCTTGGCCATTGTGGAGAGGTTGGAATCTGTTTGATTGAGTGTGTGGACAGGTGTCTTTTATACAGGTAACGAGTTCAAACAGGTGCAGTTAATACAGGTAATGAGTGGAGAACAGGAGGGCTTCTTAAAGAAAAACTAACAGGTCTGTGAGAGCCGGAATTCTTACTGGTTGGTAGGTGATCAAATACTTATGTCATGCAATAAAATGCAAATTAATTATTTAAAAATCATACAATGTGATTTTCTGGATTTTTGTTTTAGATTCCGTCTCTCACAGTTTAAGTGTACCTATGATAAAAAATTACAGACCTCTACATGCTTTGTAAGTAGGAAAACCTGCAAAATCGGCAGTGTATCAAATACTTGTTCTCCCCACTGTATATGGAGAGGGGATTCAGTTTGCTGCCATATGGCTGGTTTCACATTTGTTTCCAGAGACCATAATGTAAAATAGATCTTCAACAATTGTCATTTATATTTACAATCCCCTTATCCAAACGGTTTACTAATTGACCTAGCTCTTATCAATAGCTCTTATCAATAGCTCTTATCAATAGCTCTTATCAATAGCTCTTATCAATAGCTCTTATCAATAGCTCTTATCAATAGCTGTTTCTGTTTCTTTCTGTTCCCAAGAAAGCTAAGGTAACTGAGCTAAACGACTACCGCCCCGTAGCACTCACTTCCGTCATCATGAAGTGCTTTGAGAGACTAGTCAAGGACCATATCACCTCCACCCTACCGGACACCCTAGACCCACTCCAATTTGCTTACCGACCCAATAGGTCCACAGACGACGCAATCGCAACCACACTGCACACTGCCCTAACCCATCTGGACAAGAGGAATACCTATGTGAGAATGCTGTTCATCGATTACAGCTCAGCATTTAACACCATAGTACCCTCCAAACTCGTCATCAAGCTCGAGACCCTGGGTCTCGACCCCGCCCTGTGCAACTGGGTCCTGGACTTCCTGACGGGCCGCCCCCAGGTGGTGAGGGTAGGTAACAACATCTCCACCCCGCTGATCCTCAACACTGGGGCCCCACAAGGGTGTGTTCTGAGCCCTCTCCTGTACTCCCTGTTCACCCACGACTGCGTGGCCATGCACGCCTCCAACTCAATCATCAAGTTTGCGGATGACACTACAGTGGTAGGCTTGATTACCAACAACGACGAGACGGCCTACAGGGAGGAGGTGAGGGCCCTCGGAGTGTGGTGTCAGGAAAATAACCTCACACTCAACGTCAACAAAACAAAGGAGATGATTGTGGACTTCAGGAAACAGCAGAGGGAGCACCCCCCTATCCACATCGACGGGTCAGTAGTGGAGAAGGTGGAAAGTTTTAAGTTCCTCGGTGTACACATCACGGACAAACTGAATTGGTCCACCCACACAGACAGCGTTGTGAAGAAGGCGCAGCAGCGCCTCTTCAACCTCAGGAGGCTGAAGAAATTCGGCTTGTCACCAAAAGCACTCACAAACTTCTACAGATGCACAATCGAGAGCATCCTGTCGGGCTGTATCACCGCCTGGTACGGCAACTGCTCCGCCCACAACCGTAAGGCTCTCCAGAGGGTAGTGAGGTCTGCAGAACGCATCACCGGGGGCAAACTACCTGCCCTCCAGGACACCTACACCACCCGATGTCACAGGAAGGCCATAAAGATCATCAAGGACAACAACCACCCAAGCCACTGCCTGTTCACCCCGCTATCATCCAGAAGGCAAGGTCAGTACAGGTGCATCAAAGCAGGGACCGAGAGACTGAAAAACAGCTTCTATCTCAAGGCCATCAGACTGTTAAACAGCCACCACTAACATTTAGCGGCCGCTGCCAACATACTGACTCAACTCCAGCCACTTTAAAAATGGGAATTGATGGAAATTATGTAAAAATGTACCACTAGCCACTTTAAACAATGCCACTTAATATAATGTTTACATACCCTACATTACCCATCTCATATGTATATGTATATACTGTACTCTATATCATCTACTGCATCTTGCCATCTTTATGTAATACATGTACCACTAGCCACTTTAAACTATGCCACTTTATGTTTACATACCCTACAGTACTCATCTCATATGTATATACCGTACTCTATACCATCTACTGCATCTTGCCTATGCCGTTCTGTACCATCACTCATTCATATATCTTTATGTACATATTCTTTATCCCTTTACACTTGTGTGTATAAGGTAGTAGTTGTGGAATTGTTAGGTTAGATTACTTGTCGTTATTACTGCATTGTCGGAACTAGAAGCACAAGCATTTCGCTACACTCGCATTAACATCTGCTAACCATGTGTATGTGACTAATAAAATTTGATTTGATTTGATTTAGCTCTTATCAATAGCTCTTATCAATAGCTCTTATCAATAGCTCTTATCAATAGCTCTTATCAATAGCTCTTATAAATAGCTCTTATCAATAGCTCTTATCAATAGCTCTTATCAATAGCTCTTATCAATAGCTCTTATCAATTTGTAAATTACAGTGCATGGAGAAAGGTTTTATTTCTATCGTAAAAAATATGAAATAGATGTTGTTCCACTTGAAACCGACAGGTTGCTCGACCTTATTCATTGTTTCGTCTCGCATAAAGGTGGTGGAATAACGAGGGAACGAAGTCAAAATCAGAATACGGTATATCTGTAGACATACCTCCGCCACACCTTCATTTATTTGATCCCCACCCCCAAACGAATAGCGGGTGAATAGAATACTATTCAGTATACGTGCAGAGAGAAAAGTGCATAAAGATGCACGCGTCATGAACTATGCCTGGGCAGGGCGAAGCCAGAGGAATCTCTGGTGGAGGTCCGTAGCGGTCCTGACGTGCACATCGGTCGTCCGACCTGGGTATAGGGGCGAAATACTCATCGAACCATCTAGTTAGTAGCTGGTTCCCTCCGAAGTTTCCCTCAGGATATTACCTTAGGTCGGAATTCCCACCTAAATGAATCCACTTAGAGCGTGGCATGAGGACCCGAGGTCTGGACTTTATAATTACTGCAATTACTGAAACACGTACAATGATTTAGCTTTGTGTGAACTGCTGATTATAGGTTTCAGCTGTGGTTGCCCTAGACATGTATTTAGAAGGGAAATGGGTTTATAGCTAACAATCGTGTCTTATGGTATTTAACAGGCACAGGCAGGGCCAGACACAAGTTACCAATAGAGGAGTAACAGTTAACTCTGCAGTAACTACAGTAAAAGTGACTTCACACTCATACAGCATTAATGTCTCTTCTCTCTGTAACTGGAATACACACAGGGGTTATGGGGAGTTTTCAGACTGATGAAAAGGGCGCAGGCTGATTAAGATATAAATAGCCGTTCATGGGACACATCTCTGCCAGTACACAAGTGGAGGGCTGTGCGTTGTTTGCCTTTGAACACAACGCTCCACAGAATGACAGGCGATAGCTTCATATTCACCACAAGATGTCTGGGAATGAATCAGCGACAATATGATGCAGCGACTTCCTATTCATTTTCTCATGGATTACGCAAGGACCTTGACCTTGTGTACGCAGTTGATGGTGAGAATGTTAAGGAAGGGACATTTTTTGAGAGTTGTGTAAGAAGTTCTCTTTGTAAGTATAATCATTACTTTCTGGAATGACGTTTCAGGAATGAGTCAGTGTGGTTTTCGTAAATATCTGGGTACCCTAGAGTGTGCCCTGCCGTCACATCAGCATGGAGAGTACTAATCATGCTGCGTCACATACAGTGGTGGAAAAATACCCAACTGTCATACTTGAGGATACCTTCATAGAAAATAACTCAAGTAAAAGTGAAAGTCACCCAGTAAAATACTACTTGAGTAAAAGTCTAAAAGTATTTGGTTTTAAATATTCTTAAGTATCAAAAGTAAATGTAATTGCTAAAATATACTTAAGTATCAAAGCAATTATTTCATATTCATTCAATTAAGCAAACCAGGCGGGACAATAGCCAGGGGCACACTCCAACACTCAGACATAATTTACAAACTAAGCACTTTTTGTTTAGTGAGTCCACCAGATCAGAGGCAGTAGGGATGACCTGGGATGTTATCTTGAAGTGCCTGAATTGGACCATTTTCCTGTCCTGCTAAACATTTAAAAAAAATGTAAACAGTACTTTTGGGTGTCATGGAAAATGTATGGTGTAAAAAGTACATTATTTTCTTTAGGAATGTACTGAAGTAAAAATTTCAATAATATAAACAGTAAAGTAAAGTACAGATACCCCCATAAAAACTACTTAAGTAGTACTTTAAAGTATTCTCACATAAGTAATTTACACCACTGGTTACACAATCTATAACTGGACCCTTGAGAGAGTTAAGATGGACTGCAGAAACTACATGCACAGTAAGTCCATCATGCATCCTCATTCGTTCATGCTTAGCTTACAGTATATTGGGTTGCAACATCACAAGTCCTACTGGTATTGTGATATTGACATTGTGAACTTTGTAAAGGAGACCTCAGAGGCAGCAGCTCAGATGGTCCATCTTTGCTCCCATCTCTGTTAATCCAGATGCGTTCCCTTTATTTGGGGAACCTCTTCAGGCCATGTGTTTCACTCCAGCATGGATATGACCTAATTTGCTGCAGCCATGTTCAGAGTTGTGTGACTGTCCCCTGGCCCAGGCCAGGCAGCCAGTCAGGGTTTGTGTATCTCTGTCTGCTGGGGCCTTGTTTATCAAAGGTGCATGCACACAAAAAAGACTCCAAACCTTGCATGCTCCAGTTTTCCCACAAAGGTTGATGTATACATTTTGAACTTGATGGGAAAGTGTGCTTATCTCCATGCAAATCTAAGACCACCAGTACACACAACTTTTAGTGCTTGATCAACTGTATTGCAAGCAAATGTTGTTCTTTTGGGGTGAAATGGAGGTGTTTGATGCACTGGAATTATAATAATTTAGGTTAATAAAAACATTTAAACGTAGGCCTGATTATAAAACAGATGCATTTGCATGTTGGTAAGAAGATTGCTTAGCAGCATGACGCCTCATATATTTATTTAACTTTTATTATATACAGTAGACCTAAATCATAATCATATTGCAGGGCATGTCTCTCCTTTTTTGTTGTTGCTAGAACTGTCTGGGAGTGGTCTGAGTGGGGAGGGGAAAATGGAAAACTAGCTGTTATTGGCAGAGAGTTTTGGAACTCTCGTTTTCATTGGTCTATTAACCAATTTATCACCTGGTGAGATCACCAGGCAAGCCAAAACTCTATCCCGCCAAACAGGCTGAAATTTCAGGCGGCCTTTTCAAACAACTCTTACACTAAAAATGCATTATCATAATTTTCATAGTGTGGAAATTTGTATAAAACATAGGAAAATCACATTTTGGACTGCACTGGGCCTGGTTTCCCATAAGCATCTTAGGCTAAGTTCATTGTTAGAAACATAGGATCCCTGGGCCATTAAGAAATGGACATGGCCCAGTTTCAACATTTACAAATCACAGAGCAAATTAGGGCGTTTTTGTTACCATAAAAGGTGAATGGAGGGTGTTTTTGTTACCATAAAAGGTGAATGGAGGGTGTTTTCCAGCCAGGGTTAAGGCACTCATTCACGAGAGCACAAATATAATATGGCTCTGATTTATCAATGAAAACATGCTGTATGTTGTCGATGTACGCCAGAATTTAGTACGAAATGTACGCACGGTTGATACATTCGCCCCCTGGAGTTTTAGACTCATAACTCTAATCTCTTCCTTAAGCTTGTCTCATGTCAAACAGGTCCCACCAGACCACTACATTATGTGGATGACCACACAGCTTACCCCATTACCAATGCTACCTCATCAAGACAGTACATGGCTCTGTATACTAAGCCAATATTGTGCTCTATTTCCAGCCCATTAACTTTTAATATGGCACTGAGTTTCCGCTTCATTAGACTGAGCAACCAGCCGTCAATAAACAGTCAGCTTCACAGACAACGGGTGCATGACGAAACATTGAAGGGAACCAGACTGTGTTCCTGGAAGTCTGTCGGTGCTCACATTTTTTGGGGGGGAGATAACATCTGAATAGAAAAATCTTTCACCCAAATAAGGGTGAAACTGGCCTAACCAGGTAGGCCAGTTGAGAACAAGTTCTCATTTACAACTGTGACCTGGCCAAGATAAAGCAAAGCAGTGCGACACAAAAAACAACACAGAGTTACACATGGAATAAACAAGCGTACTGTCAATAACACAAAAGAAAAAAAAGAACGTCTATATACAGTGTGTGCAAAGTGGCGTGAGGAGGTAAGGCAATAAATAGGCCATAGTAGCAAAGTAATTACAATTTAGCAAATTAACACTGGAGTGATAGATGTGCAGATGATGATGTGCAAGTAGAGATACTGGTGTGCAAAAGAGCAGAAAAGTCAATAAAAACTATATGGGGATGAAGTAGGTAGATTGGATGGGCTATTTACAGATGGGCTATGTACAGCGATCGGTTAGCTGCTCAGATAGCTGATGTTTAAAGTTAGTGAGGGAAATATTAGTCTCCAAATCAGTGCTTTTTGCAATTCGTTCCAGTCATTGGCAGCAGAGAACTGGAAGGAAATGCGGCCAAAGGAAGTGTTGGCTTTGGGGATGACCAGTGAGATATACCTGCTGGAGCGCATGGTGGGTGTTGTTATCGTGACCAATGAGCTGAGATAAGGTGGAGCTTTACCTAGCATAGACTTATAGATGACCTGGAGCCAGTGGGTCTGGCGATGAATATGTAGCGAGGGCCAGCCGACTAGAGCATACAGGTCGCAGGGGTGGGTGGTATGTGGATGGCACTGTGATAGACTGCATCCAGTTTGCTGAGTAGAGTGTTGGAGGCTATTTTGTAAATGACATCGCCGAAGTCGAGGATCGGTAGGATAGTCAGTTTTACGAAGGTATGTTTTGCGACGTGAGTCAGGGAGGCTTTGTTGCGAAATAGGAGCCGATTCTATATTTAATTTTGGATTGGAGATGCTTAATATGAGTCTGGAAGGAGAGTTTACAGTCTAGCCAGACGCCTAGGTATTTGTACATATTCTAAGTCAGAACTGTCCAAAGTAGTGATGCTAGTCGGGCGGGCGGGTGCGGGCAGCGAACGGTTGAAAAGCATGCATTTAGTTTTACTAGCGTTTAAGAGCAGTTGGACGCCATGGAAGGAGTGTTGTATGGCATTGAAGCTCATTTGGAGGTTTGTTAACACAGTGTCCAAAGAAGGGTCAGATGTATACAGAATGATGTCGTCTGTGTAGAGGTGGATCAGGGAATCACCAGCAGCAAGAGCGACATCGTTGATATATACAGAGAAAAGAGTCGGCCCGAGAATTGAACCCTGTGGTACCCCCATAGAGACTGCCAGAGGTCTGGACAACAGGCCCTCCGATTTGACACACTGAACTCTGTCTGAGAGGTAGTTGGTGAACCAGGCGAGGCAGTCATTTGAGAAACCAAGGCTGTTGAGTCTGCCTATAAGAATACGATGATTGACAGAGTCGAAAGCCTTGGCCAGGTCGATGAAGACGGCTGCACAGTACTGTCTTTTATCGATGGCGGTTATGATATCGTTTAGTACCTTGAGCGTGGCTGAGGTGCACCCGTGACCAGCTCGGAAACCGGATTGCACAGCGGAGAAGGTACGGTGGGATTCGAAATGGTCGGTGATCTGTTTATTAACTTGGCTTTCGAAGACTTTAGCAAGGCAGGAAAGGATGGATATAGGTCTATAACAGTTTGGGTCTAGAGTGTCACCCCCTTTGAAGAGGGGGTTGACCGCGGCAGCTTTCCAATCTTTAGGGATCTCTGACAATACGAAAGAGAGGTTGAACAGACTGGTAATAGGGGTTGCAACAATGGCGGTGGATAGTTTTAGAAAGAGAGGGTCCAGATTGTCTAGCCCAGCTGATTTGTAGGGATCCAGGTTTTGCAGCTCTTTCAGAACATCTGTTCTCTGTATTTGGGCGAAGGAGAAGCTGGGGAGGCTTGGGCAAGTAGCTGCGGGTGGTGCGGAGCTGTTGGCCGGGGTTGGGGTCGCCAGGTGGAAAGCATGGCCAGCCGTAGAGAAATGCTTATTGAAATTCTCAGTTATTGTGGATTTATCGGTGGTGACAGTGTTACCTAGCCTCGGTGCAGTGGGCAGCTGGGAGGAGGGGCTCTTATTATCCATGGACTTGAATGTCTAGCAAACTAAGAGCTTTTTGGCACAGAGCAGCTTGTATTTGTAAGCTTTTCTGTCAGGAATTATGTTGGCTCCTTGATTTGTTATTCTTGCTGCGCAATGCAATTCAATATCTTGACAGCAGCCCTTTCTAAAATGCAGATATGGAAACTCATATTTCAAAATACCTTGAGGAAATCAATTCATTTGTTGTCCCTCTTTAGAACTGTGTGCTGTTGAGCTCAACTAGTTAGATTTGTCTCTGCCTCATTGTTCACGGCTCCTGTTCCTTCCTCTGATTTCTTAATTTACCTCTTTCTCCTGCCCGGTAGGGTGCATCCCAATTATATATTTTGTTCCATTAGCTTCATGGATTTAACAGATTTTACAGTGTCCCAAAACGTTTTGTAGTTAGAGCTACAGGATGCAAATTTATGTTTGAAAAAGCTAGCCTTTGCTTCCTGACTGACTGCGTGTATTGGTTCCTGACTTCCCTGAAAAGTTGCATATCGCGGGGACTATTCGATGCTAGTGCAGTCCGCCACAGGATGTTTTTGTGCTGGTCGAGGTTGGTCAGGTCTGGAGTGAACCAAGGGCTATATCTGTTCTATATCTGTTCTTAGATACATCACTGTGGTTCCATCCAAACAGCTTTAGTGTATCCTGGGACTGTTAGCTCTGCTAACAGGTATGCTAACTATTGTGGGGATGGGTCTATCAGTAGAAGAGATGGGCACAGGCACGGCCTGACTCCTTTGATCCAACAGAGATCAACTCCTCTCCTGGCTCTTTCAATACTTCCCCTCTCAGCACCCTGCACCTTGGAGAGCCTAACAGCCCCAGGCATGCAGTTGATAACATATCTCTCATCTTACCTCACTAGCCAGGAATTTGGCTGGGAGACAGCACTTAGCATGATGCCAACTGCCCCAAAACCTTGTCAGACCTTTTTTCAATCAGTGTGTGTGTGTGTGTGTGTGTGTGTGTGTGTGTGTGTGTGTGTGTGTGTGTGTGTGTGTGTGTGTGTGTGTGTGTGTGTGTGTGTGTGTGTGTGTGTGTGTGTATGAATGTATTTGGGGGATACAATCCTCTTAGGAGTGGAACATAACACGGTGTATCCCAGGCAATCCCTAAGTGAAAAACCTGAAATTCACAAATTGTATAAATATGGCTGCTCTGGCCTCATATTTAACCTTGCATTGACGTGTTTTACCATTTCATTATCAGGACAGCTAGGTGTCACGATCGTTCGAAAGGATCGGACCAAGGCGCAGCGTGCGTAGAGTTCCACATCTTTTAATTAAATGAAACTCACCAAACAAAACAATAAAGCACAAGAACAAACGAACCGCTACTGGTGTGCACACAGGCAACTATCTGTAGACAAGATCCCACAAACACAATGGGGAAAATGGCTACCTAAATATGATCCCCAATCAGAGACAACGATAAACAGCTGTCTCTGATTGGGAAGCATACCAGGCCAACATAAACCATTAATCACCTAGATGACCCACCCTAGTCACTATCACGCCCCATCAACATAGAGAATAAACAGCTCTCTATGGTCAGGGCGTGACACTGGGGCTACAAGTAGAACACAAAACAATTTGCATTCATGACTTTTAATGACAAATGTCAATCAAAAAATAAGATCTGACAACATGGATCTTAGGGAGGTGGATAGAATTTGTGCCACCCTGTTTGTTTCCCCATAACATCACAAATGGTATATGAATGGTATAGTAATGTAACATTTAGTAGTCAAAATACCAAAATACCTTCTGATTGGGCACCTAGCCATGCACTGTCATAAGGTAGCACCTTCATTACCTTGTTTAGGAAGCTCATTGGATCCCACCCGGGGCGGGGACAAATTGACAGTGTTTTTCACACAGAAAGGGAAGAAATGTGTTCACTTTTGCAGACAGCTACAGCTAATAATAGGCTAGCTAGCAACTACTAGCGATACGCTGAATAATTATAGCTTGCTAAGTTTTGATCAGCATGGATATCCGAAATTGTCTGGGCACTGACAAGAACAAAAAAACGGATGACCACCATGTCGAGACGAGAGCGATGCCGAGTTCACTGAGCAGCCTGCTGGCCCGTGCCTACAGCAAGTGTAATCCTTGCCCATCCCCCAGCTGCCTGCTAACTAACAACATCAAGAAGAGCCAGGGCCTTGCACCGGCGGCACGAGGGTAACATCACAACAAGCACCTGCAGCTCCATTAAACCAGGCACTAGTACCTGACGACCTGTTGGATCTAACCAAAACTGAACCAGGAGAAGGGGAGTTTATTGTGGCTTGCCATTCCTTGTCCACCCTGAAGAACGTATTCAGTGAACACAGACACAGCATGACACAGATTGTTAGTTACATCAACAAAAATCCCAGCTTGTCCAGCTGGCGTTTGAGAGGGACCTGACAAGTAAAATTCGTCAGGAAGGAGAATGAAATCAGAAACTTCTCATGAGGTTCAGCACTGCATGGAGGAGGCTGCAACTTTTCTAAATGGTAAGTTACAACCTTTATGGACTTGGCCGCCTTGCCAGAATGATTCATTCATTGGTTTTCCCTCATCTAAGTCTACTGGCTGTTTGGCTGATTTTTGAATGTAATGTATAGTTTAGGCCTTTGCGTTTTACTTCAATACATCTTTCAGATTTTTCTGTGATGTTAATGTCATTGTATGCTTTTGTGGGTCTAATTGCTATTGATAGATATACAGCATTGTGTTATTTTATGGGTATGGGACAATGACCAATGTAGCCAATTGGTTTGTTCTCTGAGGTGCTCCTGGGGTGCATTCAGTTTGCTTGACCGTTTGCTACATTGCGGAATGGTTTGTACTGAACACATTTCCCAAAAACTTTCTTGAAATTCTTGAACAGACTTTGAGGTACGTTTGCTCCCGTTTGGTGGGTGTGGCAAGGTGTGGCTTGAAGGAATGAGTGATATATTTAAAGGGCAGTGGCCATGCTGACAGCGTTCCCCAACCCACAACCCAACCCCTCCCCGTTTTTCAACTGGTTATTCAGTACAGCACAATTTCCGCTCAATTGAACATTCCAGAGCATAAAAACGTACTGAACGCAGCCCTGTTGTCCGGCTGTCCATTCCGGTGGTGCTGAAATTGGCAGTGCATCTAATGTTATCACTTCATCGGGCTGACTGGTGGTCGCCTTCTGTCCATGGTCCTGAATCGATAGTTACAGTGTGTGCTGTTTTCATAGGCGCGTCTTGGGCTACCAGTCTTCGTGGGATTTTTCTTCAACATTGTGTGCTTTCTTGTCTGCAAAATTACAGTTGTTGTGTATATGGCTGCATAGCCACAGGAAGTAGGGATGCAGAGGGTGCTGCAACACCTCCTGATAAAATAATAACAATAATTTAAAAGTTATATACATGGGCGTGGTTATGGCATTGAACTGAGTGGATGTGTTTTTAGTGCTCTCCTGACAATTTTGGGTGAACTTCTTTTAAATTATTTGAATGTCTTGTTTTAAATCCTCGTAACACGAACAGCAATTTTCTTGGACAATTTCAGGCGTATCTACATCTATTATGAATCAACTTAAACATAGTCCTCCTAAAACAAGAAGAACATCTCGTATCAACAACGTGGTCCAGGCTAGGCCAGTTAACCCTACTAATTCAGCCAGCTCTACTAACCCAGTTTGCCCTGCATGCTCAGCTAGCTCCTCACACCACAAGTCCAACATGGCAACCAACGATGTCGACGACCTACACCAGAATCAGAAACAAGGGGTTTTGGAAGCAATCTCTGAGGGCGGACTTTTCCACCAAACTCGAAGGTGTCTTAACAGGGATTAGTGAGGTTAAACATGACCTTCAAGCCTACTCCACGCGTTTGAACGTAGCAGAGGAATGCATTAGCATGGTGGAAGATACTGTCGTCCCTGTCAAAACAACGACCGAAAAGTTGGAAAAACAGGTGCCGGACCTTACCTCAAAACTAAGCTCGCCCGAGAACATCCACAGGAGGTCTAATTTGAGACTTGTTAATCTATCTGAAAAAGTGGAAAATGGTGATGCAGTTGCATTTCTTGAGAGATGGCTTCCCGAGGCACTGAGGCCTGACAACTTTACGGACATCCTGCTTATTAAAAGAGCCCATCTGCTTCCGGCTCCTACAGGCCCAAGAAACAACCCCTTTCCTCGAGTCCTTATCATGAAGTTTCTCAACTTTCAAGACAAAGTCAGAGTGATGAGGAAAGCTAGGGCTAAGGGCAAGGTGATGTATGGGGACCAAGAGCTCTTCTCTGATCTATCTGGGACCTGCACCAAAAAACAAAAGGCTACGACGGGGTCAAACGCCATCTCAGGTCCCTCAACATTGCCTATGGAATAGCCTTCCCAGCTAAACTACGTCTGACTTACAATACGGTCACACAAGTTTGAATCTCCCTCTCAAGCCTAGGCATTCATCTGTGGCATACATCGTGAATCTTCTTCCTAGTCATGTTCCCGCTGTGAAGTTTACCACCACTCTGGACTACGGAGAATTAAAACACCTTGGATTATGTGACTGTTGCTAACTAACATTAGCTAATTTATTAGCTGCTACTGTAGTATTGTAGCTAGCATAACAGCTAAGTGAATAATATTGCGAGCTAACCCCCTCAAAGTTTCCTTATATTATTTGTAGCCTGTATGTGCTCATCGGTTAGCTCAGTTTCTTCTACAGTGGGGCAAAAAAGTATTTAGTCAGCCACCAATTGTGCAAGTTCTCCCACTTAAAAATATGAGAGAGGCCTGTAATTTTCATCATAGGTACACTTCAACTATGACAGACAAAATGAGGAAAAAAAATCCAGAAAATCACATTGTAGGATTTTTTATGGATTTATTTGCAAATTATGGTGGAAAATAAGTATTTGGTCAATAACAAAAGTTTATGTCAATACTTTGTTATATACCCTTTGTTGGCAATGACAGAGGTCAAACATTTTCTGTAAGTCTTCACAAGGTTTTCACACACTGTTGCTGCTATTTTGGCCCATTCCTCCATGCAGATCTCCTCTAGAGCAGTGATGTTTTGGGGCTGTTGCTGGGCAACACGGACTTTCAACTCCCTCCAAAGATTTTCTATGGGGTTGAGATCTGGAGACTGGCTAGGCCACTCCAGGACCTTGAAATGCTTCTTACGAAGCCACTCCTTCGTTGCCCGGGCGGTGTGTTTGGGATCATTGTCATGCTGAAAGACCCAGCCACGTTTCATCTTCAATGCCCTTGCTGATGGAAGGAGGTTTTCACTCAAAATCTCACAATACATGGCCCCATTCATTCTTTCCTTTACACGGATCAGTTGTCCTGGTCCCTTTGCAGAAAAACAGCCCCAAAGCATGATGTTTCCACCCCCATGCTTCACAGTAGGTATGGTGTTCTTTGGATGCAACTCAGCATTCTTTGTCCTCCAAACACTACGAGTTGAGTTTTTACCAAAAAGTTATATTTTGGTTTCATCTGACCATATGACATTCTCCCAATCTTCTTCTGGATCATCCAAATGCTCTCTAGCAAACTTCAGACGGGCCTGGACATGTACTGGCTTAAGCAGGGGGACACGTCTGGCACTGCAGGATTTGAGTCCCTGGCGGCGTAGTGTGTTACTGATGGTAGGCTTTGTTACTTTGGTCCCAGCTCTCTGCAGGCCATTCATTAGGTCCCCCCGTGTGGTTCTGTGATTTTTGCTCACCGTTCTTGTGATCATTTTGACCCCACGGGGTGAGATCTTGCGTGGAGCCCCAGATCGAGGGAGATTATCAGTGGTCTTGTATGTCTTCCATTTCCTAATAATTGCTACCACAGTTGATTTCTTCAAACCAAGCTGCTTACCTATTGCAGATTCAGTCTTCCCAGCCTGGTGCAGGTCTACAATTTTGTTTCTGGTGTCCTTTGACAGCTCTTTGGTCTTGGCCATAGTGGAGTTTGGAGTGTGACTGTTTGAGGTTGTGGACAGGTGTCTTTTATACTGATAACAAGTTCAAACAGGTGCCATTAATACAGGTAACGAGTGGAGGACAGAGGAGCCTCTTAAAGAAGAAGTTACAGGTCTGTGAGAGCCAGAAATCCTGCTTGTTTGTAGGTGACCAAATACTTATTTTCCACCACAATTTGCAAATAAATTCATTAAAAATCCTACAATGTGATTTTCTGGATTTTTTCCCTCATTTTGTCTTTCATAGTTGAAGTGTACCTATGATGAAAATTACAGGCCTCTCTCATCTTTTTAAGTGGGAGAACTTGCACAATTGGTGGCTGACTAAATACTTTTTTGCCCCACTGTATATGACAGGCGAGATAGCTGTCCATTGAACGTTGGACGTCATGTTTAAGTTTATTTTTGTTATGTTGATAGTTCTCTTCCGTTGGATTACATAAAACGCTGTAAAATGCCGGCGAAGATGTTTAGCTCCATGTCAACGGACTCGAAATGGCTAACGTTACCTCACTTATTTAGCCAGTGAGCCAGCCTTAACACAGCAGGACCGTATTCTTTCATCCTGGACCACCGAGAAGCATCGGGACTACTTTATATGAAGACTTAAGTTTCGATTAAATCCTTGGACTAAAATGATTGACACTCACATGCAAACCTGACATCATGTGCAAAGGGCCTTTCAATGGTATCTCTTTTTCTCACGTAGCCTGTTCATTTCTAATCCTTGATACTGTTTATGGTTTATAAACGTAGCATGGTATACTACGTTAACGCTATATGTATTGGCCATTTTGATACTTGGTAGCTACTAGCAACAAACCCTGCGTTGTGGATCATCTACAACTATTTTGGACTGTCCATACTGTAACGTTAACGTTAGTCTCAGGCTTCACTAACTAGCATTTCTGTTTTAGGTGGAGCTATTCTTTGCTACTTTTCAAACGAATACTACGTGATATTTCACATATCATCTGGCTAGATATGCCTTTTGTTAAATAAACTCCAACCTTGACTCCAACCTAAGTGTACGTAAACTTCCGACGTCAACTGTAGATGTTTATTTTACATTGAACACTGACCAAACGTCAGCGAGTACCAGATGGGAGGCTTTCAAAGCATATGTTAAGTGGCAAATGTTTTACCAGTTTCAAATCAATGACATCTGAAAATGAGAGAGATGGACAGCAAAATCAGAGAATTGAAGAGGGAAGTTTTATTGCATAACTCAGTAGAAGTAAACAAAGGAATTATTTGCTCTTAAAGATCAGTATGAAGAACGTTCCACCTCAAATGCTGCGAACAGCTTAACGAGGCTGAAACAGTCCTTCTATGATCAAGGTGAAAAACCTGGTAAATTGCTCGCCTGGTGCATTAAGAAGTTAAATTCAGACAGGGCCATTAATGCAATTCATAATTTAAAGGACAATTATCAATGTACATTACAACTCTGAATCTTCAGAGAACTTAACTAATCAGACATCCTTTTTGGATGGTCTTTATTCTCTCTCTATTTCAGAAGACACAAAATTGCATCTGGAAAAGGAATTGGATGGTGTTGAAATATCTGAGGCTATTTTCATTATGAAGGGAGGTAAAGCGGCAGGTCCAGATGGGCTCCCAATAGATATTTATAACATATTTAAGGACAAACTTCTAGGTCCACTTTTGGATATGTATGCTGAATCCATTCAGAAAGGTTGTTTCCCCCCCTCTATAAGGAGTGCTTTAATCACTCTATTTCTGAAGCCTGATAAATCTCCAACAAAATGTGAAAGTTACAGACCGATTTCTCTTCTGAACTCCGACTCAAAAATGATTGCTAACACCTTAGCCAGGAGATTGGATAGACTGCTCCCATATCTAATACACCAAGACCAAAATGTCTTCATGAAAAACATCAAGGTTACTAAACATGTGTGAAGGATCCCCTGATACTGCCATACTCTCACTTGATGCAGAGAAGGCATTCGATAGAGTTGAGTGGTTTTATTTATTTGAAGTGCTTAAGAGATTTGGGTTTGGGAACTACTTCTGTAAATGGAGTAAGATATTGTATACCGACCCCACTGCAGAAGTTGCCACTAACAACTTGATTTCACAACTTTTTAAGCTTTTTGGGGCACGAGACAAGGATGCCAGTCCAGGACTCTTTATTTTAGCTATAGAATCCTTTGCCATTGCAGTAAGGCCCTACCTGTCAATTAGTGGAATAAAAACATCAGGTTTTGAACATCGAGTGGCCCTGTATGCCGATGATACCCTCTTATTCATAACAGATCTAAAGAATTCTATCTCTTCCCTCTCCAATTGAATTAATAACTTTGGTCAGTTTTCTGGGTTTAAAGTTAATAAAACCAAATCTTCCATTATTTTCCTCAACAAGCAAAAGAGACTGAATCCAGTTGTACAGCATCCATTTGTGAATACAGAACAAGGTTTCATATATCTTGGTATTAAAATCACACCAGAAATTAGCTCCTTGAGTTCAACAAATTATGAACCCATGGTAACGAGTTGTCACACCCTGATCTGTTTCACCTGTCCTTGTGCTTGTCTCCACCCCCTCCAGGTGTCGCCCATCTTCCCAACTTATCCCCTTGGTACCTGTGTTTTCTGTCTGTCTATGTATGCCAGTTCGTCTTGTTTGTTCAAGCCTACCAATGTTTTGTGTCTTAGCTCCTGCTTTTTCCAGTCTCTCTTTTCTCGCCCTCCTGGTTTTGACCCCTGCCTGTCCTGACTCCAAGCACGTCTGCCTGACCGCTCTGCCTGGCCCTGAGCCTGCCTGCCGTCCTGTACCTTTGCCCCTACTCTGGATTACCGACCCCTGCCTGCCTTGACTTGTCGTTTGCCTGCCCCTGTTGCTACAATAAACATTGTTACTTCTACACAGTTGGGTCTTACATGAAACCTGATGATATGAACTGGCCATGACTGACCCAGCAGACTTGGACCAGTTCCGCAACGCCATCTTGCGCACAGCTTCGAGGTCTGATGGAAGGGTTCCAGGATGTGGCCGAACATCACGACCTAGCATTGGACGCATTGTGGGAGCAATTTCGTGGGTTGCTTATCAGGCAGCCTACCACAATGGTAACCTCCCAGCCCCTCAGTAACATGGCTGGTAGCAGCGCCGTCACCCTGGTTTCCCGGGAACCCTGCTTACCTCCAACGGAGCGCTACGATGGAGATTCCCGAACCTGCCGGGCCTTTCTCTCCCAGTGCTCCCTCGTTTTCGAGCTGCAGCCTTCTTCGTTCCCCTCTGACCGCTCGATGATAGCGTACATTATTACGCTGATGTCCGGGAGGGCACTCGCCTGGGCCACGGCGGTGTGGCAGCAACAATCCACCATCTGCTCAGTCTGGAGGTTTTCATGGCGGAGGTGAAAAGTTTGAGGCTCCGGTGTCTGGGAGAGAGGGTGCCCGGAAGTTACTCCAGCTTCGGCAGGACACCCTCAGTGTGGCAGACTATGCGGTGGAGTTCCGCACGCTAGCAGCGGAGGGTACCTGGAACCCGGAAGCGCTGTTCGACATGTTCCTGCATGGATTATCAGAGGAGGTAAAGGATGAGCTGGCAGCCCGAGAACTACCAACGAATCTCGACTCACCCATCGCTTTAACCATCCGGATCGATGGAACTTAGGAGGGAGAAGAGGTCCGATTGCGGTCCCAATCACTCACTCAGGGATATCACCTTGCATCTGATGAAGTCCCCGGCGTCTACGTCCCCAAGAGGATCCGAGCTTAGCTGTATCCCTCCAAGAACCTCTGGAGACTGCCGGTTCACCTCTTACCGAGCCGATCCAGCTCGGTAGAGCTAGGCTGTCTCCAGCCGACCGCGTACGCAGACTTGAGACCCAGAGTTTTCTGTATTGTGGTACTGCCGTTCATTTTGTCTACCTGTCCCTTCAAGAGACCCAACTCATTCGTTTGAATGACTACACTGGTGGGTCTTAAAGATAATTGTTCTTCTCCCCTTACCACTCAGCCCCTCTCCATTCTCATGGGCGTTAGAGCACTGGACGGGCGCTTTATAGGCCGGGTCACCCATCAGACCACCCCCGTCAACCTATGAATATCGGGGAACCACAGCGAGACGATCAAATCCCTGCTGGTTGAGTATCCGCAGGTTCCTGTGATATTGGGATTCTCTTGGCTCCAGCAACACAATCCCTCCATTGACTAGGCTACTGGTGCCATCATGAGCTGGAGCCCGTCCTGCCACACTCATTGCCTGAAGTCAGCTCTGCCTGCCCCGGGACATACCTGGTTGACTGGGAGGGTTATGGCCCGGAGGAGAGGTGCTGGGTTCCCGCTAAAGACATCCTGGACCCGGTTCTCATTGCCGACTTTCACCGCCGGCACCCCAGTCAACCAGGTATCCGCCCAGGTAGGACGCCAGGTGGCGTCCCTAGAGGGGGGGAGTACTATCACGCCCTGATCTGTTTCACCTGTGCTTGTCTCCACCCCCTCCAGGTGTCGCCCATCTTACCCACTTATCCCCTGGGTATTTTTACCTGTTCTGTCTGTCTGTGCCAGTTTGTCTTGCTTGTTCAAGCCTGGATTATCGACCCCTGCCTGCCTTGACCTGTCGTTTGCCTGCCCCTGTTACAATAAACATTGTTACTTCTACACAGTCTGCACTTGGGTCTTACCTGAAACCTGATTATGAGTGTAACAAAATCCATCAACAGATGGACATCATTGCCTACACAGGAGTGATGGGTGCTGATAATGGGCCTCTGTATGCCTATGTAGATATTCCATAAATAATCTGCCGTTTCCAGCTACAATAGTCATTTACAACATTAACAATGTCTACACTGTATTTCTGATATATTTTAATGGACAAAAAAATTTGCTTTTCTTTAAAAAACAAGGACATTTCTAAGTGACCCAAAACTTTTGAACGTGTGTATCACCCCTGTTAAGCTCCACAAATTTGACCCTAATATCCCAGACCTGTGTGTTAATAGTAACACACATTTAGGCACCTTAGATCATTGCCTGTGGGAATGTGCTGAGATACAAAAGTTTTGGATCTCAGTACTGCGCTATATCTCTGAGTTTATCTCTGTGACTACCCCAATACCACTAATCCCTAAACTTTACATCCTAAATCTTTACCCAGAGAATGTCTAGGAGAGAGAAGAAATGGTTGACCTCTGTCTATTACAAGCTATACATTCAGTTGCTCTCCACTGGAAGTATGTCAGTTCCCCCTCACTTGGTCATTTATTAAAAGAATTAACGTCAAGCCTGGCTCTTGAAAAATGTACTTATATAGTGAAAAAGAAAGCCCCAGAGTTTCCTGATATTTGGGATCTGAGTTTTTGCAAACCGGTGATTATAGTAGAAGCATTGTAACTGTTGATCTGTATATTCTCTATTTTTTTATGTGAATATTGGCTATAGTCGACGCGTAATCTGAACTATCTGCGACTGCATATTATACTTTTTATTTATTTGTATTATTAGAAATGTGTTTTTTTCTGTTAATGTTTGGTTATTATGGTTTTGTCTATCTTAGGGTTGGGGGGGGTATGTGTGAAAAACAACAAGAACATTTTATTTCTCAAATTGTTGATTGTCCTGTTTGGAACTAATAAATATATGTGTCATTTTTTTAAATCAAAATAGTTATATATACTTTATCTTTCTTGTGTTGTTATTATATAAAACAACGTTTGTGTATGGCTATATTTCAGATAAAACATTTTAACAATATAGGACCAATCTAACTTGTGTTATTAGGGCTCTAAAACAATACTAGTTGTGACCCCCCCATGGATTTAAAATACCGTCTCAGGCATGTCATCCTGGAGCCTGGCCTGTCCGCCAAGCAAAAACTTGACAGAAAATCAATTCATAAGATTGCTTTAAGTACAGAAATTGTTTGCTCAGTTGGAAATGAAACTAGTCAGTTTGTGACAACAACTATGTGAGCTTATTTTAGTATTACAGACACTATCTATTTCCTGGGATGTCCAATGATCTTCTATGTAGAAGAACCCTTACCTTCTAGCAACTCTTGTGTGGCTCGTGAGTGTCACAGAGCAAAACAGATTACATGCGCGTTTGTGTGAGTCTCAGCTTTTCATAGTGGAATCATAATAGTTTTTGTAGTTTTAACTGTTCAGACTTTACAGACATTTTTGTGAGAAGAACAGTTTTGGGGATCTGCCACTGTCTCACAAACACTGTTCTAGCTCAGCCCCCGGTAATTGCACAAGGCTAATGGTTGGTATCAGCAGATGCAGAAGTCTGTAGCTCAAACACAGTGTTTAAAAGGGTCACTAAAACGTGCCGACGTTACCGTGGGACTCGGAGTCAAATGATGCAGACTGTTGTCCTAGGGAGGGGACAGACGGGAGGACACAACCCTTTGGCTGTAGCTGGAACATCCCAGTAGAACTTGACAAGGCGTATCAGAGGTGGCATCTTAACAACCCTGTAAGGAACTCCAGGACTCCCATTGCGATTCTAGGAGGACAAGAACAGGTAAGAGCCACAACACTGTGGAGAACTAGGCCTACATTTGATTTGACATTAACTTGAGCCATTTTTCTTGTGTATGAAGTTGTCAAATTGTCTTGTTTAAGAGGGCTACATAACATGTACTCCCCTTTTAGAAGCAGTATCACTCAATTTCTTCAGTAGCAGTTGTAGAGGGAACGGAACGCTGTCTATCACAGCCTCCACGAAACAACTTGCATCTAGGGCAGCTCTGCTATGTTAAACTGAAACCCAATTGGATGTGTTGGCCTACATACTCCCAATGAGATAGTGATTATAGTATTCCAAATACAACATGTATCATACAGACATTATGACAGTGAATTAAGTTTTTAGTTTTGCCACCATTCTTTTTCTAACTGTATTAGTAACAAAACCTTTAATAATGCATTCTTATGAACTTACCAAAATCATTTAAACAGCCACAGCTTTTTAGTAGATTGTTGGTGACACCGAGTCTAAGACTATTGTATCAGTATGCACTAAAATAGACCATTATCATAGTAAACACAACAACAGTGATAAGTAGAACAGTGACAGTGCGATTTGATTGATAATCTTCCGATTTCAGATAGGCTTAGTTTGGGTGGCTACTTGATATATGTCTTAAGATAAGCAGCTGTATCATCACACTGCCTTCAATATTATGGGAAAAAGATGTAACTAGATTTACCAGTTTTGTCATTTTCTTAGGAGAACATGTGTCCAGTTTCTCCATCTTGTCCAATGTTGTTTAACACCCATATATGTTTTATTTTACCTTTATTTAACGAGGCAAGTCAGTTAAGAACAAATTCTTGTTTTCAATGACGGCCTAGGAACAGTGGGTTAACTGCTTTGTTCAGGGGCAGAACGGCAGATTTTTACCTTGTCAGCTCGGGGATTCGATCTTGCAACCTTTCAGTTACTAGTCCAACACTCTAACCACTAGGCTACCTGCCACCCCATGTACCTGGCATGTGTGCCAGAATAAGTGTGGCTTCTTGCATATAAAGTGTCCGTTTGGGAATGTTTCGGCAGATCACTTTTGGGTAGCTCAAGGGGTGGCAGTATCTGAGCTGAGCCCGGTAGACCCCACCCGTGCCTTGTATGGTTAGTACAGGTTTTGCCTGAGAGATTTTTTATTTTGAATAGAAACTTTGAAGTCTAGAACTTTGTAAATATAATTGAATTGTACATTTGTCACCATCATCACCAGCGCTGTGTAAATACATTGAACCCCAATTTACACCTCTACCTGCCTGCCTCCTGCTGAGGAATTTGGTGTGTTATAAATGAATTATGAAAGTAATGTTTATTTAAAAAACAATGTAATGGCCTTTTTTCATTTTGAGAACAAATGTCTGTGCATAGCCCTCACTACCCGGCTGGCAATGAGCATTCTGCAGCCTGCAGACCAGCCTGGTCTCATAGAATAGACCTTAATACAGTAAACCTAAATCCGAGACACTCAGATTAGTATGATATGTTAGGTTTGGTGTGGGTGGGTGGGCATATAACACTCATGTCTAGCAACCCAAAGGTTCTGAGTTTGAATCTCATTGTGGACAACTTGAGTTAATTAGCTACTTTGCAACTACTTAGCTAACCCTTCGCCTAACCATTTTAGCTAACCCTTCCCTTAACCCTAACCCTAACCTTAACCCTTTAACCTAATTTCTAAACTTAACCCTAACCTTAACCCTAACCACTAACCCTAACCCCTAGCCTAGCTAACATTAGCCACCTAGCCACCTAGCTAGAATTCGAAACATATCATACATTTAGCAGATACGTAACATATTGTACGTTTTGCAAATTATAACATATAATAGGAATTGTATTTCATAGCATATCATACAAAATGGGTGATGGACATCCCAAAATGAATACATACCATACGAACCTAACATATCATACTAAACGGAGTGTCTCGGATCTACCTACAGAATGATACGAAATGCTCTGAGACCAGGTGGTGCAGAAAGGCTTCCCTCCAAAGTGATGGTGTGGTGCAGACAGAACATGCTTTCTATCCAATTCTGCAGTCTCATCTACAAGTAGGCCATATGAATTTGCTTGCTCTGGGGCCGCATTTATCAAACGTGTGTGCACACAAAAAAATACACTCTTGTGCCATTTTTCCTGCAAAGGTTGGTATTTATTTTGAACTTGACCGGAAAGTGCCTCCACGCAAATCTCAAACCATCCATGTGCACAACTTCTAGAAGGTTGATCAACTACTGCAAGCAAATAGGCTTATTGTTCGTTTGGGGAAAATGTGAGGTGTTTGATGCACCGGAATTATAATAATGCCAGGCTAATAAAAACATTTAAACGTAGGCCTGATAGAGCAAATGCATTTGCTGTTGGTAAGAAGATACCCGCATAACAGCATGTCGTATAATATTTTATTTTACTTTTATTATATAGGCCTAAATCATAATCATAGTGCAGTCCGTCTCTCCTTTTCTGACATGACTGATTTAAATGATTTCCCGCTTCACAACAAGTAGGAGGCTACCATTTATCAATCACTAATTTAATAGCCAAGCATGCTCTAAAGTAAATAGACCGGTAGCCTTGACAGTAGCCTATGTGAGTAGTGTGGGTAGGCTATAGTACTGCTGTGCAATAGGATTAGGAGCGTGACATCATATTTTAGCCTATTTAATTTCAGAGCCTATACTTAGGCAGGAGATATAAACAAAATAATGTAATAATAAACAAAATATTGAACAACAATTCGTATTTTGCATAGAAGCGTGGGCTGTAACACTATACATTTTTTCTCACCCTTTTTGTGATATCCAATTGCGATCTTGTCTCATAGCTGCAACTCCCCAACGGGCTCGGGAGAGGCAAAGGTCAAGTCATGCGTCTTCCAAAACATGACCCGCCAATCCGCACTGCTTCTGAACACCCACTCGCTTAACCTGGAAGCCAGCTGCACCAATGTGTCAGAGGAAACACCGGTCAACTGATGACTGTTGTCAGCTTGCAGGTGCCCAGCCCGCCACAAGGAGTTGCTAGAGCGCCATGAGCCAAGTAAAGCCCCCCCGGCCAAGCCATCCGCTAACCCAGACAACACTGTACCAATTGTGCACTGCCCTATGGGACTCCCGGTCACGGCGGGTTGTGACATAGCCGGGGATCAACACTGTGATGCAGTGCCTTAGACCGCTGCACCACTTGGGAGGTCACAGGCTGTAGCATTGACTTAGAAATTGTTCGAAAGGACAAATATAACCCTTTGGTTGTTCTCAATCTCTGACACTAGCACCTCTATTTAAGTCTAGGGAAGAAAAAAATGTCTAAGCTTTTTTTGGTTGCACGTTTGTATTTCACAGTACGGTGTTGTATAGTCCCCACCGGCTTGAAAGGGAGGATTTTAACCAAATATGGTTAATTAGGGGCGTTTCGAAAGATCATGCACGAGCACGGAGCCTGAGTTGGTTATCTGAGGCTGAGATGGTTATCTGAGGCTGAGATGGTTATCTGAGGCTGAGATGGTTATCTGAGGCTGAGATGGTTATCTGAGGCTGAGATGGTTATCTGAGGCTGAGATGGTCAATGGTTATCTCCTCCTGGTGTACATATTACGGTCGTAGGATTGTTTGATAAATCACACTTTTTCTATGCATAAGAACATTCTAAATTCCATTTGTAAGCAGTATTTTAGAATAGTTTATACACAATATTGATAAATGAGGCCCCTGTACTCCAGAGAAGTGACATGATATATCCCCAGTTGATATTGGCTGCTAAAATGAACGACTTTCAGCTCCAAATGCAGATGTAAAACGCAGATTCTTTTGTTTTTCATGTGCGTGAGGGTCGCAAGTTTTGTACGACTCCTTTTTGAGGGTTGCAGGTCAAAATGTTTGAAAACCACTGGAATACATGACACTGGCAACAAATGGAGTTGGGTTGGATATAGTCATGGTAGACTACATTATTTCTTAAATATCTTCTATTTTGACTGGAATTGTGTTGGTCGTTGTTAATAAGTGTAAAATGTATTAAAGTTCAAAATAGTTTAGCAAAATACTTTACTCATCAGTGTGCTGCTTTCCCCTCGTTTTGTAATAATTGCTTAAAGAATCTGTGTCCCCTGGTGCAGGGAAATCTTTTTTGGGGTGCACTTTTTGTTGTTGTTGACCACATGCCCATCAAAATGTCTGTGCACAGCCCTGGTAAGTGCCTCTGCTCTACTGCTCTTTGCTGCTATGCATGCAGTGCTTTATTATCAAGGTAAAAAAAAGATATCATGCGTTCCTGTACCTCAGAGCTCCCCAGTTCTCCCCCTTCGCGCTCTCAGTTTTTGTTACAGCAACTCCCGATTTACAAAATGTATCAGTTAATACAGGTAGTATAGACTCTAGCTAACCACCATATTCAATATCCACACAAGCCACTAGCCAGCCAGACATACACTCACCGGCCAGTTTATTTAGTAGACCCATATTGTACCGGGCCTGAATTCTTTGCGGCATTCTACACGGTATCGGACACGTTCCACAGGGATTCCACCAATTTCTATGAGTGAGGTACAGTAGACAGTCGTTTTGCTGAGCTTTCTTTTAAAGATACTTAAATTGGGAATGATTGGTATAGGACTACACATATGTAAAATGTGTGCACAATGACTGTAAGTCGCTTTGGATAAAAGCATATATTATTACTTAATTAGCAGGTTGTCATTTATTGTCATGCGTCTTACGCTGGAGGCATCTCTGCAGAGTTCATGGTCGCTAGCTGGCACAGCCACAAAGTCATCAAATCTGACTTTAAACCTAACCCTAACCTTAACTACACTGCTAACCCTAATGCCTAACCTTAAATTAAGATCAAAAAGAAAATGTTTGTTTTCATACAGTTTTACTATATAGACAATCTAGACTTTGCAGCTGGCCCATCTAGAGGAAATTGCTCAGTTCTGCCTCCAGGGCAAGATTCATGATGACAAATGTCTACAATATAAATAATACAATAAGCAACCAGCATATATTTAATTAAGTATCTCTTTGCTTTCTTTGTCTTAGTTTGAGGAAGATACATGCAATCAATGTACAATGTGGCTGTTCTGAGTGTGAAGGAAGGAGAGAGACAGTGTACAGGAGAGAGAGAAGGACAGAGTAAGATACAAATATTCAAATTTATTCCACTAATTATTCTAGTGTATTGAATGTGGGGGCTTTTCTGCTTAATGTTCTGTCTGAAAACTGAAGGTAGCAGAATGTTGGACATGATGATAATGAACTGTCATCATCCTCACGACAGCCTTATCATGAACTGAATCTCACTGTGATACTAATGGGCTTCGCTCTGAGAGGCATTTTCTAAAGTGTGTAATGTTTTTGGGAAATGTAATTACCGACAACTCACTGGGAGTTTAGAGCTTGATTGCGCTCCGGTGACAACAAAATGGAATTATTTGTGTCTGTGTTATTCATGGCAGACAGCAAAAGGACGTGACTGCAGTGGCAGACAGTCACAATATCAGATCTTGTTTATAAAGAGTTTGACCTCTGTGGTCAGGGGTCAGGGGGATGGGGTAAAGTGCCCTGTACCAGTCAAAGAGTTAGAAAATCATAATATTCCCAGAGGACAGAAGATGTTTTGAACAGATGTTTTTCGTCTGAAAACTTGGCACACATGGGATGTTTCCATCGCAAAACCAGTAAAAGTTTAGCCTTTTGCTGTTTTGGTAACACTTTATTTTTAAGGGTCCGTAATAAATAATTTACAAGACATTTAGAAAGTATTTACCATTTATTAATCATTACTCCCACATGTATAAACCATTTACTAATCATTACTAAAGCATCTTTTCAGCCCTTAATCTAAAGTGAGCGCTATTTATGCTTTTTCAATAATTTATAAATGTTTTGAGTTACCACTGTAATTTCTCTCACAAAGATGTGTATGAAATTGCTCGACATTCCAGCAGTACCTGGTAAAAGAATAAGCACACAACACAGGATATTTAAGGAAATATGTATACATTTGTGAAAAACTAGCTTACTAACTGTTAAACATGTGGGAGTAATGAGTAATAAAGGGTGAACAAACTGTAAATGCCTTATAAATGGTTTATAAACGCCTTATAAATGTTTTTTATGGACCCTTAAAATAAAGGGTTACCGCTGTTTTTGAGTCAAAGGTCAGAGTACAGTAAAATCCATGGTTGACCCTAACTTTGAAAGTGATGTAGAGTATTTGTTCGTAGATTTTGTTTGCTGAAGACTGTTTTTACTTCCATTTATTAAAATATGCACAATAGTTAGCATATTGGGTATTGGATGTACTTATCCTGAGACCAATTGTTTGCCCTGTGGGAGTTTGCCTTGGAGACTATGTCCAAACTTCGATGATTCAAAGGAAAAATGCCATTACAACATTTTCCAAGAAAGAGCTACTCTGGGATTTATGGGATGTATTAGTGTACGGTATGCTGAGCTCTTGTCCAGACACCCAGAGTCAAAGGTGAACAATGACAGACCCTCAGCTGACAAGGACTCTCCAGATAGTCTGCCTATAAAGTAACATGACGTGTTCTTCTGTGGTCAGTTTGCAGTTTGGAGATTGCAGCGTCTGAACCATGTTCTCCACGGCCACTTCATACAAGAACCAGCATTACTCGGAGCTGAAGAAGGAATGTCTGGAGGACAAGAAACTGTTTGAGGATCCAGAGTTTCCAGTTACCAACGCATCCCTGTTTTACAGGAAACCACCTCCTGGTATCGTGGAGTGGAAGAGACCAAGGGTGAGTGACTGAGACGACTAAACAGAGCACTTCAATTTGATTTTTGATTCACCTGAGCAGTCACCTGAGCAGTCACCTAAGCAGTCACCTGAGCAGTCACCTGAGCAGTCACCTGAGCAGTCACCTGAGCAGTCACCTGAGCAGTCACCTGAGCAGTCACCTGTGAGCAGATTTGACCAAGAGAAAAATAAACCTGTGCTTTATTATTTTATATATATAATACCAAAAGCAGAGTCTGCGTGCACTGTCTGCATGCAAAAACACCAAACAGGAAATAGAATGTCACAATTTGTATTGCTCATGTTTTTCCTCATAGTTTTGGGGGAAATGTTATTGCTTAAAACACCAATTTATAGGTTGATGTTTGATGTTAGTCAAATGGAAGCTTATCAGAGTGCTATAGACTGCTGTCTGGGACCAGATCATGACCTTCCTCTGGTGCAATATTGAAACCAATGTCATGTTTATGATTGAACTTTCATACGTTCTGGCTTTGACAAGACTTTTACAAGACCTCTGGCATTGATGTACAAACAGTATGACTGTGTTATATTTAGCCATATAAAGGTATTGTGGAAGGTGTTGTTTGCTCATACAACATTTTGTGATGGAGTACTTCAAAGGTCAATTCCTTTTGAGTGGTTGTCTCTGGAGGATTGTGTTAAAGGTTGTCCATAAGGAACAACAACGCTGGCCTTGGCAATGTATGTCATGGTGAATGTCATCCACAATGGTCATGGTGGTGACAGACAACAAACTGTGGTGTGAAATTGGGGTGAGGGTGTTACTGGGAATGGTCTCGAAGTGTGTACTTTACGTAGAGTGTGAGATATATAGTATATGACAGAACATGTTTCAATACTGTCAGAGAAAAAAATAATCTATGGTTGTATCACTGCCATTCTGTTCAGTGGTGGGAGACAGAGTTATAGTATTCCTGTTTAATTAATGTATTCCCTTATCTGTGCTTTATATGGCACAGTGGTCAAGTGACAAGAAGAGAAATTACAATTTCTTATTTCTCACAAAAGTACAACACCTCAAGAGAGTTCCAACTCATTTTAAAACAAAACATGTTCAAAGCCAGAACTATTTGGTAAAAATATTGTTACAAGCATAATCACTGAGCACATTCTAAGATGTATTTGCATTTTCCAAATCCTCTCGTTGGTACAGGAAATCAGCGACGAGCCTCATCTGTTTGTGGAGGGCATCAGCTCCCATGACCTGAACCAGGGCCGTCTGGGTAACTGCTGGTTTGTGGCGGCGTGCTCCTGCTTGGCACTGAAACCAGACCTCTGGCAGAAGGTGAGTTTGATTCTCTCCTGTCTGGTCACAGTCTGAGATGAGCGTTGCAAGAGAAGACTGTATGTGTATTTCCGTGTGTATTAGTTTCCTTTAGTCCCCGTATGGAGATATACATGGTGCTGTTTGGGAAGGAACATATACATTATGTATGTGACGTATGTGGATGGGTGTCTATGTCATTCCAAACTCCTGATACCCGACTCAGTTTAATTAACATAGTTGATGTGAGGAATTCACCTGAGGGGCTTTTTACTGTCATTGAATGGAAAACAGTGTCATCTTTCCTTCTTAAATTACCCTACTATCCCTCAGCAACATTAATATTTTCCTTATATTCAAATGAACCTGGCTAGGAAAATAAGCACTCGCCAATATTCCCACCCAAGTTGAAAACTATGAACATTTTACTAGACATGTGGTTCACTGTGAAGCCCTGTGTGTTGACAGGTCATCCCTGACTGGAAGGAGCAGGAGTGGGACTCTAAGCACCCGGTGAACTACGCTGGCATCTTCCACTTCCAGTTCTGGGTGTTTGGGGAGTGGGTGGATGTGGTGGTGGATGACCGCCTGCCCACCATCAACAGAGAGCTCATCTACTGCCACTCCAAACTCAACAACGAGTTCTGGAGTGCCCTGCTTGAAAAAGCCTATGCCAAGTCAGTATACTCTAAACATTACTCAACCCTCCTTTCAACCCCCCATTTTTTGCCCTCTGACCTCTCTGTATCCTCTTCTGTCTCCTCCTCTTGTCTCCAGGCTCTCTGGCTGCTATGAGTCGCTGGACAGGGGCAACACTGGTGATGCGGTTGTTGATTTCAGTGGAGCCGTGACAGAGGCCATTAACCTGGAGGCTGACGTTTTCCACAAAGACCAGGAGAAAATAGACAACCTGTTTGAGGACTTGCTCAAAGTCTACGACAGGGGTGGAATCATCAGCTGCTCCATCAAGGTCTGTCTTCTCAATTGATCGCGTTCAATTGGTCAGCACACTGTATATAGTCACAGGTAACTGTCACAGGGGTAGAACACACTGGGCAAACACTGATTAAATCAATGTTGTTTCAACGTATTGTGATGTGGGAATCAACGTGGAAAATACATTGGATTTGAAAAAAGTCATCAACCAGTACAGTTTCTCATTTCAACCAGAAGTTGTAAACATTGAAATTATGGTAAATCTTCAACTTAAATACATTGACTTTAAACTGAAAAAGTGTATTATTAATATTGTGAATTTGGCATTTTATTTATAGGGCTAATGGTAACTACTTCTAAACTTCCAAAGCTCCAATCAACCATGGATGAATGAGTGTATACAGTGCCTTGCAAAATTATTCATCCCGCTTGGTGTTTTTCCTATTTTGTTAAAAAAAAAAACACCTGTGTGCAATCTAAGTGTCACATGATCTGTCACACGATCTCAGTATACTGTATATACACCTGTTCTGAAAGGCCCCAGAATCTGCAACACCACTAAGCAAGGGGCACCACCAAGCAAGCGGCATTATGAATACCAAGGAGCTCTCAAACAGGTAATGGACAAAGTTGTGGAGAACTACAGATCACGGAGCACCATTAAATCCATTATAAAAAAATTGAAAGAATATGGCACCACAACAAACCTGCCAAGAGAGGGCCACCCACCAAAACTCACGGACCAGGCAAGGAGGACATTAATCAGAGAGGCAACAAAGAGACCAAAGATATCCCTGAAGGAGCTGCAAAGCTCCACTGCGGAGATTTGAGTATCTGTCCATAGGACCACTTTAAGTCGTAATTTTAATGTTTACAAGCCTGGTTGAAATTAGATAAAAAAACGTACTGGTTGATTACTTTTTTTAAAATCCAATGTATTTTCCACATTGATTCCATGTCACAATATGTTGACAAATTATGCTGAAACAACATTTATTCAACCAGTGTGTGCCCAGTGGGAAGTGACTGACTAATGTGTTTGTCACTCTCTTAGGCGTCTCCTTCTGAAATCGAGGCTTGGATGGCGTGTGGGCTAGTGAAGGGCCATGCCTACTCAGTGACTGCAGTGAAGAAGGTACGGTTGGGCCACGGTCTGATGGCCTACTTCCAGAACAAGACCATCCCCCTGATCCGCATGAGAAACCCCTGGGGAAAGACTGAGTGGAACGGAGCCTGGAGTGACAGGTGTGGAGGACATGGAGCCTTTATCCTCCCCGCTCACGTGCAGTTCAACCTCTCCACACTTCAGTGCCCATGTGAACACATCAACTCATTATTTCATTCTCCTTTCCTGTTGTCTCTCCCCCTCCTCACTTCAGCTCAGCAGAATGGGAAAGGGTTGGCAGCATGGAGAGGGATAAGCTTGGCATCACAGTAGAAAACGATGGGGAGTTCTGGTGAGTGTAAACAAAACAATTAAAGACTATTATCTCTTCTGTTCAGCGCATGAGATAGTGGTTTATCTACCGTAAAATTTCAATTAATAACCCGGGAGTTTATTTGCTTAAATCAACACAACAGGCACTTTTTAGAGGCAGGCTTCTATTTGAGCCATGCGTCTATTTCCTTAAATCACACAGCTTTTTCTCATTTGCCATAGTTAATTGTGTAATACCAGCATTCACTTCCAGCATTTTATAAAAATTCTTAATTTCCTGCACTAATGTGTTATCATTTATACACTGTATCACGTTTTTTTGTCTCAGTATGCCTCTATTTCTTTAAAAATATATATATTTTCCTTAATAATAATTCTCCTCTGACTGTGATTTTTCGTCAGTTTTTACTTTTGTCACTAGAGGGCGATTGGCCGATTTCAAGGGGTCTGTACTCCCAAAGTTGTTGACTGTTTTTGTGCATGTTTTTGTATGGCTTATTTGATCAAACAGAAGTAATCAAATCAAAGTTTATTGGTCACATACACATGGTTAGCAGATGTTAATGCGAGCGTAGCGAAATGCTTGTGCGTCTAGTTCCGACCATGCAGTAATATCTAACAAGTAATCTAACAATTTCACAACAACTACCTTTTACACGCAAGTGTAAAGGAATGAATAAGAATATGTACATATAAATATATGGATGAGCAATGGCCGAACGGCATAGGCAAGATGCAGTAGATGGTATAGAGTACAGTATATACATATGAGATTGTAGGGTAATGTAGGGTATGTAAACATTATATAAAGTGGCATTGTTTAAAGTGACTAGTGATACATTTATGACATGCAATTTTTAATTATTAAAGTGGCTAGAGATTTGAGTCAGTATGTTGGCAGCAGCCACTCAATGTTAGTGATGGCTGTTTAACAGTCTGATGGCCTTGAGATAGAAGCTGTTTTTCAGTCTCTCGGTCCCAGCTTTGATGCACCTGTACTGACCTCGCCTTCTGGATGATAGCGGGGTGAACAGGCAGTGGCTCGGGTGGTTGTTGTCCTTGATGATCTTTTTGGCCTTCCTGAGACATCGGGTGTTGTAGGTGTCCTGGAGGGCAGGTAGTTTACCTCCGGTGATGCGTTGTGCAGACCTCACTACCCTCTGGAGAGCCTTACGGTTGTGGACAGAGCAGTTGCCATACCAGGTGGTAATACAGCCCGACAGGATGCTCTCGATTGTGCATCTGTAAAAGTTTGTGAGTGTTTTTGGTGACAAGCCAAATTTCTTCAGCCTCCTGAGGTTGAAGAGGCGCTGTTGCGCCTTCTTCACCACGCTGTCTGTATGGGTGGACCATTTCAGTTTGTCTGTGATGTGTACGCCGAGGAACTTAAAACTTTCCACCTTCACTATTGTCCCGTTGATGTGGATAGGGGGGTACTCCCTCTACTGTTTCCTGAAGTCCACGATCATCTCCTTTGTTTTGTTGACGTTGAGTGTGAGGTTATTTTCCTGACACCACAGTCCGAGGGCCCTCACCTCCTCCCTGTAGGCCGTCTCGTCGTTGTTGGTAATCAAGCCTACCACTGTAGTGTCGTCTGCAAACTTGATGATTGAGTTGGAGGCTTGCATGGCCACGCAGTCATGGGTGAACAGGGAGTACGGGAGAGGGCCGAGAACGCACCCTTGTGGGGCCCCAGTGTTGAGGATCAGCGGGGTGGAGATGTTGTTTCCTACCCTCACCACCTGGGGGTGTCCCGTCAGAAAGTCCAGGACCCAGTTGCACAGGGTTTGGAGGGTACTATGGTGTTAAATGCTGAGCTGTAGTCGATGAACAGCATTCTTACATAGGTATTCCTCTTGTCCAGATGGGTTAGGGCAGTGTGATTGCGATTGCGTCGTCTGTGTACCTATTGGGGCGGTAAGCAAATTGGAGTGGGTCTAGGGTGTCAGGTAGGGTGGAGGTGATATGATCCTTGACTAGTCTCTCAAAGTACTTCATGATGACGGAAGTGAGTGCTACGGGGCGATAGTCGTTTAGCTCAGTTACCTTAGCTTTCTTGGGAACACGAACAATGGTGGCCCTCTTGAAGCATGTGGGAACAGCAGACTGGGATAGGGATTGATTGAATATGTCCGTAAACACACCAGCCAGCTGGTCTGCGCATGCTCTGAGGACGCGGCTAGGGATGTCGTCTGGGCCGGCAGCCTTGCGAGGGTTAACACATTTAAATGTTTTACTCACGTTGGCTGCGGTGAAGGAGAGCGCGCAGGTTTTGGTAGCGGGCCGTGTCGGTGGCGCTGTATTGTCCTCAAAGCGAGCAAAGAAGTTGTTTAGTTTGTCTGGGAGCAAGACATCGGGGTCCGCGATGGGGCTGTTTTTTTTTATTGACTGTAGACCCTGCCACATACCTCTCGTGTCTGAGCCATTGAATTGCGACTCTACTTTGTCTCTATACTGACACTTAGCTTGTTTGATTGCCTTGCGGAGGAATAGCTACACTGTTTGTAATGCTTAGGTTGTTACGAGTGTGCTAATATAAGTAGGACACGTGACATCCAGACAACTTTGAGAAAAAACACTTTATATTGGAGTTGTGCCTGATGTTCACGAGCCACTGTCGAGTCCCCAATAACCGGATGTTACAGTTTTCAGGAGAAATGGAAAAAGTGCCTGTGACACGATTTCCACTTTGGAACGTTAACAAGGCGACACTCCATCTTAACTCCTCCACAGTTACTGGATTGGTTGAACAGTGCAGAACAGAACTTCCCTCAAAAAAATGTCTTCTACTTGTCAAGACCAGTATGTAGGAGATCTGGTTTCAGGTGTTACTTTTATGCTTTCTACGTTAGATTAGTTGTTCACATACATATCTGCCCTCTCATTGGCCAGAATGGTCCCACCTGATCTCGACTCTTCCTGACTGCCTACCATTTTTGAAGACACTTATTTTCATTGTTAGAGCAGCCACTTGAGTATCTGGTCAATATAATTGATCATCTGTGTAAAAACAGATTTCCATAATTATTTCAATTCATTCCTGAATTATTTATTGTAACAAATAAAACATTAAACCTAAAAAAAATCATGATATTTCATGGAAACCGAGTAAACAATTAATTTAGACCCAGCATTTATTTGAAACCGGTGTAAATTTGCTGAAATGTGTGCTGATGCCCAGCTATCAAAAGAGACTGCGTTTGATTGAAGTTTTATAGTATCTACCAGTCTTAATTTGTGTCTCTCTCTGTGTGTTATCTCCATAGGATGGCGTTTCCAGACTGGTGTAAGTACTTCACGGATGCAGACGTGTGTCATCTCATCAACACTTCTCTGCTCACCATCCACAAGACATGGCACGAAGTGGTGCATTTCGGGAGTTGGACCAAGCATTCAGAGCCTCTGCACAACCGCTGTGGCGGCTGCATGAACTACAAACAGACCTTCCTACAGAACCCCCAGTACCTGTTTGACATGACCAAGGAGGTGGACGAGGTTCTGATCTCCCTACAGCAGAGAGACATGAAGATCCACAGACGTATCGGCCAAGGAGAGAACCTCACCCTTGGCTTCACCGTCTTCAAGGTAGTTCATATTAACACCCTCTTAGATTGACTGCAGTGGGACTGGGGTGAGAGACTGGGTCAGTGAGGGTTTGTCCAAAGGACAGGGTGCATGTCTGGAGCGTGGGGCGTTGGTCCAACTGCAGTTTATTTTAGGGGAGAAGTTCTCTGTGCTACATGTTTGGCTTCCCCATCCGTACAAGAATTTGGCTAAATCAATGGAATTTCCCTTTTCTCTCTTCATCCGTTGAACAAACAGCAAATCAGCCAGTGGGTGTTTACAATAATGGCTAGACATTACCTATAATGGCCACATTGGCCAGTTCATGTCTGGGACAAGAACTTCCAATGAGACCTGTAATCACGAAACGAATCGGTAACACTTCATTTTAAGGGGTTCTTATTACAGTGTAAATACATGCAGTTAATTGTAACTTGATTGAGTTTACTAAAACAGATAAGATATAGGTCAACCTCACTGACTGGGGTCTACCATATGGGTGTCCTCCCAGATTATAATAAACAAAGTACTTATAATTACTGTGTGCAGTACCCATTATGACAACCTGATACTCTTTGCCATCCAAGTGAGAGGCTAAACCCACAAGTACACCACAGAGTACATGTAATACATGCATAAGTACAACGTAATTACTCGGTGTTACACAGGATTTAGCTACTTCAAATGAAGCGTATCTTATAATTAATGTGTGAGAGCATTCGGAAAGTATTCAGACCTTTTTCCACATTTTGTTACATTATAACTTTATTCTAAAATTGATGAAATAAATGTTTTCCCTCATCAAGCTACACAAAATACCCCATAATGACAAAGCGAAAACAGGTTTTTTTAAACTTTTGCAAATTTATACAAAAACAAACAGGAATACCCTATTTACATAAGTATTCATACCCTTTGCTCTGAGACTCAGTATTGAGCTCAGGTGCATCCTGTTTCCATTGATCATCCTTGAGATGTTTCTACAACTTGATTGGAGTCCACCTGTGGTAAATTCAAGTGATTGGACATGATTTGGAAAGGCACACCTGTCTATATAAGGTCCCACAGTTGACAGTGCATGTCAGAGCAAAAATCAAGCCATGAGGTGGAAGGAATTGTCCGTAGAGCTCCGAGACAGGATTATGTCGAGGCACAGAAGTGGGGAAGGGTACCAAAACATTTCTGCAGCATTGAAGGTCCCCAAGAACACAGTGGCCTCCATCATTCTTAAATGGAAGAAGTTTGGAACCACCAAGACTCTTCCTAGACCTGGCCGCCCGGCCAAACTGAGCAATCTTGGGAGGTGACCAAGAACCCGATGGTCGCTCTGACAGAGTTCCAGAGTTCCTTTGTGGAGATGGGAGAGCCTTCCAGGAGGACAACCGTCTCTGCAGCACTCCACCAAGCAGGCCTTTATGGTAGAGTGGCTAGACGGAAGCCACTCCTAAGTAAAATGCACATGACAGCCCACTTGAAGTTTGCCAAAAGGCACCTAAAGGACTTTCAAACCATGAGCAACAAGGTTCTCTGGTCTGATGAAACCAAGATTGAACTATTTGGTCTGAATGTCTGGAAGAAACCTGGCACCATCCCTACGCTGAGGTATGTTGGTGGCAGCATCACACTGGTGGGGGATGTTTTTCAGCGTCAGGGACTGGGAGACTAGTCAGGATCGAGGGAAAGATGAATGGAGCAAAGTACAGAGAGGCCTCAGACTGGGGCGAATGTTCACCTTCCAACAGGACAACGACCCTAAGCACACAGACAAGACAACGCAGGAGTGGCTTTGGGACAAGTTCTCTGAATGTCCTTGAGTGGCCCAGCCAGATACCGGACCTGAATCCAATCTGGGGAGACATGAAAAGAGCTGTGCTGCGACGCTCCCCATCCAACCTGACAGAGCTTGAGAGGATCTGCAGAGAAGAATGGGAGAAACTCCCCAAATACAGGTGTGCTAAGCTTGTAGCGTCATACCCAAGAAGACTCAAGGATGTAATCACTGACAAAGATGCTTCAACAAAGTACTGAGTAATGGGTCTGAATACTTATGTAAATGTGATATTAAGTTTTTTCATTTTTATAAATTTGCAAAAATGTATAAAAACCTGTTTTTGCTTTGTCATTATAGGGTATTGTGTGTACATTGATAACGGGAAAATATAATTGAATCCATTTTAGAAAAAGGCTTTAACGTAACAAAATGTTGAAAAAGTCAAGGGGTCTGAATACTTTCCGAATGCACTGTATACAGTACATGCTCAATCCTGACAATCTGGCACTCATTTTAAGGCTTCTGGAAGAACCATCCAAGTGGGATGTACACCACAGAGTACATGTAATATCTGCATAAGTATAATGTAATTACTAGGTGTTACACTTTTTAAACTAATTAAATCCTGTGTAACACCTAGTAATTACATTGTACTTATGCAGATATTACATGTACTCTGTGGTGTACATCCCACTTGGATGGTTCTTCCAGAAGCCTTAAAATGAGGGCCAGATTGTCAGGATGGCTAACGTACTATATAAGTACACATGAATTACAAGTAAGTACCCTTCAAGATACACTTTTTTTTAACTCGCTAAATCGTGTGGATGTTGAAGGGTACTTACTTGTAATTAATGTACACCACAGAGGACTTGTAATATCTGCATAAATACAATGTGATTATTAGGTGTTACACTTAATTTTAACTAGCTAAATCCTGTGTAACTTGAGGGGTACTTGTAATCATTGTGTACCTACAAAGTATGTTACCCATCCTGACAATCTAATCGTCAGCTTCTGAAAGCACCATCCAAATGAGAAAATTAACACAGTAATACACTACAGAGTACATATCTGTAATATCTGCATAAGCAGGGGCGCAACTTCGGTTTTAGAAGTAGGGGGGGACATAATATATGTATTTTTTTTATTATCCAGTTGGATAAACACTCCAAACAGCCTACCCGACCACTCGGAGGCGTCCGCACGGTCCTAAAGCACACTGTTGCCTCGTTTTGAGTCACATACCAATGATACAACTGGGGGGGGGGGGGCAAAAATACAATTTCAGAATGTGGGGGGGACGTGTCCCCCGTCCCTAGTGAAAGTTGCGCCCCTGTTCATAAGTACAAGGTTGGCCTAGTTGTTACACAGGATTTTGCTATTTAAAGTGAAGTGTAACTTTATATAGAAATTGCTCATAGGTAACTATAATGACTCATTACTCATTATCAAGTAAAATACTTACAAACAAAAGATGAGATTTTACTTTCATCAACTTTACTGCAACAGAATAATAAGGATTTTTATTGTTAGATTAATTCTTTTATTAATTAGATTAAACAAAGCTATAGGCCTACTCAATAACATAAAAATAACTATTCTAGTGGTGATTTAAAATCTGAAGCTTATATAATATGGTGAGTAGCCTAGATAGCTAGCTATTTTTAACATTACAAGTAACAATAGAAATCGACAACTCCGTCTGACTGTCTTTATCTGTTTCTTTCTTGTAAGCCTTTCCCATCCTGTAGTCTGATACCTTGTGGGAATCTGTGGTAGAGAAGAAGAATGTATGACTTAGCATAGACGCTCTACATTATCCCTAATTATCATCATAATTTCTATAGTTTAGGCATATATAGTATTCAGTGCCTTCAGAAAGTATTCACACCCCTTGACTTTTACAAATGAATTACAAAGTGAAAAGCTTAAATGTCTTGAGTCAATAAGTATTCAACCCCTTTGTTATGGCAAGCCTAAATGAGTTCAGGAGTAACATGTTGCTTACAAGTCACATAATAAGTTGTATAGACTCACTCTGTGTGAAATAATAGTGGTTAATATGATTTTTTAATGATTAACTCGTCTCTGTACCCCACACATACAATTATCTGTAAGGTCCCTCAGTCGAGCAGTGAATTTCAAACACAGATTCAACCACAGGGAGGTTTTCCAATGCTTTACAAAGGGCACCTATTGGTAGATGGGTAAAAACATTTAAGCAGACATTGAATGTCCCTTTGAGCATGGCGAGGTTATAAATTACACTTTGGATAGTCTTCAATACACCCAGTCACTACAAAGATACAGGTGTCCTTCCTAACTCAGTTGCCGGAGAGGAAGGAAACCCCTCAGGGATTTCACTAGCAGGCCAACGGTGACTTTAAAACAGTTACAGAGTTTAATGGCTGTGATAGGAGAAAACTGAGGATGGATCAATAACATTGTAGTTACTCCACAATACTAACCTAATTGACAGAGGGAAAAGAAGGAAGCTTGTACAGAATAAAATTTAAAAAAACATGCATTCTGTTAGCAACAAGGAACTAAAGTAATACTGCAGAAAATGTGGCAAAGCAAACCACGTTTTGTCCTGAATACAAAGTGTTATGTTTGGGACAAATCCAATAAAACACATTTTCAAGCATAGTGGTGGCTGCATCATGTTATGAGTATGCTTGTATTGGTTAAGGACTGGAAAGTTTTTCAGGATAAAAAAGAAACAAAATGGAGCTAAGCACAGGCAAAATCCTAGAAGAAAACCTGGTTCAGTCGGCTTTCCACCAGACTCTAGAAGATGAATTCACCTTTCAGCAGGAAAATAACCTAAAACACAAGGCCAAATCTACACGAGTTGCTTACCAAGAAGACAGTGAATATTCCTGAGTGGCGGAGTTACAGATTTGACTTAAATCTACTTGAAAATCTATGGCAAGACCTGAAAATGGTTGTCTAGCAATGATCAACAATTATTAATTCAGGTGTGGAAAGCTCTTAGAGATTCACCCAGAAAGACCCACAGCTGTGTCTACAAGTATTGACTCGGCTGTGAATACTTATGTAAATGAGATATTCTGTATTTCATTTTCAATACATTTGCAAAAAAATCTAAAAACATGTTTTTACTTTGTCATTACGGGGTATTGTGTGATGATTAATACATTTTGAAATCAGGCTGTAACACAACGAAATGTGGAATAAGTCAAAGGGTATGAATACCTTCTGAAGGCACTGTAGCTAGTTAGGCCTAGTTAGCTACCTAGCTAGTTGTTGTGTTATCCAGCTAGCAATAATAGTGCTTGTGTCGACACAAGTAGTTCGCCAGCAAGCTAACGTTAACATGCTGGGTGTGTCTCACATAATACCCTTAGGGTACGGCTACCCTGAGGACAAGGTTCAGGGAAGATAAGACCATCGAGCCCAGCTAATGTTAGCTATCTAGTTAGCTAGCGAGTAGTGATCATAGCATATTTGCCAGCTTTAGGTAGTTAGCTAGCTAGTTAGTCAAGAATAGTCAATTAGGTGGTGTGCTAGCTAATCCCCCCAAAATTGACAGATTGCATGGAAAGTATATTCTGTACATGGTAACTATACTGAACAACAATATAAATGCAACATGCAATAAAACATTTTTTTTTACTGAGTTACAGTTCATATAAGGAAATCAGTCAATTGAAATAAATTCATTAGGCCCTGCTCTATGGATTTCACATGACTGGGAATACAGAAATGCATCTGTTGGTCACTGATACAGTACCATTAAAAAAAGTAGGAGGGTGGATCATTAAATCTGTCAGTATCTGGTGTGACCACCATTTGCTTCATGCAGCGCGACATCTCATTCGCATAGAGTTGATCAGGCTGTTGATTGTGGCCCGTGGAATGTTGTCCCACTCTTCAATGCCTGTGTGAAGTTGCTGGATATTGGCCGGAACTGGAACACGCTGTCGTACACGTCAATCCAGAGCATCCCAAACTTGCTCAATGGGTGACACGTCTGGTAAGTATGCAGGCCTTGGAAGAACTGGGACATTTTCAGCTTCCAGGAATTGTGTAAAGATCCTTGCGACATGGGGCCGTGCATTATCATGCTGAAACATGAGGTGATGGCGGCTGATGAACTGCATGAGAATGGGCCTCGGGATCTTGTGCATTCAAATTGCCATCGATAAAATGCAATTGTGTTCGTTGTCCGTAGCTTATGCCAGCCCATACAATAACCCCAACGTCACCATTGGCACTATGTTCACAATTTTGACATGATGCCATACAGTGGGCAAATACTCACCTTTGATGGTCACTGGTAAGCTGGAGAAGTGTGTTCTTGACCCATTGTCAAATGCACAATTAAATGATTTAACAATTTACAATATTGTTTATCATGTGGTTTGTGCAGGCTGAAATATGGTGAAATACCCCTTAATTAAAATGAAGTGTTACCAATGATTTAGAGTTTCAATCTGTTCAAGCTGAAATAACAAACATTGGCGAACAGTCATGGTGAGAAATGATTTCTTCTGATTTAAGGTGGAACTGAACAGAAAGTACCGCATGCATAACATCATCACCCAGATGAACGTGCAAACGTCGAAGTACATCAACGCCCGCACGGTGTTCACGAGGGTCACGCTCCCCAAGGGTCGCTACATCATCATCCCCTCCACCTTAAAACCGGAGATTCTGGGAGAGTTCATGCTGCGTGTTTACACTGATGTAGACTCAGGATGCAGGTACTGGAACTAGACCTGTGGCATAGCTAAGAGCCCTATTTAGAAGTAATAACACACTTTAGTATGATGTCGATGCAGTTTTTAGCATTACTTTTTGTCTCTCAGAGAGCTAACAGAACACAAACCCAGGATGAGGTGTTGGAGTGCATTCACTGGCTACCCCCATGCTGTGTCCCAGATCTACATCCACGGAGCAGAGGGGCTGGAGAACCAGGACAGCACAGGGGGTTAGGGAACGCTCCACAACCTCTAATGAATACTATACATTACAGGGAAACATAAGTCAGAAATAGACACTATGAGAGTATACTCGGCATGACCTCTAATGAATACTATACAGTCGTGGCCAAACGTTTTGAGAATGACACAAATATTAATTTTCACAAAGTCTGCTGCCTCAGTTTGTATGATGGCAATTTGCATATACTCCAGAATGTTATGAAGAGTGATCAGATGAATTGCAATTAATTACAAAGTCCCTCTTTGCCATGCAAATGAACTAAATCCCCCAAAAACATTTCCACTGCATTTCAGCCCTGCCACAAAAGGACCAGCTGACATCATGTCAGTGATTCTCTCGTTAACACAGGTTTGAGTGTTGACGAGGACAAGGCTGGAGATCACTCTGTCATGCTGATTGAGTTCGAATAACAGACTGGAAGCTTCAAAAGGAGGGTGGTGCTTGGAATCATTGTTCTTCCTCTGTCAATCATGGTTACCTGCAAGGAAACACATGCCGTTATCATTGCTTTGCACAAAAAGGGCTTCACAGGCAAGGATATTGCTGCCAGTAAGATTGCACCTAAATCAACCATTTATCGGATCATCAAGAACTTCAAAGAGAGCGGTTCAATTGTTGTGAAGAAGGCTTCAGGCCGCCCAAGAAATTCCAGCAAGCGCCAGGACCGTCTCCTAAAGTTGATTCAGCTGCGGGATCGGGGCACCACCAGTACAGAGCAAATACTTTTGGGGGATGGCCTGGTGTCAAGATGGGCAGCAAAGAAGCCTTTTCTCTCCAGGAAAAACATCAGGAACAGATTGATATTCTGCAAAAGGTACAGGGATTGGACTGCTGAGGACGGGGGTAAGGTCATTTCCTCTGATGAATCCCCTTTCCGATTGTTTCGGGCATCCGGAAAAAAAGCTTGTCCGGAGAAGACAAGGTGAGCGCTACCATCAGTCCTGTGTCATGCCAACAGTAAAGCATCCTGAGACCATTCATGTGTGCGGTTGCTTCTCAGCCAAGGGAATAGGCTCACTCACAATTTTGCCTGAGAACACAGCCATGAATAAAGAATGGTACCAACACATCCTCCGAGAGCAACTTCTCCCAACCATCCAGGAACAGTTTGGTGACGAACAATGCCTTTTCCAGCATGATAGAGCACCTTGCCATAAGGCAAAAGTGATAACTAAGTGGCTCGGGGAACAAAACATCAATATTTTGGGTCCATGGCCAGGAAACTCCCCAGACCTTAATCCCATTGAGAACTTGTGGTCAATCCTCAAGAGGTGGGTGGACAAACAAAACCCCACAAATTCTGACAAACTCCAAGCATTGATTATGCAAGAATGGACTGCCATCAGTCAGGATGGGGCCCAGAAGTTCATTGACAGCATGCCAGGGCAGATTGCAGAGGTCTTGAAAAAGAAGGGTCAACACTGCAAATATTGACTCTTTGCATCAACTTCATGTAATTGTCAATAAAAGCCTTTGACACTTTTGAAATGCTTGTAATTATACTTCAGTATTCCATAGCAACATCTGACAAAAATATCTAAAGACACTGAAGCAGCAAACTTTGTGGAAAATAATATTTGTGTCATTCTCAAAACTTTTGGCCATGACTGTACATTACAGGGAAACATAAGTCAGAAATAGACATTACAAGAGTTTACTCAGCATGACCTTATGGCTGGTTCATACTGTGTCATTGTGCAGGTGCAGATCCATATGTGATCGTGTCCTGTGAGGGCCACTCAGTCCGGTCAACAGTTAAGGCAGACACCCTGGACCCGGTGTTTGAGACCAGAGCCATCTTCTACAGAAAAAAGCCCAGGAAGCCAATCACTGTGGAGGTAAGATATAGAGGTGTCAAATATCATAAATACCAATGGGAACTAAAGATAAAGTGATTCATGAATTGGTACACTTGATGTTCTTAGTGTTAGTGTAGTTTTTATGCTTTGGTCTTACCTGGTCTACCCCTCCCTTGTCCTCTTCCCCAGGTGTGGAATAGTAACGCTGTGAAGGACCAGTTCCTGGGCCAGGTGGTTCTGACAGGCTCATTAAAAGACTCGACCAAACCCCAGAGGCTCCAGCTAAGGAAAAGAGGCAGAGCCATGGCCGACGAGATGCCTGGCTCCATCACCCTCCGCATCGTCACCTGCACCGAGCTTACAGAGATGTGACCTGGATCAGCTGACTACTACCTGGGTCACATTGACAATGTATACAACACTCTTGTCACCTCTTGCTTGCAATAACAACGCCAGAAGGAGACTTTGGACAGGAGCTTATCACCACAAGACATCATTTGGTTGTCAGAATGTCTATGAATGTGAGCTCATAATCTTTTAAGGACTGGCATGGTCATTGACCAAGAAGAACCTTCAAGCCTTCCGGAGTACATTTTTTCTTACTGTTATTGCATTACTTTGTGTTTTGTAAAGAGACAAGTTATGCCTTTTTGAAAGGTGAATGAATGTGAAAAAGTCTGCATGAAGCAAGACAAAATGCAATTATTTTATACTAAACTATACACTCTGAAACACAATAACTCACTGAAGTGATACACATATTGTATCTGTCTACAAAATGATGCAGCATATACATTTTAATAGCATGTTTGTTATCATATAGAAATGTATGTGCCTCTTTTGATATTGTTGAGAAACAGACCAAATGTTTAAGTTTTTGCTACACAATATTGTAAAGTCTTGAATAACCTGAATGTACAGTATCTACAGTGTAAGTTTTGGACTACGGTCATCAATTTGTATCCTTCCACTGAGCAACTTGAAATGTCTAAAGGGTATACTGCATGTGTCTAAACTACAGTACTCCCTTGCTCAAAATGACTTGCCGGGTAATCCCTACTTAAAGGTCAAAGTAAATCTATTCAAACCAAAAAGTTAATTTACAATGATGTTTTATTTATTTTTTATTTCAGTCCAGTTCCCAAACTGCAGTATTTTGTTGCTTTACACTCAAGACACAGCCATGCACAATTCATAATTTAAAAAAGTCTATAGCTTTAACCACAATTAAAAATAGCTTATCCGAAACCTTAGTTTCCCCCTGTCGCTTTTTCTCATCTGTCTGTTTCCAAAGATGGGGCCTGCTGAGGTTTACCAGATGGATCAGCAGTTTACAAACCCAGATAATAATAATAGTAGAATAATAATAGGAATAATTTAAAAAGAAACGCTTTTTTGTCTTTGTTCCATTCTCTTGATACACATTTATAGAGGAATTTTCACACCACGTGTACAGGTTTACACATTCAAAAGAGAGGAATGTACAGAAGCGACCGCAGAAGAGGAGCGGACCGGCGGGGCGGGGTGGGGCAGGCCGGGGGGCCGCTAGCTGTCCCAGAGTTCATCTTTGTGCTCATAGTTCAGGTACATAGGTGAGACCAAAGGTCACAGGGCAGATAGTCTCTGTGAGGTCCCTGATACTCTCAGCCACAGGCACACTCAGCAGTCGTGCTCCGGACAGACAGACAGGCTCCATGGGCGTGCTGGAGACAGACGGGACTGCTTCCAATGGCTCTGTGTCCAGGTGGAGTACAGTCTGACACAACCCAAGCAGGATTGTTCCATCCAGGAGTGTAGAGACAATGTTTATTTTCTTGTTCAATTTCCAGGGTGCAAACCATTTACAAATACATAGGCCTACTATAGAGCAACCTGAATATTGTCATTGCATTTTTTCCATCTTATTTACATACATACACACATATTCTAACAATGTTAGCCTACTTGGAAAATGAATTAACACGTGTTGCTTCCCATGCATGAAATCGGCCATGTCCTCCTTGCAATGGCTCTCCTGCATTTCTACAGTACGTATAGCCTACAGGGGTGGTACGAGTGAGCAGCTACCCTGCACCTCACCGGCTGAGTTAAGGTGGACAACAGGAGTGGCATCTAGTGCTGAGGTAGCTCTCTCGCTTACAAACACACACATACGTGCTCACACATGTGTACACACAGCCACTCATGCATACACTCCCATTCATCTGCACACGCACACACACACACACACACACACACACACACACACACACACACACACACACACACACACACACACACACACACACACACACACACACACACACACACACACAACACACACACACACACACACACACACACACACACACACACACACACACACACACACACACACACAATCTACCAGGGATATAGACACAACACAAGGACAAGTGTCTATGTGTCTATCCTGTCTCCTACTCTCTCTGTCCCAGGTCTGGACTTTAGTACAGTCCTAAGGGAAGCTGTGGCTCCTATGGAACAGGCAGAGGGATGGTTATAAGTAAGCTATTGAATTAAGAATCAAGAAACAGTCTATATTTATGTAAAGAGAGAGCTTTTCAGAGTACTTGTCCAGTAGCCTCTGCTATGGGATGGTAGGAATGGCAGAGTGAAGGGGAATGTGATCCTCTTGTTTTCAATGGTCCGTAAGACAGGTTACAATTATAGAATGGCACTCAGTCATCAATCCAAAAACCTTTTCATGGACAAATGATTAACTAACACCCACCAATCTGCGGCCACAAAGCCAAAACTCACAGAAACACAGTACTTAGGAAAGTTTAGCCGCAAGAAGACACTGGAGCAATGAGTCTTAACTCACGCTGAGGAAGCTAAAGAACGGCATCCCATTAAAAAAACAATATATACACTCCTCGTGGATGGACAAAGACAGAGAGAGAGAGAGAAAGAGAGAGAGACCGACAGACAAACAGACAGACAGAGAGAGAGACAGACAGACAGACAGAGACAGACAGACGGAGATTGCGACCCGACAGAGAGAGAGACAGACAGAGAGAGAGAGACAGACAGAGAGAGAGACAAACAGACAGTGAGACAAACAGACAAACAGATGAACATGTGCACTAACTCAGGGATTGTGCTCATTTCAACAAATGGCTTCTGCTTCAGATACATCTAGGTAAATTCACAGATCAGAGGTTAAAGCATGCAAAAGTAAGGCTCATTGATGTGAAACAAATGGTAACATTGGCAAACTGACCCCCAAAAATATTTTCAAGCTCATTTTTGTTGGCAGGCTATTCCCACATAGACACTAATACAGTCTAGTCTGTCCAGTCTAGTCTGTCCTGTCTAGTCTGTCCAGTCTAGTCTGTCCTGTCTAGTCTGTCCAGTCTAGTCTGTCCTGTCTAGTCTGTCCAGTCTAGTCTGTCCAGTCTAGTCTGTCCTGTCTAGTCTGTCCAGTCTAGTCTGTCCAGTCTAGTCTGTCCTGTCTAGTCTGTCCAGTCTAGTCTGTCCTGTCTAGTCTGTCCAGTCTAGTCTGTCCTGTCTAGTCTTTCCAGTCTAGTATGTCCTGTCTAGTCTGTCCAGTCTAGTCTGTTCAGTCTAGTGTCCTGCAATAGATTGTGACACCTTCAGAATCTTTCTAACGGACCACGTGTCTCAGACGTTCTGATTGGAAATTGACTCTGGACAAACAATTACAAATAAATTAATTTACTAAATCGATTTTAACTAAATACAGGTATTAAGTCCATAACATGGGTTTCATACTTGAACTTGAAGAATTGGACAATGTTTTCAAAGCTTTTGACTTTGGAAACGTGAACACACTGTGGCCCATCCGAGAGGCAGTAGTGATTGAATCAGCCTCCACTACAGCCATGGCCCAGCCATTCTCTATGTCAGATCTCTGAACATCTAGGAAGTTTAGGGTATCCAAGGAATTACAGCTATGTCCTGGAGTAAGCCAAATGGCTTTGATGGATGGTTGCCACTTCTCTCGAGTCCCTCCTTTTTTTCTTGCCACACACACACACACACACACACACACACACACACACACACACACACACACACACACACACACACACACACACACACACACACACACACACACACACACACACACACACACACACACACACACACACACACACACACACACACACACACACACACACACACACACCTGCAGAGGATGAGCAGGTTGCAAGTTGGTTACACAGAGCCAAAGTCATGCAGGCATATGTCGGTTCCCGAGTCCCAGAGTCTGTCTCTCATGTAAAATGTTCAATGCAGGAGAGGCCTTATTGGAAAGACCTAGAAGAAAAGGGAACCAAGGTGATCGCTGGACAGAAAGGGAAGGAATCACAAGCTCTCAGTGCTGTTACGTTCGGCTTCTCTTCCTGGATCTCTCCCTCTTGAAAAGGAGCACAAGTTTTTTTCTTTGTATTTTCTCTTTTTTTGTGTTTTTGTTAAGGAGCATCTACTCCCCTCACAGGACACACACACACTTACACACACACGCTTACACACACACACACACACACACACACTTACACACACACTTACACAGTACCGATGGACTGCTCCACATGTACAGAATGCTGGCGGACTAAAAGAGGAGGCAGGAAGGTGATTCAGCCGCAGCGTCTCGGCTGCTGAGAGGCCCTGTAGGCCAGCTGTCCATCCTCTGTATGAGGCAGCAGGGGGTTGGTTACTGTCTATCCCTGTGCTGCCTGTCTCACAACCCCATGGAGCAGGGTCCAGCTCTGTGTGTGGACACACAGTGCCTCCTAGCGGCTGCTGTTCTTGATAGCTTCCTTGGCTGCAACAATCAGGGGGCTCAGGCTGGACAGGGGCTTGGCTAACTTCAGGAACGAATGCTGCAAAGAACACAAGCGAAGAACAGTAATGAGGGGAATGCTCTGCATGTACAGACTGTGATTTAAGGTTAGAACGGTATGTTAGTAATGTAGGGGTAACCTGGTCAGTGTGGTCGAGTTTGGGTTATGTTAGAGTGGTCAGGTTAAGGTTTGGGTTATGTTAGTGGTCAGTGTGGTCAGGTTGGGGTTAACATGGTGGTCAGTACCTGGAGGAGCTCCTTGGCTGAGCCTCTGCGGTCCACGTCCATCTCCAGGCAACGGTTGAGGAAGTCTCTGAACACGGAGGTCAGGCGCTCAGGGTTCTGGAGCTCTGGAGTCCCGTTGGTGGCGATTAGGTACAGCGCCTGAGGGGATGGGAGAGAGGGGTGGAGAGGGCCAATCAGTTATTGGCCCTTACTGATCAAATAGCTCCAGTATATCCCTGGATGTGTGTGAACTGTAGATAATGTGTCTTACCCTGAGAGGGTTCTCATTCAGGTAGGGAGGTTCACCCTCCACCATCTCTATAGCCATGATGCCCAGGGACCAGATGTCCACCTTGGGCCCGTAGGCCTTGCGGGTCACCACCTCGGGTGCCATCCAGTAGGGCGTGCCCACCATGGTGCTGCGCTTGTTCTGCTCTGGGGTGATCTGGGCACAGAACCCGAAGTCGGCTTTAGGGAGAGAGGAACATGTCAGACATGGCTTCTTCAACCCCACCACTCCCCACAGGACTCTCTACCATCAACATCCAATTGACTATCATTCCACCCTGGCCCCTCCTGCCTGTCCCTTACTGGTGAGATGACTTACTGAGCTTGACCGAGCCGTCCATGCCCAGCAGGATGTTGTCACTCTTGATGTCTCTGTGGATCACCTGGTTGGAGTGCAGGAAGTCCAGAGCCTGCAGACACTGTAGAGAGTGGGGACACAGACACACATCTGGATCAGAGGAAATGCCTAGGCTAGTGGTCAGAAGGGGCTCAGCTCAAGTCACTAGGGGGTATTTGTGGGCTGGTCTCTTACCTCTCTGCAGACTGCAGCGATCTGTCCCTCGTCCATGCAGGTCTCAGTCACGACATCGGTCAGTGAGCCTCCAGCCAGGTACTCCATCACCACCCACAGCTCATCCCCTACCAGGTAACTGCAGACAGAGGAGGACAGAGAGATTAAAGGTAGGATCCAGAAAGTAAACAGCAAAGTGGGTCAATGTCCGCTTCAACTAAGAGCACTGGAGCTTGAGGCTTAACTTCTCCTCTGTTTTGGTGCCCTGGCTACCACGCTCTAACAGCGTGAAGCAGACCCGTGCACATGCGCAGATAATGTGTGAGACCGTGTGAGAGTGATGGCTACTTTGCTACTCTCAATGGCTACGGTACTACTCATGGCAATGCCATTTCACTGAGTCTACCTTCGAGTATAGTAGTGCACGACATGGTCATATTTAGAGTATCTGCTGTACTTGCGGTTTTCCCCATCAGTAACCATGGCTATGAAGGTCACCTGTCCAGGTAGTTGACTATGTTGGGGTTTTTGTTTTCCCTCATCACCAGGATCTCGTTGATGATGAGCTCCTTCTTGGGCTGCTGCTGGAGATTCATCTGCTTGATGGCCACCTGACAGAGGCACAACCACAAACGAGACATTAGACGGTGTTTTCGGTGCTCTTCCGACAGATTGCACAGCTACTGTGATTCGCCAGAAGGCTAATCAGGGTGACAGACCAACACGTAAGATGTGGATGTTTTTCTGAAAGGACTGCGGTAGTTAAGTTAGTTTACCTCCTGGCCAGTAGCAATGTCAATGGCTGTGTATACAGTGCCAGATGCCCTGAGGAAACAAGAGAACAACGCATTAGTTCCACATAGAAACAAGTCCTCATGCAAGGAGATAGAACAGATCATGGTGCACGCAAGCTATCCATCCAAAACATGTCCCTCCACGGTATCTATCTCCATAATATTAGAGTTATGCAACTCTCCAGAGCCTGGAGGACACTTCCTTATTGTTTTATTAACACAATAATCTAAAAGAAAATTATTACACAATGTCTTTGAATGCGAGCAGTTCAATTGCTTTTTTCCATAGATGATCAGGTACCATTTCATTTGACCACCAGAGGGCAGCATTGATGATTGGCCATTGAAAAGGCAACACTAATGCTTCTGGGTCAGTAATAACTAATACAAGTCATACACCTGTCAATAAAGTGACCTTTCCCCTGTGATTTCTATAAATGTCTTGCAGGGGTTATGTACCTACAGTATATAATGTACACATTATACCACTTGCGTATGTGGATAATGTCAAGAGCTCATTCTGCTATGAGTGGTGGGTCTGAGTTGCATGTGAAGTGTGTGTGGAGCAAGGTTATTAAAGTATTTGATTTCTATAATTTTAGATCTTTATTTAGAATTCAGTTTAATTTCAGTATGTTTTCAGAGCTGATTTGCAAGTTTATATTTGTTTATATTTGCTAACTACCTCTTTCAAAGAGTGCAGTGTATAAAGTCAGAAAATCTGCTGTCTCAGCCACTGCCTGTCACCAAGGGAGTACCCCAAGGCTCGATCCTAGGCACCACGCTCTTCTCAATTTACATCAACAACATAGCTCAGGCAGTAGGAAGCTCTCTCATTCATTTATATGCAGATGATACAGTCTTATACTCAGCTAGCCCCTCCCTGCATTTTGTGTTAAATGCTCTACAACAAAGCTTTCATTGTGTCCAACAAGCTTTCTCTACCCTTAACCTTGTTCTGAACACCTCCAAAACAAAGGTCATGTGGTTTGATAAGAAGAATGCTCCTCCTCCCACTGGTGATTACTACCTCTGAGGGTTTAGAGCTTGAGGTAGTCACCTCATACAAGTACTTGGGAGTATGGCTAGACGGTGCACTGTCCTTCTCTCAGCACATACCAAAGCTGCAGGCTGAAGTTAAATCTAGACTTGGTTTCCTCTATCGTAATCGCTACTCTTTCACCCCAGCTGCCAAACTAACCCTGATTCAGATGACCATCCTACCCATGCTAGATTACGGAGACATAATTTATAGATCGGCAGGTAAGGGTGCTCTCAAGCGGCTAGATGTTCTTTACCATTTGGCCATCAGATTTGCCACCAATGCTCCTTATAGGACACATCACTGCACTCTATGCTCTTCTGTAAACTGGTCATCACTGTATACCTGTCGCAAGACCCACTGGTTGATGCTTATTTATAAAACCCTCTTAGGCCTCACTCCCCCCTATCTGAGATATCTACTGCACCCCTCATCCTACACATACAACACAAGTTTTGCTAGTCACATTCTGTTAAAGGTCCCCAAAGCACACTCATCCCTGGGTCGTTCCTGTTTTCAGTTCGCTGCAGCTAGCAACTGGAACGAGCTGCAACAAACACTCAAACTAGACAGTTTTATCTCCATCTCTTCATTCAAAGACTCAATCATGGACACTTTTACTGACAGTTGTGGCTGCTTTGTGTGATGTATTGTTGTCTCTACCTTCTTGCGTTTTGTGCTGTTGTCTGTGTCCAATAATGTTTGTACCATGTTTTGTGTTGCTACCATGTTGTTGTCATATTGTGTTGCTACCATGCTGTGTGGTCATGTGTTGCTGCCTTGCTATGTTGTTGTCTTAGGTCTCTCTTTATGTAGTGTTGTGTTGTCTCGCTTGTTGTTTTGTCCTATTTTTATTTTTCCTTTATTTAACTAGGCAAGTCAGTTAAGAACAAATTCTTAATTTCAATGACGGCCTAGGAACAGTGGGTTACCTGCCTGTTCAGGGGCAGAACGACAGAAAGGATGTTTGGGAGGCTAGGAGCAATTTGGGTTGTATAATTGTTTTGAAGTTGCTTCCTGCAACTGTGGGTTAGTAATACATAAGGTGATGGGTCAGGTCATAGGTTAGCCCTTCTCATGACTCAGTCCTTCCACATCCCTTTTGATTAGCTGAGGTGATTTGGTCAAGTGTGAAATGCTCTACAAACAATTTATCCTTGATTGCGATACAGTTTTGGAAACCTTGAACACTAAACTTGAACACAAAAGTTATCATACAAAATCAACTTTACAAGTAAAAAAGATGCACTTTCTGTTAGCTGTTTTACCACAGATTTCCACTGAGTGTTTTTGTGTAACAGCTTCGAGCAGATGTTTTTTTTTGTTCCCTCCCGAGTTTCCATTAGGTCGGGAAGTGCAACACAAAACACCTCCGTTGGAATCTAAAATGCCTCACAGGAAGTGTATCTTTTGTATTTATTAAATCAGATTTGGGGGGATATGAAAGTTTACTGAACAAAATATGTATGTAAACTGTTGGCCCCATGTTTCATGAGCTGAAATAAAATATCCCAGACATTTTCCGTATGCACACAAATATAATTTCTCTCAAATGTTGTGCACAAATTAGTTTACATCCCTATTAGTGAGCATTTTTCCTTTGCCAAGATAATCCAACCACCTGACTGGTGTGGCAGATCAAGAAGCTGATTCAACAGCATGATCGTTACACAGGTGCACCTTGTGCTGGGGACAATAAAAGGCCACAAAATGTGCAGTTTTGTCACACAACACAATGCCACATATGTCTCAAGATTTGACGGGGTGTGCAATTGGAATGTTGACTGCATTAATGTCCACCAGAGCTGTTGACAGAGAATGTCATGTTCATTTCTCTACCATAAGCCTCCTCCAACGTCATTTGAGAGAATCTGGCAGCACGTCCAACCGGCCTCACAACTGCAGACCACGTAAATGCCGTTGTGTTGGCGAGTAGTTTGCTGATGTCAACGTTGTGAACAGAATACCCCATGGTGGCGGTGGGGTTATGGGCAGGCATAAGCTACGAACCACGAACACAATTGCATTTTATCGATGGCAATTAATGCGCAGAGATACCGTGACGAGATCCTGAGGCCCATTGTCGTGCCATTCATCCACCGCCATCACCTCATATTTCAGCATGATCATCATGTCACAAGGATCAGTACACAATTCCTGGAAGCTGAAAAATGCCCCAGTTCTTCCATGGCCTGCAAACTCACCAGACATGTCACCAGTTGAGCACGTTTGGGATGTTCTGGGTAGACGTGTACGACAGCGGGTTCCAGTTCCCGCCAATATCCAGCAGCTTTGCACAGCCATTGAAGAGGACTGGGAAAACATTCCACAGGCGACAGCCTGATCAACTCTATGCGAAGTTGATGTGTCGCGTTGCATGAGGGAAATGGTGGTCACATCAGATACTGACTGGTTTTCTGATCTACGCCCATACTTTTTTTTTTTAAAGGTATCAATGACCAACAGATGCATATCTATAATCCCAGTCATGTGAAATCCATAGATTAGGACCTAATGAATTTATTTATATGGTCTGATGTCCTTAGATGTACTGTAACTCAGTAAAAATGGTTGATATTATTGCAAGTTGTTTTTGTTCAGTATAGAATTTCTGAAATTTCCAAAACCGTATTGCATTGATTATTAGCAGTTCAAAGCAGAGCCGTATGGCTGTATGGCATTGGGTTCTTGAGAGCTCAGGTTAGGTTATATTCGTTTCTAGCCCAAACCGTTCAGAGTCTGCAGACGTTTTCGTGAGAAGAGCGATTTTCGGGATGTTTCCTGCCTGACAGACACTGCTGTAACTTTGCCACCTTCCACCGCAGATGCTGAAGGCCAACATTGGCTTAAACAGATGGACTTTGATGGGGATTTTTGTTCTATGCTAATTGGGTGCGTCGATCAACTCTAGGGGTAACTTTAGTAGGACATGTAAGAAGAATCAAGTTTGATACTTAGTCATTTTTTCCCCATTAGCTAGTGATAGCTAGTGAAAGTGATGCCCAAGCTAGGCCTTTTTGAAACATCCCCATCATCTGGCTGCCCACCAGATTAAGTAGATTGAAAATCCCATTAGATCTTTGCCCCAAAATTTTACAAAAAAACTAAAACTGAACATAATTCACAATGGTTTTCATTTTATTTTCTATCATTTTGGAGAAACAAAATTATAATAGTTTCAGTATAGCAGTATTTGCACTGCACTGTTTGAGCTAGAAACACAAGCATTTTGCTACACCCGCAATAACATCTGCTAAATATGTGTATGTGACCAATACCATTTGATTTGAGTTTGTTAATTCTTTTATTTCAGTTTACTAAATAGTTTTTTCATGAACTTAGTTTTTGTTTTAATTTCTGTTTTAGTTTACTATAATAACCTTGGTAGGGAGTGCCCATTCCTCTACGATGTTCACCAACTCTGTAATGCATACAGTGCATGACGGGCATGTGAACCTACTCTGCCAAGTGTACAGTGTATTTAAAGTGCACTTTTTAACATGTACATTATTATTCATTGCAAAGTGTATGTTCTGTAACATATACAGTATATGTATTGTGCGTAAATGATGTGTTATTCTGATGCCTGTGCCACAGGGGTATTGAGGCTCCAGTGGAATCAAAGATTTGATATTCCCTCTACAGTAGCCTGAGCAGCCTTTGAATTAGCCAGACAAAGATTACAGTAAGCTGATAAAAGCTCTGTGTGTTTGGCACCCCTGGCTCGGGTACAGTAATCTCTGCACCTCTATCCAAAGATGTCCCTCTCTCTGCCCTGACATTTTACACCTCTGAGTGCTGGAGGGCAGAACCACCACCCTGGACTCTGCCCTGGGGCAAGACACCACAGGCACCTCCCTGGGTACAGCCATGTTTTTACGATGCTGCCATTTCTGAATCAGCTCCAAGGGAATATAACACAGTCCCATGGTGAAGGAATATAACACAGTCCCATGGTGAAGGAATATAACACAGACCCATGGTGAAGGAATATAACACAGACCCATGGTGAAGGAATATAACACAGTCCCATGGTGAAGAAATATAACACAGTCCCATGGTGAAGGAATATAACACAGACCCATGGTGAAGGAATATAACATAGTCCCATGGTGAAGGAATATAACACAGACCCATGGTGAAGGAATATAACACAGTCCCATGGTGAAGGAATATAACACAGACCCATGGAGAAGGAATATAACACAGTCCCATGGTGAAGGAATATAACACAGACCCATGGTGAAGGAATATAACACAGTCCCATGGTGAAGGAATATAACACAGTCCCATGGTGAAGGAATATAACACAGACCCATGGTGAAGGAATATAACACAGTCCCATGGTGAAGGAATACAAAACACAGTCCCATGGTGAATGAATATAACACAGTCCCATGGTGAAGGAATATAACACAGTCCTATGGTGAAGGAATATAACACAGTCCCATGGTGAAGGAATATAACACAGTCCCAGTGTGAAGGAATATAACACAATCCCATGGTGAAGGAATATGAAACACAGTCCCATGGTGAAGGAATATAACACAGTCCCATGGTGAAGAAATATGAAACACAGTCCCATGGTGAAGGAATATAACACAGTCCCATGGTGAAGGAATATGAAACACAGTCCCATGGTGAAGGAATATAACACAGACCCATGGTGAATGAATATAACACAGTCCCATGGTGAAGGAATATGAAACACAGTCCCATGGTGAAGGAATATAACACAGTCCCATGGTGAAGGAATATGAAACACAGACCCATGGTGAAGGAATATAACACAGACCCATGGTGAAGGAATATAACACAGTCCCATGGTGAAGGAATATGAAACACAGTCCCATGGTGAAGGAATATGAAACACAGACCCATGGTGAAGGAATATAACACAGTCCCATGGTGAAGTAATATGAAACACAGTCCCATGGTGAAGGAATATGAAACACAGTCCCATGGTGAAGGAATATGAAACACAGTCCCATGGTGAAGGAATATAACACAGTCCCATGGTGAAGTAATATGAAACACAGTCCCATGGTGAAGTAATATGAAACACAGTCCCATGGTGAAGGAATATAACACAGTCCCATGGTGAAGTAATATGAAACACAGTCCCATGGTGAAGTAATATGAAACACAGTCCCATGGTGAAGGAATATAACACAGTCCCATGGTGAAGTAATATGAAACACAGTCCCATGGTGAAGGAATATGAAACACAGTCCCATGGTGAAGGAATATAACACAGTCCCATGGTGAAGTAATATGAAACACAGTCCCATGGTGAAGGAATATAACACAGTCCCATGGTGAAGTAATATGAAACACAGTCCCATGGTGAAGTAATATGAAACACAGTCCCATGGTGAAGGAATATAACACAGACCCATGGTGAAGGAATATAACACAGTCCCATGGTGAAGAAATATAACACAGTCCCATGGTGAAGGAATATAACACAGACCCATGGTGAAGGAATATAACACAGTCCCATGGTGAAGAAATATAACACAGTCCCATGGTGAAGGAATATAACACAGACCCATGGTGAAGAAATATAACACAGTCCCATGGTGAAGTAATATGAAACACAGTCCCATGGTGAAGTAATATGAAACACAGTCCCATGGTGAAGGAATATGAAACACAGTCCCATGGTGAAGGAATATGAAACACAGACCCATGGTGAAGGAATATAACACAGTCCCATGGTGAAGGAATATGAAACACAGTCCCATGGTGAAGAAATATAACACAGACCCATGGTGAAGGAATATAACACAGTCCCATGGTGAAGGAATATAACACAGACCCATGGTGAAGGAATATAACACAATCCCATGGTGAAGGAATATGAAACACAGACCCATGGTGAAGGAATATAACACAGTCCCATGGTGAAGAAATATAACACAGTCCCATGGTGAAGTAATATGAAACACAGTCCCATGGTGAAGGAATATGAAACACAGTCCCATGGTGAAGGAATATGAAACACAGTCCCATGGTGAAGGAATATAACACAGACCCATGGTGAAGGAATATAACACAGTCCCATGGTGAAGAAATATAACACAGTCCCATGGTGAAGGAATATAACACAGACCCATGGTGAAGAAATATAACACAGTCCCATGGTGAAGGAATATAACACAGTCCCAGTGGTGGAATATAACCAGGAACAGACTGAGTCTCCTGCCAGGGGTCTGGTTAAATGTTTGGTTATACACCATGAACTTCAGCCTAGTTTCCACTGCATTGACTTTACCAGTGCACCATGGCAGTCTAACCAATAGAGATCCTATTAAATTACTAGAGGGGCTATGTTATAAACACTCAAAGTTCCATAATGGGGTGAAAATGGCAGCCATATTGATCATGGAGAAATCCAAACCAGTCTAATTGGTAGAGGCATAATCCAGGCTTTACTTATGTAGAAAAATAGGCATGTGGAATACGTGTAATATAATTATTGTCAACCTAAAATATTGTCATATAATTCTAAATACAGTTTATAGAGGTATTATACAAATGTTTTGTATAAATAGCCTCTAAAATATATTTAAACAGACCATAAATGTCACAGATGTAGTTTTCTTGGAAAGCTGTCAGTGCTATTATCTGATACAATAGCAGTACTTGTTGCATTTACAACTTGTCTAAGTCCTATCATCAACTGATTCCAGCCAGTATTTGGCTGTGGATTGGCATTGTTTGAATGAAATGTTGGCATATTGACAGTTAATTTGAAAAATTATCAGGGTTGTCAATTTAGCGACTTTTCCCGCTATATTTAGAGAGTTTTCAGACCCCTCCAAAAAGAGGCTAGCGACAAATTCAGCTACATTTGAGGCTGCCTTCGGGGAGTTTCTTTGGTTTTGATAGCATTTAGCGACTTTTCCCACTCAATTCTGCCACGTGGGAGAAGCTGTCTGTGCAACTGAAGTCACAGCAATGAGGCAGACACAGGCAGAGAATGCCAGCATCCCCTGACCTCTGCAAACAGTTTTTAAGATTCATCCCACAATGACAGTAGCCGACGCCATACCATCATTTCCTGTCAGAAGGCACTTGAGGCAACTACTCTGAGACTGTCTACTGCTTCCTTTTGCTCCTTTGAGCAAATATCCTTCGAGTCCCTCCTTGGTACTGTAGACCACATAAAGACCTCCTCTTGCCCCTTGGACATGATCCCTACTAGACTACTAAAAAAGGTTATGCCTACTGTTGGCCCCAACATTCTGTCTATTGTAAATAGCTCCCTGACCTCTGGCTCCATTCCAGCCTATTTAAAAACTGCCCTGGTCCAACCTCTCCTTAAAAAGCCCAATCTAGAACCCTCCTCACTGAGTAATTATAGACCCATCTCAAAACTGATTTTTTTAAATCCAAGATTTCAGATGTTGCTTTCAAGCAATTGGTGGCTTATTTGAGCATGAACAACTTACTTGAAAAATTCCAGACAGGCTTCCGTTCACTTCACAGCACGGAAACTGCTTAATTGACAGTCAACAATGACATGCTGTGGGCTGTCGATGCCGGTGAATGCTCCATTCTAGTTCTTTTGGATAACATATTTGTTGGCTGGAGAGGTGGTTGATAATCTCCAGCATTGACCTTGACAGGTTAAGGTCATATCTATGAGGCAGACATTTCTCAGTGAGCATGGGTGGTTCAGTCTCGTCCCCAGAACCTATTCACTATGGTGTCCCCCAGGGTTAAATTCTGGGCCCCATCGTTTTCCCCCTGTACATGCTTTCCCTTGGTGACATAATCTGCAATCATAACATTCCGTTTCACTGCTATGCGGATGGCACATAGCTTTATTTACTAATCAAACCCAGTGGCCAAACTAGCATAGCTACCCTTCACAAGTGTCTTGCTGACATCAAATGTTGGATGTCTGACAATTTTCTCCAGCTCAACGATAAGAAATTGTTTTATTTGTCCCTGTCACGTTCCTGACCTTGTTTTCCTTTTGTATAGTTGTGTTTAGTGGGTCAGGACGTGAGCTGGGTGGGCAGTCTGTGTTGTTTGTTCTATGTTAAGTGTCATTGTTAATTGACCTTGTATGGTTCTCAATCAGAGGCAGGTGTTTGACGTTTCCTCTGATTGAGAACCATATATAGGTAGGTTGTTTCACATTGTTTGTTGTGGGTGGTTGTCTTCCGTGTCTGTGTATGTCGCACCACACGGGACTGTTTCGTTTTCGTTCGTGTATGTAGTCTGTTCCTGTTCGTGCGTTCTTCGTATATTGTAAGTTAGTTTGTTCAGGTCTGTTGACTTCGTTTATTATTTTGTAATTTCTCAAGTGTTCTTCGTGTTTCGTCGTTTTCATTTAATAAATTATGTCTACTTTCAACGCTGCGCTTTGGTCCAATCCCTACTCCTCCTCTTCAGACGAAGAGGAGGAGAACGACCGTTACAGAACCACCCACCTAACAAGGATCAAGCAGCGTGAGAGGAACCAGCAGCAGCGGCCAAAAAAACAGGACTCGTGGACTTGGGAGGAGATTCTGGACGGAAAGGGACCCTGGGCACAGCCAGGAGAATATTGCCGTCCCAAAGCTGAGCTGGAGGCAGCGAAAGCAGAGAGGCGGTGGTATGAGGAGGCAGCACGGAGGCGAGGCTGGAAGCCTGTTACTCAAGCCCAAAACTTTCTTGGGGGGGGGGTAAAAGGGAGTGTGGCGAAGTCAGGTAGGAGACCTGCGCCTACTCCCTGTACTTACCGTGGAGAGCGAGAGTACGGGCAGACACCGTGTTACGCAGTAGAGCGCATGGTGTCTCCTGTACGTGTGCATAGCCCGGTGCGGTACATACCAGCTCCTCATATCGGCCGGGCTAGATTGAGTATTGAGCCAGGTGCCATGAAGCCGGCTCAACGCGTCTGGTCTCCACGTCTGGTCTCCTCGGGCCGGCTTACATGGCACCAGCCTTACGCATGGTGTCCCCGGTTCGCCTACATAGCCCAGTGCGGGTTATTCCACCTCCCCGCACTGGTCGGGCTACGGGGAGAATACAACCAGGTAAGGTTGGGCAGGCTCAGTGCTCAAGGGAGCCAGTACGCCTGCACGGTCCGGTATTTCCGGCGCCACCTCCCCGCCTCAGCCCAGTACCACCAGTGCTTACACCACGCACCAAGCCTCCTGTGCGTCTCCAGAGCCCTGTTCCTCCTCCACGCACTAGCCCTGTGGTGCGTGTCTCCAGCCCATTACCACCAGTGCCTACACCACTCCAGACAGGAGCACCCGCCAGACAGGAGCCGCTAGAGCCGTCCGCCAGACAGGAGCCGCCAGAGCCTTCCGCCAGACAGGAGCCGCCAGGGCCTTCCGCCAGACGGGATCGGCCGGAGCCTTCCGCCAGACAGGATCAGCCAGAGCCGTCAGCGAGCCATGAGCAGCCAGAGCCGTCAGCGAGCCATGAGCAGCCAGAGCCGTCAGCGAGCCATGAGCAGCCAGAGCCGTCAGCGAGCCATGAGCAGCCAGAGCCGTCAGCGAGCCATGAGCAGCCAGAGCCGTCAGCCAGTCCGGAGCTCCCGTCCCTCAGTCCGGAGCTCCCGTCCCTCAGTCCGGAGCTGCCGTCCTTCAGTCCAGAGCTGCCGTCCTTCAGTCCGGTGCTGCCCCTTATCCCGGTGCTGCCCCTTATCCCGGTGCTGCCCCTTATCCCGGTGCTGCCCCTTATCCCGGTGTTGCCCCTTAATTTAGGTGGGTTTAGGGTTAGGGTTATCCCCCACCTTGCTAGAACCCAGATTGTAAATAACCTTGGTTATTTGTCTACCAATGTAAAGCCTACAGCCAAAAACCTTGGTGTCTTCTTTGACCCTTTACCTAAACCTCAAACTGAATGTTAAAAAGGTTATCCAGTCCTGCTTTTATCCTCTAAGAAATATAGCTGGAGTCAAGTATTTTATTCAGTCACTGATCTGGAGACAGTTATAGCTACATGCTTTTATTTCCTCACGACTAGAGTACTGTAACGCTTTGTATACATGTCTCAGTTAGAACTCACTCCATCGTCTACAGTTAGTTCAAAATGCTGCAGTTCTGCACCAGAACATTTAACCATATCACACTTATTTTAGCTTCTGTGCCCCGGCTACCAGTCACTTTTAAAATAGATTAAATGTTATTATTCTCGTTTAAGGCTAGACTCGGTTTAGCCTCATCCTATATCTCTGATCTTTAATCTTCCTACGAGCCAGGACGCAGCCTCAGATCCTCTGGCAGGGCACTGTTGACCACTCCAAAATTTAGATTGAAAATGAAAGGAGACAAGGCATCTGCCATTAGGGCCCCTAGACTTTGGATCAGGCTTGCAGATTCAGTGCCTCTTTAAATCCCTGCTGAAGTTTTCATAAAGTTTAAACTTTTATAAAGGTGCTTTTAATGTATGATTTCAATTAGCTATCTTCTTTCAGTCTCCTTCCTCCTGTCTTTGTTAGTACTTTTATATTATTATTTTATGATGTGAAGCACTTTGTTACCTGCATTGAAAAGTGCTATACAAATAAAGTTCATGTTATTAAGTTATTATTAGACAGAATGAAGTGGAAGACTGATTTCACAAGTCACAAGTCAGAGCTTGAGTCAAGTCTCACATCTCTCTCTCTCCCACTTCTCTCCCTCACTCTGTTCTCCTTGCCCTCTTCTCCCTCCCTCCCTCCCTCCCTCCCTCCCTCCCTCCCTCCCTCCCTCCCTGAGACTGTCACGCTACACCAGTGTATTGCATTGTAAGTGTGTATGAATAATGAAAGAGTGTTCATGTTTGGTCCAGTCAGCTCTCGTGGAGGCAGGCCCAGCCCTAGCCCAGGCCCAGTCCAGGCCCTGCCGAGGCCCAGCCCAGGCCCAGTCCCTGCCCAGGCCCAGCCCATGCCCAGCCCAGGCCCTGGCCCAGACACTGATACCTTGCAGCCAGCCAGGTAACAAACACTCTGTTATGTAGCTGTGCAACCAATCCATACTAATTATTGACTCATCAGGAATAGTCTCATGTGATCTATCTCCAGGTTTGTTAATAGCTCACATCATGAGATAACATTTTTCCTGTCGATTCAATCAGAGGAATCTGTGTGTAACCACAGAGTAGTGTTCTTATCTTTTTGCACAGCTGTTTTAATTTATAGACAGTGTGTGTAGATTGTCTGTCATTACCACCCACATTGATCAGGGAGCCCTTAGGGGTGTGTTAGATGAGGCTACACAGACAAACAGAGTGCCTCTGCAGTGCTGGAGGGAGCTGGAAGCTGCCGTTGTTGTGTTCAGGACTGAGGTGGAGGGAGTGGTGATATCAGGGCTAAGCTCACCCGAAACTCCAGAGAGAAGGAGAGAGAGAGAGAGAGAGAGAGATCGAGAGAGAGAGAGAGCGCAGGCTGAGCTCATCTGGCCCGCAGCCAAGCCTAGATACAGTTCTGATTTCCTCTCTACTTCTCTCTATTCTCTCTCAGACCCTTCGTTCTTTCTCTCCTCTCTTTCTCTGGTCACTTCTGAGTGAGACTCCGTCTTTATTTCTCTCAGCTGGGCTGACTACCAAAGACGCTGGGCTGACTACCAAAGACGCTGGGCTGACTACCAAAGTCTACTTTGGTAAATAACAGAAAGTAAGTAGCTGGTGGATTTGGATTGAAGGTGGACTTACCCTTGTCCTATTTTCTCAAAGCGTGTGTACTTCTTTTTGGGGTCCCCCACACTCACAATGCTCCCTGGGAGGACAGAGAGAGGTGATTAGTGGAGAGTGTAGAGAGTGTGAGAGCATGACAATAGGGGGTCTAGGTCAGGCTGAGGCACACACACACACACACACACACACACACACACACACACACACACACACACACACACACACACACACACACACACACACACACACACACACACACACACACACACACACACACACACACACACACACACACACACACACACACACACACACACACATGGAGAAGGCAACCCTGCATTACACACACACTCCTCTGCCCACGCCACTCAGGGATGTGGCCCGCTGTGGGGCATCGTACTGCAGCCAAATACACTGCTGCATGCTGAAAGGTTGGCCTGCTCAGTAGAGCACTGCTGATGTTTTTGGACAGGGACACAGGCAGACACTGCAGCACTCAGACTACGGAGGGGCGCTTGGCCATCCTAAGGCTGTAATCTCTGGCTTACTGAGCAGCCCACACTAATCACTGCAGTAGGATGGGTTTGGAGAACTAGACACACAACACAGTACAGTTACAGCACACTCTCTATGGGACTCTCCATGCTCCATAGGTCCACAGAGAGACAACATACTCAGTCGCTCCAGAATCTCCTCGTCTGTCATCTTGGACTTCTTCTTCTGCCGGTCGGTGTTGCGGTACAGAGTGCTGGACGTGTTCTCTGGCTGGACCTGGGACTCCGGTGGGGTTGTGACCTCCTTCACAGGGGCGGGAGGCGCCAAGGGCTCGATGACAGAGCGGGTGTATATCTGTACGGAGAGGAGCAGGACACAGTCACAGTCAGAGAGGAGCAGGACACAGTCACGGTCAGAGAGGAGCAGGACAGTCACAGTCACAGAGGAGCAGGACACAGTCACAGTCAGAGAGGAGCAGGACACAGTCACGGTCAGAGGAGCAGGATACTGTCACAGTCAGAGAAGAGTAGGACACAGTCACGGTCAGAGAGGAGCAGGACACAGTTACAGTCAGAGGAGCAGGACACTGTCACAGTCAGAGAAGAGCAGGACACAGTCACGGTCAGAGAGGAGCAGGACACAGTCACAGTCACAGAGGAGCAGGACACAGTCACGGTCAGAGGAGCAGGATACTGTCACAGTCAGAGAAGAGCAGGACACAGTCACGGTCAGAGAGGAGCAGGACACAGTCACAGTCACAGAGGAGCAGGACACAGTCACAGTCAGAGAGGAGCAGGACACAGTCACGGTCAGAGGAGCAGGACACTGTCACAGTCAGAGAAGAGCAGGACACAGTCACGGTCAGAGAGGAGCAGGACACAATCAAGGTCAGAGAGGAGCAGGACACAGTCACGGTCAGAGAGGAGCAGGACACAGTCACAGTCAGAGAGGAGCAGGACAAAGTCAGAGAGGAGCAGGACACAGACACAGTCAGAGAGGAGCAGGACAGACACAGTCAGAGAGGAGCAGGACAGACACTGTCAGAGAGGAGTAGGAAAACATGCATACTCTACAGCGCTGTAGTGAGTTGAGTTGTTGAGGTAGTAAGACTGTAAGTCTGTCTAGATCTGTAACAAGGTTTTAAGTCATCGTTCATAACCTCAGTGTGACTCACAGATTTAGTGTGCTCAGGTCGAGGTGCGATGACGGGCGGAAGCTCATTGTCATCATCGTCATCCTCCTCCTCTTCTTCCTCCTCCTCCTCCTCCTCCTCTGACACAGGGGGCGCTATCGGGGGCTCTGTGGATGTCTTTGCACCCTGAGGGGTAAAACAAGGGGTCAGTGAGGAGGTCTGTAGTATGTTGGACTGTGACAATCTGACACCGCTGGGACAGACTGCATCACCTGCAATATTGTCAATGGTTAGTCCAGGAACTCCTAATGTTCCATGTAATGAAGCACGTCCAAGCTCACAATAAACACCTCCTATTACAACAGGGTGCTCGGCTGTGAACTAGAATAGGGTCAAACAGAAAGATTGTAATGGATTTGACATGTGTAATTAGGAATGTAGGTATTCGACATGATCGGCTTGCTTAAACCTGGAGAGGATAGCTACTAGCATGGCTTATGGGCTGAGGTATGTACCAGAAAGAGAAAAGACAAGAGAGTGGGGTATGGCATGGATGGGATTTGGGTGGGGTTGGTGGGGGGGGTGTTGTAGAGTAGTTACAGGGTGAGGTTTGAGAGTGAATCATTTTACAGCAAAAACAGAGTTGAAATGAGAGTTAACAACAGAGATAAAATTAGAGTTAAAAACAGAGTTAAAATGAGAGTTAAGAACAGAGTTAAAATGAGAGTTAAAAACAGGGTTAAAATGAGAGTTAAAAACAGAGTTAAAATGAGAGTTAAATACAGAGTTAAATGAGAGTTAAAAACAGAGTTAAAATGAGAGTTAAAAACAGAGTTAAAATGAGAGTTAAAAACAGAGTTAAAATGAGAGTTAAAAACAGAGTTAAAATGAGAGTTAAAAACAGAGTTAAAATGAGAGTTAAAAACAGAGTTAAGAACAGTTCAAATGAGAAAACATGCTACAACAAGGCTAACAGGGATAATCTATGTTGTGATGTATTTGCGCGTCAGCTCATAGAACTGCATTACACAGCATACAGTTGGACCTGGAGAACCAAACATGCAAAACAAACCCCTGACCCAACACTTCAACTCCAACCAGAGCCACTAAAAACATCATCCAGTCTTACAGTACGGTAGGCCACAATACCAACTATGATGGTGGTGAAAGAGCCATGCAAAGGCCCCTCCCTGTCACTATTTGCTCCTCTGTAAATGATTTCTCATGTCTCTCCCCTCTGTACTGTACTCCATCATAAACACCATCATCTGGGTGAACCTGTTCTGTAAGGTGGGATAGATTTCCTCCATCTCTAGCCTAAGTATGCAATGTAAGATGGCAAAGAACAGCCAAAGCAGCACAGCATAGCAGTAGCGGTGACTAGCTGCAGGCTATGCAATGGTGGCAAGCCAGCAGTCCTTCGTTTAGCAGTGGAAGGTGGTTTGGTTTAAGCTCTGCCATGGGGGGATAAGAGGGGTCAGCGTTCTGAGAAGAGCCCGAGAGACAGAACAGATAGAGGTGAAGGCGGCAGAGGAGATGAGAGGCTAGCTGGCTAATGATAAGTAGCGCTAAGCTAGCAGGTTTCTACTGGGCCATGCGGCCAGATCTAAACAGCCGATGGCCTATTAAAGCAGGCACATATTGGCTACGTGGTGAACATGGGATCCGACATGCAGGAATGTGAGTATCGTCACAGCCCTCTCAGGCATGCGCCTCACAGCCCTGGCAGTTAAAGGATGGGCCATTTGGAATTGGTTAAGGAAATGCTTACAGCCAAGTGGTGAAATAGAGATGCATCCATGACATTAAATGTAGCCAGATTCAATTTAAATATAGAGAACGGCGATGTCTCTAAAATCTCAGACATTTGCGGTGGGCAAGTCATGTTCATTGGTAAGTCCTGTTCATTTTCATCCAATGGAGCCTGGACATCTGGGCAAATCTAGCATCAACAACAGTAAGAGTTCAAAATGGTTCAATTTAGAGTATAGCCAACGTAGAGGCATGTGGAAAGTAATATGGAGGAGTTACCTTGTCAAATAAGGCGCTGCAGGTTCTATGGCTGACAGGAGGCCCAGACGACAGCAGTCGGTTCTGAATGTGAAGGTTGAAAATGGGAGGATTTACTGAACACAGACCCACACAACATTACAGAGCAATGGACTGGACTACAGCGGGACAGGAGAGGGCAGAGGGCAGGGGACCACTACGGAGTGATGGGGAATAAATGACATCATCAACATCTAACTACAGATGAATGGATCCTCACATACTGAGGAGAGAATTTCATGGGTGAAGAGACACAAATCATGTTTTGGGGAGCGGAGATGCCAAGGGGATCACCACAGTGATATTAGTGGCAGAACCTTTTGCTTTCGGGACTGTAACTTAACACCACCGTGTTATTACATATATCAGAGGGCTGAGCGATTGGGAGGCGTGGTACCCACTGCCAGGCTCAGGAACCGGCTCCTTACGGACCTGCTCTATCAACACTTCGTCAGGACCCTCAGAGTGCTGGGAGTCAACAGACCGGCACAACCGCCTGGGAACAACAGCCTTCTTCAGACATGGCAGAACCATAATGGAGAAAAGGGCCTCCGTGCTCAGACCCAAGCCAGAGGTAAAGTACCATCAGACAGAAAGACTAAATGCAGGTGAGTGCACATGCCCTCTGAGTCTTCTTTCTCAGTCCACCAATGAAACGTTACTTTGACAGAGACACTGTCCAAAGAATATGTAGTCAATAGCAACTTTCCCCCCCAAATCAAATCAAATCAAATTGTATTGGTCACATACACGTGGTTAGCAGATGTTAATACGAGTGTAGCAAAAGGCTTGTGCTTCTAGTTCCGACTAGAACTTACCAGTCTAGCTATAATACAGTGAGGAGATTGGTTGCATCACTTGCGTAGACAGTTACCCGTACACAACTACCGATTAAGGGCCTATAGGGACAATGGTTTTCAAAATATATGAAATATGACAAAACGGTTCATTATTAAAATAAACTGAGCCATTGTGGCAGCCCAGAGAGAGTCATTAGGCTGATTTCCAAAGGGGACGTTTAGACTCTGAGACAGTCGTGTGAGGTCAGGGTAATGATAATAGACCGTCCTTGCTTACAGTCCTTACAAAAGCTCCGCAGCACTCTACGTCTGAGGAGAGAATACTACAACGCGTGCAAGCTCATATTTGTTTCTCGTTCAACAAATGTGTACCAATTAGCTGTTGAGATGAAAGGAACATGTTGGAAATGGATGAGCACTTACCAGAGTGTTGACTGCTATGTATCCATGTGCAGATTTGTCTGAAAGAGAAAGGAATCATTGCCCCACGTCCAATTCTCTTACAGTGACAACACGCTGACATGTAGACTCTCCGATAAATAGTCAAAGCTTTTACTCAGTAGCACATTTTTCTTTTTCATTCAGAAAACGTAAGACAGCGAGATGATCTGAGCATTGTGTGTTTGTGTGTTCTCACCTCCGGAGGTGAAACTCATGTATTTCTGGTTGTTGACCGTCTCTTTGGAGTCGTAGAACTTGAGCACGTCCAGCACGGCCTGAGGGTTCTTCTTCTGCTCCAGCTTGGTGATGTTGGAGGTCTGAAGGAGCCGCGCCCACTGCTCTGGGATGCCCTGGGGGAGAGAGGTCACAGGTCATAGGTCAGGGGTTAGATCCACTCTTTGACCTCATTGCTACCGCCACTGCACACCTTTTCATGTTTGGGTTATAGTTAACAAGTAGTGGTAATATGGGTGATAAGGGTGTACTAACAGCTACTACTAGATACCTTCCTTGTCTGTGATATACTGTATAAAGACATGCACTGGAAGTACCTTGATCTGTCACTTAAAGATGTACTATTGGACTATAAATTATGCCTTCCTGTAATATACTTATGCTAAAATGTTTATTCTATTCTAATAAGCCATTTACTTTATGTTCGTATTCTTATCTTTAATTAGTTCTTATTGTTGTTGCATTGTCGAGAAGGAACCTGCAAGTAAGCATTTGGTTAGACGGTGAATACCACGTGTATCCTGTACATACGACTAAAACAATTAGAAACTGAAACTTACAGTGAACTCCCCTGTAACAGCGTCAAAACCAACATGGATGGTGTGCTCAAAGTCTGAAGGCAGGGAGATCTCAGGACGCTCCTTCTCCTTCTTCTTGTTTGCTGCACGGAGGAACAAAAGAACATGCAGATCTATGTATAATACATACACAAGGATTTTAAAGAGATGTACAGTGCCTTCGGAAAGTATTCAGACCCCTTGACTTTTTCCACATTTTGTTACATTACAGCCTTATTCTAAAATAGATTTTTTTTTAAATCCTCAGCAATCTACACACATCACCCCATAATGACAAAGCTAAAACAGGATTTTAGAAATGTTTGCACATTTATAAAAAATAAAAACACACCCATTGCCATGAGACTCGAAATTGAGCTCAGGTGCATCCTGTTTCCATTGATCATCCTTGAGATGTTTCTACAACTTGATTGGAGTCCACCTGTGGTAAATTCAAATGATTGGACATGATTTGGAAAGGCACACACCTGTCTATATAAGGTCCCACAGTTAACAGTGCATGTCAGAGCAAAAACCAAGCCATGAGGTTGAAAGAATTGTTCATATAGCTCTGAGACAGGAATGTGTCAAGACACAGATCTGGGGAAGGGTACCAAAACATGTCTGCAGCATTGAAGGTCCCCAAGAACAGTGTTGCCTCTATCATTCATAAATGGAAGAAGTTTGGAACCACCAAGACTCTTCCTAGAGCTGGCCGCCCGGCCAAACTGATCAATTGGTGGAGAAGTGCCTTGGTCAAGGAGGTGACCAAGAACCCGATAGTCACTCTGATAGAGCTCTAGAGTTCCTCTGTGGAGATGGGAGAACCTTCCAGAAGAACAACCATCTCTGCAGCACTCCACCAATCAGGTCTTTATGGTAAAGTGGCCAGACGGAACCCACTCCTCAGTAAAAGACACACGCCAGCCTGCTTGGAGTTTGCCAAAAGGCACCTAAAGACTCTCAGACCATGAGAAACAAGATTCTCTGGTCTGATGAAACCAAGATTGAACTCTTTGGCCTGAATGCCAAGCATCAGGCCTGGAGGAAACCTGGCACCATCCCTACGGTGAAGCATGGTGGTGGCAATCATGCTGTGGGAATGTTTTTCAGCTGCAGGGACTGGGAGACTAGTCAGGATCAAAGCAAAGATGAACGGAGCAAAGTACAGAAAAATCCTTGATGAAAACCTTCTCCAGAGTGCGTAGTACCTCCAACTGGGGGCAAAGGTTCACATTCCAACCAGACAACGACCCTAAGCACACAGCCAAGACAAGGCAGGAGCTGCTTCTGAGCAAGTCTCTGAATGTCCTTGAGTGGCCCAGACAGAGCTCGGACTTGAACCCAATCGAACATCTCTGGAGAAACCTGACTATAGCTGTGCAGCAACACTCCCCATCCAACTTGACAGAGCTTGAGAGGATCTGCAGGGAAGAATGGGAGAAACTCCACAAATACAGGAAAGCTTGTAGCATCATACCCAAGAAGACTCAAGGCTGTAATCGCTGCCAAAGTTGCTTCAACAAAGTATTGAGTAAAGGGTCTGAATACTTACAGTACCAGTCAAAAGTTTGAACACTCCTACTCATTCAAGCGTTTTTCTTTATTTTTACAATTTTCTACATTGTAGAATAATAATGAAGACAACAAAACTATGACATAACACATATGGAATCATGTAGTAACCAAGAAAGTGTTAAACAAATCAAAATATATTATATATTTCAGATTCTTCAAAGTAGCCACCCTTTGCCTTGATGACAGCTTTTCACACTCGTGGCATTCTGTCAACCAGTTTCACCTGGAATGCTTTTCCAACAGTATTGAAGGAGTTCTCACATATGCTGAGCACTTGTTGGCTGCTTTTCCTTCATTCTGCGGTCCAAATGGCAAGTGTCTTCACTGACATTTTCAACCTCTCCCTGACTGAGTATGTAATACCTACATGTTTCAAGCAGGCCACCATGTTTCAAGCAGGCCACCACCTGTGCCCAAGGAAGCGAAGGTAACCTGCCTAAATAATTACCGTCCCTTAGCACGGACGTCGGTAGCCATGAAGTGCTTTGATAGGCTGGTCATGCCTCACATCAACAGCATCCTCCTGGATAACCTAGACCCACTCCAATTCGTATACCGCCCCAACAGATCCACAGATGACGCAATCTCAATCGCACTCCACACTACCCTTTCCCACCTGGAAAAGGGTAGAATGTGAGAATGCTGTTCATTGACTACAGCTCAGCGTTCAACACCATAGTGCCCATGAAGCTCATCACTAAGCTAAGGACCCTGGGACTAAACACCTCCCTCTGCAACTGGATCCTGGACTTCCTGACGGGCCACCCCCAGGTGATAATGGTAGGCAACAACAAGTCTGCCACGCTGATCCTCAACACTGGGGCCCCTCAGGGGTGTGTACTTAGTCCCCTCCTGTACTCCCTTTTCATCCACGACTGCGTGGCCAAACACGACTCCAACACCATCATTAAGTTTGCTGACAACACAACAGTGGTAAGCCTGATCACCGACAACGAAGAAAAAGCCTATAGGGAGGAGGTCAGAGAACTGGCAGTGTAGTGCCAGGACAACAACCTCTCCCTCAATGTGAGCCAGACAAAGGAGCTGATCGTGGACTACAGGAAAAGGCGGCCCGAACAGGCCCCCATTAACATCAACGGGAATGTAGTGGAGCGGGTCAAGAGTTTCAAGTTCCTTGGTGTCCACATCACCAACAAACTATCATGGTCCAAACACACCAAGACAGTTGTGAAGAGGGCAAGACAAAACCTTTTCCCCCTCAGGAGACTAAAAGGATTTGGTATGGGTCCCCAGATCCTCAAAATGTTCTACAGCTGCACCATCAAGAGCATCCTGACCGGTTGCATCACCGCCTGGTCAGGCAACTGCTCGGCATCTGACCGTAAGGCGCTACAGAGGGTAATGCGTACGACCCAGTACATCACTGGGGCCAGGCTTCCTGCCATCCAGGACCTATATAATAGTCAGCGGAAAGCCCATAAAACTCCAGTCACCCAAGTCATAGTCTGTTTTCTCTGCAACCGTATGGCAAGCGGTACCGGAGCGCCAAGTCTAGAACCAAAAGGCTCCTTAACAGCTTCTACCCCTAAGCCATAAGACTGCTGAACAATTAATCAAATGGCCACCGGACTATTACATTGACCCCCCACACCTCCATTTGTTTGTTGTACTGTACACTGCTGCTACTCGCTGTATATTATCTATACTTCACCCCTACCTACATGTACAAATTACCTCAACTAACCTGTATCCCCGCACACTGACTCGGTACCGGTACCCCCTGTATGTAGCCTCATTATTGTTACGTAATTGTGTTACTCTTAATTATAATTTTTTTACTTTAGTTTATTTGGTAAATATTTTCTTAGCTCTTCTTGAACTGCACTGTTGGTTAAGGGCTTATAAGTAAGCATTTCACGGTAAGGTCTACACTTATTGTATTCAGCGCATGTGACAAAAAGTTTGATTTTAACTCATCCCAAACCATCTCAATTGGGTTGAGGTCGGGTGATTGTGGAGGTCAGGTCATCTGTTACAGCACTCCATCACTCTCATTCTTGGTCAAATAGCCCTTACACAGCCTGGAAGTGTGTTGGGTCATTGTCCTGTTGAAAAACAAATTATAGTCCCACTAAGCCCAAACCAGATGGGATGGTGTATCGCTGCAGAATGCTGTGGTAGCCATGCTGGTTAAGTGTGCCTTGAATTCTAAATAAATCACAGACAGTGTCACCAGCAAAGCACCCCCACACCATCACACCTCCTCCTCCATGCTTCACGGTGGGAAACACACATGCGGAGATCATCCGTTCACTTACTCTGCATTTCACAAAGACACGACGGTTGGAACCAAAAATCTCACATTTGGACTCATCAGACCAAAGGACAGATTTCCACCAGTCTAATGTCTATTGCTTGTGTTTCTAAACACAAGCAAATCTCTTCTTATTATTGGTGTCCTTCAGTAGTAGTTTCTTTGCAGCAATTCGTCCATGAAGTCCTGATTCACACAGTCTCCTCTGAAGAGTTGATGTTGAGATGTGTCTGTTACTTGAACTCTGTGAAGCATTTATTTGCTGCAATTTCTGAGGCTGGTAACTCAGATGAGCTTATCCTCTGCAGCAGAGGTAACTCTGGGTCTTCCTTTACTGTGGCGGTCCTCATGAGAGCCAGTGTCATCATAGCGCTTGATGGTTTTTGCGACTGCACTTGAAGAAACGTTCAAAGTTCTTGACATTTTCCAGATTGACTGACCTTCGTGTCTTAAAGTAATGATAGACTGTCGTTTCTCTTTTCTTATTTGAGATAATATGGACTTGGCCTTTTACCAAATAGAGCTATCTTCTGTATACCACCCCTACCTTGTCACAAAACAACTGATTGGCTCAAACTTATTAAGAAGGAAATAAATTCCACAAATTAACTTTTAACAAGGCACCCCTGTTCATTTAAATGCATTCCAGGTGACTACCTCATGAATCTGGTTGAGAGAATGCCAAGAGTGTGCAAAGCTGTCAAGGCAAAGGGTGGCTACTTTGAAGAATCTCAAATATAAAATATATTTTGATTTGTTTAATAGTTTTTTGGTTACTACATGATTCCATATGTGTTATTTCATAGTTTTGATGTCTTCACTATTACTCTACATTGTAGAACATAGTAAAAAATAAAGAAAAACCCTTGAATGAGTATGAATAAGTGTTTCCAAACTTTTGACTGGTACTGTTTATAAAATGTTATTTTTTAGTTTTACATTTTTAATAAAAAACTATTTTTGCTTTGTCATTATCGGGTATTGTGTGTCGATTGAAAAAACAATTTAATACATTTTAGAATAAGGCTGTAACCTAACAAAATGTAGAAATGGTCAAGGGGTCTGAATACTTTCCGAATGCACTGTACGTTAAAATCGGTGTCATTATTCTTGAACAGTGATTTTCAATATTTTTAGAATAAGAACTGTGTTTACAAGGATTATATGGCTCTAGCAACTTTTATATAACTGAGATTGTTTCACTTTTTTGCCGAGGGCAGAGCTAAAAATAAATACAATACCCATATCCCAAATTGCATAGCTCAGAGAGGGCTCCTAACCCTAATAAAACAGTGATGTTACTCTATCACTGATCAACGGGTTCCTTGTTTTCACTTGACCTCGTGAGCCAGTGAGGATGTCTCGGGTTTCGTGGAAACTCCAGGCCTAGTTTTTCATATTTAGGTGACGTGGTCAGGACATACTCAGGGCTCTAGTTCTATACTACAGTAAAGGGTGATGCAGATGTCTACTCACTCTTGTCTCCTCCAGGGAAGATGGAGCGCAGGCGAACCTTCTTGTTCTTCTCTTCAGGAGCCATTGGGAGAGGTTTGGAGCCGTGATTCACTGATGAAGAGTCTCGGGAACTACTGTTCATTCTCAAGGGAGGGGCTGGCGGTTTCTCTTCAATATCGACACTATCGGACATCTTTAGTAACACTCACAGTATCCTAGGACGAAGGGGAAAAACAAGAGAGAGGGAAGTTTAGCATGAGGCTATGATAGAAAATAAAGTAAGGGATTCTTAGGATCAAAGTGGAAAGAGAGAAGAGAGCCATGCCTACAGGCTCTCCTCTGAAATATCAAAATATACTTGAAATCCACCACTCCCTCTGCACACTGCAGGCTTTAAACAGATCAACATCCATCCCACATTTAAAGTTTTTTTTTCATTCCAAATAACTGAATCAAGAAATGTGAGGAATGTTGTAATGGTTTTGAACTTGAGTACTGTAATATTTGTGTTGTGGAGAAATGACCAGGCAGGAGACGGGAGTACAGTTAGTTTTCGTTTAGTCAAAACCTCTCCTGCTCTACAGTTTCCCGGGCACACTCGTGCGCATGTGCATTTCCTATTAGGTGTAGTAACGTACACTGTCGTAATACATCACTGCTTAGTAACAGCATAGTAACTAATATAAACAGATGTAGATCCCAGATACTACAAGTACAAATACTGTAAGACTTTGTCAGGCGTTCAACAAAACTCTACAAGGTAATAGTCTTTGGATGGCTGTCTGTCTCCCCCTCACTGTGTAATCTTTGCTGTCAGTAGAGGCATGAGCAGCCTCAAGCCAGCGTGTTTTAATCTCCATGGGTCACAAGAAGGGCTCTCTCTGTGCTCCAGGGGGGCACAATATCCCATAATCTGTCTTTACTTAGACCTACAACTTCCTGTCATAGTTTCACTCTCTGGTTCCTAATCTTTTTCTTGAAGGAAGGCCTCTGTGTTCAGGAACTACTCTGTGTTCAGGAACTACTCTGTGTTCAGGAACTACTCTGTGTTCAGGAACTACTCTGTGTCCAGGAACTACTCTGTGTTCAGGAACTACTCTGTGTTCAGGAACTACTCTGTGTCCAGGAACTACTCTGTGTCCAGGAACTACTCTGTGTTCAGGAACTACTCTGTGTTCAGGAACTACTCTGTGTAATGTTTTAGATCTGCCGTGTGCCAGAGGGAAAAACAATCCAATCACAAGATTTACAGACTGGAAAACATCTAGCTACAAAAGCATGTTTAAATCTAAATGACTACATTCAACAGAAGCTCCAAGTAGATTACGGATCTTTGCTGAGATCATCGTCTGCTGAGATGATGGAGAGAAACTGACAAGAAAGTGTATAGTATGGAGACTGCAGCCCATCGACTTACATTCATCTAGGGGGAGATAAGTCCACTAGTACACACATCTGACTTCATTAGGAAGCATCTGTAAACAGAATGTTTAGTCCTCAGCATAGCCAAACCGTTACATCCCTGATGTAAAATCCTGGACTACTGTGCTATTGCAGTTGCAGCCTATACAGTATTTTCCATGTGTAACCTGATAATCAGAGATTCAACCAAGCCTCAGTACAAACAGACGCTCCCAGTTATTAAAACACACTTGACATTCAAATCGATCAATGTTTATGTAGGCCCACGACGAAACATGCTTCAGAAACATATCTCACCATTTGCAGTGTATGTCACATTGTGTTCCATTACATTGCTGTGCCTGTTACACTTCACACACCATCCTCTTAGGCATCTCTGTTCTAAATGTGAATATGTGAGGCGGACGTTTGGGCCAGCGATTTAGAATGTGTGTTATAGGGCATGGCTGCTCAGCTGCAGCAAGGGTAGGGCCCAGTAAGGGTAGGGCCTAGGTTAGGAGCTAAGGTTAGGGCAGTAATATCATATGAAGCAGAGGTTCCAACAGAGTTTCTTATTTCTCTCTGCTGCTCTCTTACATTGTTATTGCAGCTGTGGGCTTTTGAAGCCCTCTCCTGGAGCATCAGGACCAGGGTAATATAATGAGAGTGACAGGAGCATGCTCTGCATAGTAAACAGTAGGCCCTCTAGGAATGGCAGCAGCATACAGGACAGTGACACAGATCTGCAGCTTGCAGTAAAGCAGACCCCTAGTTAGGGATTCCAACTACATCAGGAACATTGGCCTATTTAGGTAATGTGGAGAGGTCTCCCGGATAAAGATGGGATAGCCATCTGGAAGAATCTATGGGGATTAATCTGTGCAAGTTAAGGTTAGGCTCAAGACAGTATACTCATTGTCAACCTGAACCCTGTTGACTACAGTTTGAGATGAGGAGAACAGCTACAGATTCAGTTAAATTAGGGTAATTCCCTCTCCCAACGTAAACAAGTGAAAGTCAATGAAGCGCAACCTTCAAGAGACAGCACATTTTTCTCAGGCTGTTAGAAGGACGCGAGCTAATGAGCTGTTTGGCGCTGGAACGGTGCTAATGATGTCCAATGACTTTGTTCGACTGTGAAATCGCAACCGGGATATGAAGAGTGAGAGCTGGGCTACATGTTCATATCTCTCATCCCCTCCCTCATCCTCAAGCCTTCCATCCTCCATCTTAGGCTCTTTTCACAGCCTCGCCCTGAGGCCCATCATGTGATTTACAGTCCAAATGTCTCAGGGCCACACAGCCTCTTAGACTGGAGACCTACATTAGTGAAAAAAGGCCACCAGGCAGCACAGGATACACTCCCGGACCACTTGCAAATGTCTGTCTGTGTGTGTGTCAAATCAAATCGAAGCTTATTGGTCGCGTATACAGTTTAGCAGATGTTATAGCTGGTGCGGCGAAATGCTTATGTTACTAGCGCCTAAAAATACAGTAAAACGTCAAACAAGTTCACAAATCATTTTAATGTAAAAAAAAATTAAAAGTACAAGAAAGTAGAACAAGAAATGAAAAATGAACGTCGGGACGAATCCAATTAACAAATCAGATAGCACTGTAACATTAATAAAAATCCAATCTATACGCACATACAGAGGATGAATTTACACCAGATGTACTAAGAATAATATGTACATTAATAGATATATTAGAGTGAGCTATATCAAGAATCCAGTATATGCGGTGTGTAAAACAGTGTAACTAAATACAAAGTACAGTAGTAGAAATATTAGAATGAGCTATGTCGGGAATACAGTATTGAAAGAGATGGAGACCTGCACACTGTCGAAAAATGAATAAATCCAAAACTGAGGCTTGAATGCAAAAAAAGATATGTTTATCAGAACATCATGGTGCGCAAAAAATCATAGTGCAAGAAAGGGCCTAAATGAAAGGTGAAAACAATCACAAGCGTTGCAGGAATACAGTTTTTGTGAAACATTGTGAAACGGGAAGTGTCCAGTGGTTCAATGTCTCTATGACATGGGACAGCAGTGTTTGCTGTGTGTGAGTGGGTGAGTGTGTATGTGTGTGTGTTTGTGAGTATGAAGTGTGTGTGATAGCTTGTGTGCGTTTTGTGTGAGTGAGTTTGCATAACCTGGTAGATGGCTAGTAATCGCTGTTCAACAGTCTGATGGTCTGGTGATAGAAGCTGTTCAACAGTCTGATGGCCTGGTAATATAATCTGTTCAACAGTCTGATGGTAATAGAAGCTGTTCAACAGTCTGATGGCCTGGTAATAGAAGCTGTTCAACAGTCTGATGGCCTGGTAATAGAATCTGTTCAACAGTCTGATGGTAATAGACGCTGTTCAACAGTCTGATGGTCTGGTAATAGAAGCTGTTCAACAGTCTGATGGTCTGGTAATAGAAGCTGTTCAACAGTCTGATGGCCTGGTGATAGAAGCTGTTCAACAGTCTGATGGTCTGGTGATAGAAGCTGTTCAATAGTCTGATGGTCTGGTGATAGAAGCTGTTCAACAGTCTGATGGTCTGGTAATAGAAGCTGTTCAACAGTCTGATGGCCTGGGGATAGAAGCTGTTCAACAGTCTGATGGCCTGGTAATAGAAGCTGTTCAACAGTCTGATGGTCTGGTAATAGAAGCTGTTCAACAGTCTGATGGCCTGGTAATAGAAGCTGTTCAACAGTCTGATGGCCTGGTAATAGAAAATGTTCAATAGTCTGATGGTCTGGTGATAGAAGCTGTTCAACAGTCTGATGGTCTGGTAATAGAAGCTGTTCAACAGTCTGATGGCCTGGTAATAGAAGCTGTTCAACAGTCTGATGGTCTGGTAATAGAAGCTGTTCAACAGTCTGATGGTCTGGTAATAGAAGCCGTTCAATAGTCTGATGGCCTGGTTATAGAAGCTGTTCAACAGTCTGATGGTCTGGTAATAGAAGCTGTTCAACAGTTTGATGGTCTGGTAATAGAAGCTGTTCAACAGTCTGATGGCCTGGTGATAGAAGCTGTTCAACAGTCTGATGGTCTGGTAATAGAAGCTGTTCAACAGTCTGATGGTCTGGTAATAGAAGCCGTTCAATAGTCTGATGGTCTGGTGATAGAAGCTGTTCAACAGTCTGATGGCCTGGTAATAGAAGCTGTTCAACAGTCTGATGGTCTGGTAATAGAAGCTGTTCAACAGTCTGATGGTCTGGTAATAGAAGCTGTTCAACAGTCTGATGGCCTGGTAATAGAAGCCGTTCAACAGTCTGATGGTCTGGTAATAGAAGCCGTTCAATAGTCTGATGGTCTGGTGATAGAAGCTGTTCAACAGTCTGATGGTCTGGTAATAGAAGCTGTTCAACAGTCTGATGGTCTGGTAATAGAAGCTGTTCAACAGTCTGATGGTCTGGTAATAGAAGCTGTTCAACAGTCTGATGGTCTGGTAATAGAAGCTGTTCAACAGTCTGATGGTCTGGTAATAGAAGCTGTTCAACAGTCTGATGGCCTGGTGATAGAAGCTGTTCAACAGTCGGATGGCCTGGTGATAGAAGCTGTTCAACAGTCTGATGGTCTGGTAATAGAAGCTGTTAAACAGTCTGATGGTCTGGTAATAGAAGCTGTTCAACAGTCTGATGGTCTGGTAATAGAAGCTGTTCAACAGTCTGATGGCCTGGTAATAGAAGCTGTTCAACAGTCTGATGGCCTGGTGGTAGAAGCTGTTCAACAGTCTGATGGTCTGGTGATAGAAGCTGTTCAACAGTCTGATGGTCTGGTAATAGAAGCTGTTCAACAGTCTGATGGCCTGGTGATAGAAGCTGTTCAACAGTCTGATGGCCTGGTGATAGAAGCTGTTCAACAGTCTGATGGCCTGGTGATAGAAGCTGTTCAACAGTCTGATGGTCTGGTAATAGAAGCTGTTCAACAGTCTGATGGTCTGGTAATAGAAGCTGTTCAACAGTCTGATGGTCTGGTAATAGAAGCTGTTCAACAGTCTGATGGCCTGGTGATAGAAGCTGTTCAACAGTCTGATGGCCTGGTGGTAGAAGCTGTTCAACAGTCTGATGGTCTGGTGATAGAAGCTGTTCAACAGTCTGATGGCCTGATGATAGAAGACTGTTTATTAGTCTGATGGTCTGGTAATAGAAGCTGTTCAACAGTCTGATGGCCTGGTGATAGAAGCTGTTCAACAGTCTGATGGCCGGGTAATAGAAGCTCTTCAACAGTCTGATGGCCTGGTAATAGAAGCTGTTCAATAGTCTGATGGTCTGGTGATAGAAGCTGTTCAATAGTCTGATGGTCTGGTAATGGAAGATGTTCAATAGTCTGATGGTCTGGTGATAGAAGCCGTTCAACAGTCTGATGGTCTGGTAATAGAAGCTGTTCAACAGTCTGATGGTCTGGTAATAGAAGCCGTTCAATAGTCTGATGGTCTGGTGATAGAAGCTGTTCAACAGTCTGATGGTCTGGTGATAGAAGCTGTTCAACAGTCTGATGGCCTGGTGATAGAAGACTGTTCAACAGTCTGATGGCCTAGTGATAGAAGCTGTTCAACAGTCTGATGGCCTGGTGATAGAAGCTGTTCAACAGTCTGATGGTCTGGTAATAGAAGCTGTTCAACAGTCTGATGGTCTGGTAATAGAAGCTGTTCAACAGTCTGATGGCCTGGTGATAGAAGCTGTTCAACAGTCTGATGGCCTGGTGATAGAAGCTGTTCAACAGTCTGATGGTCTGGTGATAGAAGCTGTTCAACAGTCTGATGGCCTGGTAATAGAAGCTGTTCAACAGTTTGATGGTCTGGTAATAGAAGCTGTTCAACAGTCTGATGGTCTGGTAATAGAAGCTGTTCAACAGCCTGATGGCCTGGTGATAGAAGCTGTTCAACAGTCGGATGGCCTGGTGATAGAAGCTATTCAACAGTCTGATGGTCTGGTAATAGATGCTGTTTAACAGTCTGATGGTCTGGTAATAGAAGCTGTTCAACAGTCTGATGGTCTGGTAATAGAAGCTGTTCAACAGTCTGATGTCCTGGTAATAGAAGCTGTTCAACAGTCTGATGGCCTGGTGATAGAAGCTGTTCAACAGTCTGATGGTCTGGTGATAGAAGCTGTTCAACAGTCTGATGGCCTGGTGATAGAAGCTGTTCAACAGTCTGATGGTCTGGTAATAGAAGCTGTTCAACAGTCTGATGGCCTGGTGATAGAAGCTGTTCAACAGTCTGATGGTCTGGTGATAGAAGCTGTTCAACAGTCTGATGGCCTGGTGAAAGAAGCTGTTCAACAGTCTGATGGTCTGGTGATAGAAGCTGTTCAACAGTCTGATGGCCTGGTGATAGAAGACTGTTTATTAGTCTGATGGTCTGGTAATAGAAGCTGTTCAACAGTCTGATGGCCTGGTGATAGAAGCTGTTCAACAGTCTGATGGCCGGGTAATAGAAGCTCTTCAACAGTCTGATGGCCTGGTAATAGAAGCTGTTCAATAGTCTGATGGTCTGGTGATAGAAGCTGTTCAATAGTCTGATGGTCTGGTAATGGAAGATGTTCAATAGTCTGATGGTCTGGTGATAGAAGCTGTTCAACAGTCTGATGGTCTGGTAATAGAAGCTGTTCAACAGTCTGATGGTCTGGTGATAGAAGCTGTTCAATAGTCTGATGGCCTGGTGATAGAAGCTGTTCAACAGTCTGATGACCTGGTAATAGAAGCTGTTCAACAGCCTGATGGTCTGGTAATAGAAGCTGTTCAACAGTCTAATGGTCTGGTAATAGAAGCCGTTCAACAGTCTGATGGCCTGGTAATAGAAGCTGTTCAACAGTCTGATGGTCTGGTAATAGAAGCTGTTCAATAGTCTGATGGTCTGGTGATATAAGCTGTTCAACAGTCTGATGGCCTGGTAATAGAAGCTGTTCAACAGTCTGATGGCCTGGTAATAGAAGCTGTTCAACAGTCTGATGGCCTGGTAATAGAAGCTGTTCAACAGTCTGATGGCCTGTTAATAGAAGCTGTTCAACAGTCTGATGGCCTGTTAATAGAAGCTCTTCAATAGTTTGATGGCCTGGTAATAGAAGCTGTTCAACAGTCTGATGGCCTGGTAATAGAAGCTGTTTAACAGTCTGATGGTCTGGTGATAGAAGCTGTTCAACAGTCTGATGGCCTGGTAATAGAAGCTGTTCAACAGTCTGATGGCCTGGTAATAGAAGCTGTTCAACAGTCTGATGGCCTGGTAATAGAAGCTGTTCAATAGACTGATGGCCTGGTAATAGAAGCAGTTTTTTTGTCTCTCGGCCTTGGCACTGATGCATCTGTACTGACTCCGTCTGTCAGACGGTAGCAGAGTAAACAGTCTGTGGCTCGGGTCCTTAATTATCTTCTTGGCCTTCCTTTGACACAGAGTGCTGTAAATGTCTTGGAGGGCAGGCATCGTGCCCCCGATGATGCGTTGGGCTGACCGCACAGAGCAATGCGGTTGAGGGCGGTGCGGTTGCCATATCAGGCAGTGATGCAGCCCGACAGAATCTGTAGAAGCTCGTAAAGGTCCTAGGTGTCATGCCAAATTTCTTCAGCTGACTGAAGTTGTAGGGGCGCTGTTGTCCTCACCACGCTGTCGGTGTGGTGAGACCGTTCCATGTCCTCAGGGATACGCACACCGAAGAACTTTGAAGCTTTTGACACTATTCACTGTGGCCCTTCAATGAGGATGGGAGCATGCTTCCTCCTCTGTCTCCCGTAGTCCACGGTCAACTCCTTCATTTTGTTGATGTTGAGGGAGAGGATATTTTCCTGGCACCACTCCACCAGGGCTCTGACCTCCTCCCTGTAGGCTGTCTCATTGTTGTTGCTAATCAGGCCTAACACTGCCGTGTCGTTAGCAAACTTGATGAGTTGGAGTCGTGCTTGGCCACGCAGTCATGGGTGAACAGGGAGTACAGGATGGGGCTGAGCAGACTCCCCTATGGGGCCCCCTTGTTGAGGATCAGTGTGGCGGAGGTGTTGTTGCCGGCCCTCAGGAAATCTAGGACCCAATTGCACAGGGAGGAGTTCAGACTCAAGTCCCTAAGCTTAGTGACAAGTTTAGAGAACACTACGGTGTTAAAAGCTGAGCTATAGTCTATAAACAGGATTCTCACATAGGTATTCCTCTCGTCCAAGTGGGATAGAGCGGTGTGCAGTGCAATGGCGATTGTGTTGTCCATGGATCTGTTGGGGCGGTATGCAAATTGTAGTGGTTCAATGGAGGTGGAGGTGATATGGTCCTTCATTAGCCTTTCAAAGCACTTCATGATGACAGAAGTGAATGCTACTGGGCGATAGTCATTTAGTTCAGTTACCTTAGCTTGCTTGGGTATAGGAACAATGGTGGCCATCTTGAAGCAAGTGGGGATGACAGACTGGGAGAGTGAGAGGTTGAAAATGTCCGTAAACATTCCAGCCAGCTGGTCAGCACATGCTCTGAGAGTGTGGCTTGGGATGCCGTCTGGGCCAGCAGCCTTGTGAGGGTTAACACGCTTGAAGGTCCTACTCACATCAGCTACAGAGATCGGGAGCCCGCAGTCCTCTTGAGCAGCGGGGGTCCACGTCGGCATCTGTGTGTTGTTTTCCTCGAAGCGGGTGAAAAAGGTGTGCTGTTTTTCCCTTTATAATCCGTGACTCTCTGAAGTCCCTGCCACATACGTCTCATTTCTCAGCCATTGAATTGCGACTCCACTTTTTCCCTGTACTGTCTTTTAACCTCTTTGATTGTCTTGTGGAGGTCATAGGGGGTCTGTTTGTACTCCGTCCATGTTTCCAGTCGCCGTGGTTAAATGGGTTGATTCTTGCTTTCAGTTTTGTGCGAATGCTGCTATCTATCCACGGATTTTGGTTTGGGTATATTCTAATCGTCACTATAGGAACAATATCTTCTATGCACTTTCTGATGAACCCAGAGACAGAGTCAGTGTATTCGTTGATGTTATTCCCAGAGGCGGCCTGGAACATATTCCTGTCCACATGAACAAAACAGTCTTGTAGCATGGATTCCGATTGGTCAGACCAGCGTTGTACAGACCATACCACAGGTGCCTTTTCTCAGGAGATAACGGGGTTGGCATTTGATCGTGAGGTAATCCAGGTCAGGAGAGGTGAAAATCTTAAGGGTTTTGTACATTCCTACAATCGCACTATGAGTTGTTGATTTTAACATACTGCTCCGCCTTTCGTTTTCGTGCAAAGTAATTTTTCCTAGTCCGTGCGATGTCTGGAAAACCCTGATGGCTGTATAGCCTGATCAAGGCACCTCCCCCAAAATCCAAGTCTATGTGAGGCAGTTAAGTTAGTCTCTCGTATTTATCTGGTAGGTAAATCTGCGCTCTGAGCTTGCAAAGATTATTTTCCAGTGACTGTACATTAGCAAGTAATATACTAAGAAGCGGAGGGTGGTTTACCCTTTTAACTTAAATCGGACTAGTACTATACCTCGCCTTACCCTTCTCCGGCTGCATCTTTTTGGGAAAAGGGCTCCAGTGATGAATGGAACTGCTTCGGGTAATCCAGAAAGGATCCAGCTCCGGAAATTCAAACTTGTGGTGAGTTATCTCCGATCTGATGTCCAGAAGTTCTTGTCAGTCATAGGACATAATACTGAAAACTTTCTGATCAATTAAAGTAAAAAATAACACTAAAATAAACAAAAGCCTGCAATGTTGGTTTGGAGCTAGCAACAGGGCGACCATCGTTGGCGCCATCTTGTTCCAGGTTTCCCATCTGAAGTGTGTGTGTGTGTGTGTGTGTGTGTGTGTGTGTGTGTGTGTGTGTGTGTGTGTGTGTGTGTGTGTGTGTGTGTGTGTGTGTGTGTGTGTGTGTGTGTGTGTGTGTGTGCGTATGCATGTGTGGTAGGGATGCAGATTTTAAATGATTTGATTATTCGACTAATATCATAATTTTTTTAAGTTACCCGGATAGTAATTGCTATTGACTCTAATGCCCTAACCACTAGGCTACCTGCCACCCCCAATTAATTGAACACTAAAATACGTTCGTATATCCGGATATTCAATTAACCACGCCCATCCCTATTGTAGTGTGCATGCATGCGCGCTTGAGTGTGTGTGGATTAGAAGCCTTTATTTAAATGTTTGTGGAGAGTTTGTTACATCATCAAGCCTCAGCATGGGAAAACAGTGTGTTAGATTTAAGTCAGATCATTCCCATGAGAAACCCCTGATTTATGTCTGTCAGAGAGGTAGACAGAGGTGGTTCACTCACAGTGTGGGGAGATGGGCTGACTCCACCTCATAAAGCAGATAAGTGCTGCAGTATACAGTAAATGTGTGTGTAAGTGAATGAGAGAGAGGATGTGTTTTCAGTGATAAGACACTAAAGTAGCCGTGTCCCTGCCCACATAAAAAACACTACAGTTTACTATAGAATACAACAGTATTTACTATAGAATTCTGTAGTAAACTGTAGTATACTACACACTATAGTATCCCTCGATCATGTGCATTAGTTACTATAGAATTCTGTAGTAAACTTTAGTAAATTGTAGTATACTGTAGTATACTATACTGCACACTGTAGTATCCCTCGATCAAGTGTAGTACCTACAGTGGAATTATGTAGTAAATTGTAGTATACTGTAGAATACTACACTACACAATGTAGTATCCCTCGATCATGTGTAGAACTTACTGTAGAATTTAGTAGTAAACTGCAACATACTATACTACACACTGTAGTAACCCTCGATAATGTAGTACTCAGGCCTACTGTAGAATTCTGTAGTAAACTGTAGTATACTGTAGAATACTATAGTACAGACCTTGTCGATATGCTAATATTACATTTGCATATACCCCACCCATTTCTCTCCCCCATAGCCCAATTTGTGCCACCCATGAGTGAGAAACCTACATGCCAAGTATAGACCATATATTGTGTTGCCTACAGGTTATGGAAAATGTCCTCTTTTAGTACATGTCCAGTTGGTTTCCTCAAGAAGGAAGCCCCAGTTCTATGTCAAAGATAGTCAAACAAAAACACTATAGTAAATACTACAGTAATGTAAAAACACTGCAGTGAATACTATAGTATATACTATAGTTTGATATATAAACAATAGTATTTTTTAATGTGGGTGGGACTGAAACAGTCAACACAAAGCTAGTTCCTACACTTGTTTGGGTGTGGTGAGTCACGCTACAGTATATTCCCCATTTGAAGCAGTTTTTCTGGATATACCTGAATGCACATGAGGGCTTCTGTTAGATTGTGTTACTCTCCCCACGAGGAGTGAGAGGTCGTTAGTCCTCTATTCTGTAAAAGTGAAACTGTCTGTCTCACACCATGCCGTATGGTTACCCTGCACACTATCTGGGAACAGCTTAGAGTACAGCTGAAATACTGAAATTAAGCTTTGAAGTTAATTGAACATACTGTAGTTTGTCCCCCCAAAAAACGGTGTTAGATTGATCACAAGCGGCTAACGCTACCCGGTATCTTTGATCAGAAAAGATCCACTGATTTCCAATGTCTCTAACCTAACTTATTTACTTTATCCTCTTCATTCCTGGAGGAACTTAGGCCCTGTATCTCTGTCCTGTTAATCATTAAATATTCCATGCTAGACTCAATAGCCTACCTCTGAGAAAGACATCAATCCTGTGGTTACCATGATGTCATCAGTCATGGCCCTTGTTACGTAAAAGCAGGCGCCATGTTGAGAGACCGTCTACACTACCTTGTGGTAAAACAGTTGTGCTTTTCATTAGGTCACTATAATAGAGCAGTGTTGTACTGTAGTTCATATCCAGAGCCCAGACGCAGGCCTTATGTGACCAGTACAGTAATAACACAGACCAATCAGGTCCCTATCTGGTCAGCCAATCAAAGTGAAAGGAAGTTCAAAGCCTTCCGCCCGCAGGTCATTAAAACAACACTTGCGAATGTATCCCATTATTCCTCCACAGACAGACAGGACCACAGGGCAGCAGCACAGGGCTTCATCGATTGCACCTCTGACTCATGGTCCTCTACAGGGACTACATCATCAAGACTACACCTCCGTGTAGGCCACGGGGCATATTCATGAAAATTATGATTTGTGTCAACAATCGCAGGCATTGGGGTCTGTAATATAAAGCACACTCAATGAGTACTCTATCTATTCATCAGGGAACACACAATGCACTATACTGTAAGCACTGGGAGCTAGAATCAATGCACTAGAAGTGAAAGGATAAGTACATAGAAAGTAAAAGCATTTGCACTGTTAGTTAACTATATCTCTGCTGTACACGTATGATGTCATCAGCAGGTTGACTGCAGGAAGTTCCCTTCCTTTCCCTCCCCCATAGGTGTGGCCCTCTGGCTAGTCACATGACTAATGGATGCTTTAGTACTGCTGAGTGGTCAGTGTCCACAGGGACCGCTAAAGATGGACGTATCACAGGCGCCCATACATTCCTTATCCTTCACTGACTGTAGGTTAAAACACTGACCTATTTATTGGGTAATGTCAGCAGGCTGACAGGCAGGGAGGCAGTTAGTGTACATTTTACTGTATGAGTGCACTGCCCCTAAGGAGCATCTCCTGTTTCTCCATCTCTGATCCCATCCAACATTAAAAAAACAACAGCACCGGCAAGCAACAAACAACTCTCTTTTTTCTATGTACACGATGGTAGGGTTAGATAACAAGAGGTTTTTGTAATGCTTAAATATATCAACTGCCCAGGAGGGAAAACAGAATCGCTCTGTCATCAAGAGACTTCTCTCTGTGATTCATCAATAAATAGCGCAATACTTTTTTATTTTTTTTATTTATTCTGTTGGATTATTCATCTGTGGATATGCAGCATCATCAAAATGATACCATGATGCCAATTTAAGACCACAAGCTGTGAAAAAAAGGCAGAAAAGTAGCAACAGGAACATGAGGCTAACGTGCCTTAAATTGCCCTTCCTCTTCTTGCTCGGCAGGGCTTGCATTACGGTTGCCACATTAGAATATGCCGTCTTGACAGAAACAGGACTGTACACGTGTCAAAAAAGCCACAGGGAGCCAGCCACCACTGCCTACTGCCTATACAGTACATGGCCCACCATTATCTGAGATATTACTGGGGATGTTTCCTATTCAACTTTTACTATATCCATGAGGAGCTGTTATTTTCCCTGCTCTTTGGCTCTGATCAAACATTAATGCTGAATTTTCCTGGCTAAAGCAGGAGGAGCTGTAGAAGGACTGTGATTTAGAGCTGGCCCAGTGATGTGGATGAGGATGGGGGAGGGCTGGCTGTAGGAGCCTGCCTAAGTTGAGCCTCACTGAGCAGGATAGGCAGGCTCAGCCTCTAGATCTGGCACAGGCTCATGGCTCTATGTAGCATTAGGGCTGGTGGAGGGGAGGGGGGACAGGCCAACTGGGGAATGGGTCTGTTGTGGACGTTGAAGAGGCATATCCAGTTCTGCTCTGTTACAAGGGGGAGCTGTTAGGATAACCAATCATCACCTCTTGAGACTAGGATGACGAGCTGTGCAGAATGTTTGCTTTACGTAGTTCTGAAAATGTTGGATGACAATAAATCCCTATTTTAATTTTGTACATTTGTATTCAGACACGCGTTACTTCAAAGCCTAAAATGACGTGTCAAAACAACAGCCTTTTTCTCCATACGCTCTCTTCTCACAGCACAGGGGAGGGCGCACAGCACAGACCCTGATCACAGCGGAGAGCAGACCACCACACACAGGCCAAACCACAGCAGATGTCATCTCTTTAAAGCCCAAACCCTCACCTCTCGCGTGATTTCCCTGTCAAGGTCACCACGGAAACAGTTGTTCTGCAGAAGTCATTGAAGGAATGAAAAGATTATTTTATCCTCCTCTTCACTTGAACAGACAGAGAGAAAACAGTCCTGGGTTCAGCTGACAACAACGGCTCTCTTTGATGGAGCCAGGGCCAATAGAGGGACCAGTCTCAAGGTAGAGAGCTCCAAAACTCTCTGAGGTCCACACTGATCCACTGGGTACAAACTATAGGCTATAGTTGTATTTTTGTAGAGTAAATGCTACCTCATGTCCATAATGTAGAGATAATCATGTAAGAGGGAAATGTACGTGAACAAGAAAGCTCTTAGATTTAAACTTCTTTCATTCAATTCCCTTAGAAATGTAAGAGATAATTGACTCCATGTGATTCTGATTCTGTATAATCTGTCTTTCTGTTCCTCTGACTGATATATCAGTCTTTCTCCCTAGAAGCTCCACCTCCTCCCAGAGTTCCTTCCTGAGTCCCCCCTCCTCTAGGTGCTGCTGGGATACTGGGCCTGCTTTGCATACAGCCGCTAGACCTCCATTAGATTCACAATGAGCCACAGTTCAACTGCAGCTCAGAACAGGTGGCAGGTGGGATGTGGTGTGTGTGTGTGTGTGTGTGTGTGTGTGTGTGTGTGTGTGTGTGTGTGTGTGTGTGTGTGTGTGTGTGTGTGTGTGTGTGTGTGTGTGTGTGTGTGTGTGTGTGTGTGTGTGTGTGTGTGTGTGTGTGTGTGTGTGTGTGTGTGTAATTAACTCTTTTTACTCTGAGATCCCAGTGAATCCCAAGGTCATTCACTACAAAGCAAGTGGAGTGTTCATCTTAGCGATAACCCTAACCAGCTGACTAACTAGAAGTGTCCACTTGCTCATCTGATGCAAAATGAACTAAAAAGACATAGAAGTATTGTTTCTATACTCAATGACCGCTCAAACTCATTTTCCACTAAATAATAAAATAATAACAGGAAAATCATTCCTGGCATTTCTTCTGGGTCAGTTGTGTTAAAGTGATCTCTTTCCATGGGTAATACTGTACACTCGTCATACTGGTATTCACACAAACACACAGCTGTTTAGGGAGTAGGTATTCACAGAGAGGAGATTCATTTGGAGGGGGATGATCCAGTAAGAGCTGGAAGAACCCTTACACCGGATCATCGCAGCTAGCTAGCTGCTATCCGAGTGGCTACTCCTGGCTAACGTCTCTGTCCCGAAACAAGCACCAGTTAGCCTGGAGCTAGGCCCATCTCCCGGCTAGCCGATTGCTGCTGGCACACGCCCGCCCGACTAGCATCACTACTCTGGACAGTTCTGACTTAGAATATGTGGACAACTACAAATACATAGGTGTCTGGTTAGACTGTAAACTCTACTTCCAGACTCACATTAAGCATCTCCAAACCAAAATTAAATCTAGAATCGGCTCCCTATTTTGCAACAAAGCCTCCTTCACTCATGCTGTCAAACATACCCTCGTAAAACTGACTATCCTGCCGATCCTCGACTTCAGCGACGTCATTTACAAAATAGCCTCCAACACTCTACTCAACAAACTGGATGGTGTCTATCACAGTGCCATCCATTTTGTCACCAAAGCCCCATATACTACCCACCACTGCGACCTGTATGCTCTCGTTGACTGGCCCTCTCTCGTTGAACTTGCCAGTTGAGGACTTGTGAGGCGTCTGTTTCTCAAACTATATACTCTAATGTACTTGTCCTCTTGCTCTGTTGTGCACCGGGGCCTCCCACTCCTCTTTCTATTCTGGTTAGAGCCAGTGTGCGCTGATCTGTGAAGGGAGTAGTACACAGCGTTGTACGAGATATTCAGTTTCGTGCCAATTTCTCACATGGAATAACCTTAATTTCTCAAAACAAGAATAGACTGACGAGTTTCAGAAGAAAGCTATTTGTTTCTGGCCATTTTGTAATCGAACCCACAAATGCTGATGCTCCAGATACTCAACTAGTCTAAAGGCCAGTTATATTGCTTCTTTAATCAGAACAACAGTTTTCAGCTGTGCTAACATAATTGCAAAAGGGTTTTCTAATGATCAATTAGCCTTTTAAAATGATAAACTTGGATTAGCTAACACAACGTGCCATTGAAACAAAGGAGTGATGGTTGCTGATAATGGGCTTCTGTACGCCTATGTAGATATTCCATAAAAAATCGTCTGTTTCCAGCTACAATAGTCATTTACAACATTAACAATGTCTACACTGTATTTCTGATCAATTTGATGTTATTTTAATGGACAAAAAAATAGCTTTTCCTTCAAAAACAAGGACATTTCTAAGTGACCCCAAACTACTGAACAGTAGTGTGTGTATATATATATACAGTGGGGAGAACAAGTATTTGATACACTGCCGATTTTGCAGGTTTTCCTACTTACAAAGCATGTAGAGGTCTGTAATTTTTATCATAGGTACACTTCAACTATGAGAGACGGAATCTAAAACAAAAATCCAGAAAATCACATTGTATGATTTTTAAGTAATTAATTTGCATTTTATTGCATGACATAAGTATTTGATACATCAGAAAAGCAGAACTTAATATTTGGTACAGAAACCTTTGTTTGCAATTACAGAGATCATACGTTTCCTGTAGTTCTTGACTAGGTTTGCACACACTGCAGCAGGGATTTTGGCCCACTCCTCCCTACAGATCTTCTCCAGATCCTTCAGGTTTCGGGGCTGTCGCTGGGCAATACGGACTTTCAGCTCCCTCCAAAGATTTTCTATTGGGTTCAGGTCTGGAGACTGGCTAGGCCACTCCAGGACCTTGAGATGCTTCTTACGGAGCCACTCCTTAGTTGCCATGGCTGTGTGTTTCGTGTCGTTGTCATGCTGGAAGACCCAGCCACGACCCATCTTCAATGCTCTTACTGAGGGAAGGAGGTTGTTGGCCAAGATCTCGCGATACATGGCCCCATCCATCCTCCCCTCAATACGGTGCAGTCGTCCTGTCCCCTTTGCAGAAAAGCATCCCCAAAGAATGATGTTTCCACCTCCATGCTTCACGGTTGGGATGGTGTTCTTGGGGTTGTACTCATACTTCTTCTTCCTCCAAACACGGCGAGTGGAGTTAGACCAAAAAGCTATATTTTTGTCTCATCAGACCACATGACCTTCTCCCATTCCTCCTCTGGATCATCCAGATGGTCATTGGCAAACTTCAGACAGGCCTGGACATGCACTGGCTTAAGCAGGGGGACCTTGCGTGCGCTGCAGGATTTTAATCCATGACGGCGTAGTGTGTTACTAATGGTTTTCTTTGAGACTGTGGTCCCAGCTCTCTTCAGGTCATTGACCAGGTCCTGCCGTGTAGTTCTGGGCTGATCCCTCACCTTCCTCATGATCATTGATGCCCCACGAGGTGAAATCTTGCATGGAGCCCCAGACCGAGGGTGATTGACCGTCATCTTGAACTTCTTCCATTTTCTAATAATTGCGCCAACAGTTGTTTCCTTCTCACCAAGCTGCTTGCCTATTGTCCTGTAGCCCATCCCAGCCTTGTGCAGGTCTACAATTTTATCCCTGATGTCCTTACACAGCTCTCTGGTCTTGGCCATTGTGGAGAGGTTGGAATCTGTTTGATTGAGTGTGTGGACAGGTGTCTTTTATACAGGTAACGAGTTCAAACAGGTGCAGTTAATACAGGTAATGAGTGGAGAACAGGAGGGCTTCTTAAAGAAAAACTAACAGGTCTGTGAGAGCCGGAATTCTTACTGGTTGGTAGGTGATCAAATACTTATGTCATGCAATAAAATGCTAATTAATTATTTAAAAATCATACAATGTGATTTTCTGGATTTTTGTTTTAGATTCCGTCTCTCACAGTTGAAGTGTACCTATGATAAAAATTACAGACCTCTACATGCTTTGTAAGTAGGAAAACCTGCAAAATCGGCAGTGTATCAAATACTTGTTCTCCCCACTGTATATATATATATATATATATATATATATATATATATATATATATATATATATATATATATATATATAAATATATAATATATATATAATGATGTGTATAGACAGTTTGGACAGTATATAAATAGAAAAGGTGTGTACAGTAGTAGTTATATAGGATGATCCTTGACTAGAATACAGAATATATACTAGAATACATATGAAGTGGGTAAAACAGTATATAAACATTATTAAAAGTGATCAGTGTCAATGACTATGTTACGCCTTCTTCACCACACGGTCTGTGTGGATGAACCATTTCAGGTTTTCAGTGATGTGCACACCGAGGAACTTGAAGCTTTTCACCCTTTCCACTGTGGCCCCGTCGATGTGGATGGGGGCATGCTCCATCTTCTGTCTCCTGTAGTCCACGATCAGCTCCTTCCCTTTGTTGATGTTGAGGGACAGATTATTTTCCTGGCACCACTCCGACAGGGCTCTCACCTCCTCCCTGTAGGCTGTCTCTTCGTTGTTGGTAATTAGGACTAACACTGTTGTGTCGTCAGCAAACTTGATTGAGTCGGAGACGTGTGTGGCCACGCAGTCATGTGTGAACATGAAGTACAGGAGGGGGCTAAGCAAGCAACCTTGTGAGGCCCCCGTGTTGAGGATCAACATGGCAGAGATGTTGTTACCTACCGTCACCATCTGGGGTCGGCCCGTGAGGAAGTCCAGGAACCAGTTGCACTGGTTTCAGACCCAGGGCCTTGAGCTTAGTGATGAGTTTGGAGTTCACTATGGTGTTGAAGGCTGAGCTGTAGTCGATAAACAGCATTCTCACATAGGTATTCCTCTTGTCCAGATGGGATAGGGCAGTGTGCAGTGCGATGGCAATGGTGTCATCCGTGGATCTGTTGGGGTGGTATGCAAATTGTAGTGGGTCTAGGGTGTCGGGTAAGGTGGAGGTGATATTATCCTTAACTAGCCTCTCAAAACATTTCATGATGACAGAAGTGAGTGCTACAGGGCAATAGTAATTTAGTTCAGTTACCTAGGGAGGACAGGTGGCAGTCCTCCCCAGGTATCTTTCTTGGGTACAGGAACGATGGTGGACATTTTTAAGCAAGTGGGGACAACGGACTGGGATAAGGAGAGATTGAATATGTACATAAACACTCCAGCCAGTCGGTCTGCACATGCTCTGAGGACGCAGCTTGGCAGGCCGGCAGCCTTGCAAGGTTTAACACTCTTAAATGTCTTACTCAAGTTGGCCATGAAAAACGAGAGCTCAGAGTTCTTGTTAGCGTCAGTGGCCCGTGTTGGTAGCTCTGTGTTTTCCTCAAAGCGTACGAATAAGGTGTTTAACTTGTCCAGGAGCGAGGCGTCAGTGTCCGCAATGTTGCTGGATTTCCCTTTATAATCTGTGATCGTCTGAAGTCCCTGCCAAATACATCTCGTGTCTGAGCTGTTAAATTGTGATTACACTTTGTCCCTGTACTGTCGCATTGCCTCTTTGATTGCCTTACGGAGGGCATAGCTGGTCTGTTTGTACAAGTCCATGTTCCCAGTCACCTTACCGTGGTAGTTCGCACTTTCAGTTTTGCGCAAATGTGGCCATCTATCTACGGTCTTTGGTTTGGATAAGTTCTAATCGTCACAGTGGTAATAACATCCTCTATGCACTTCCTGTTGAACTCTATCCCTTAGTCAGTGTATTCGTCAATACTATTCTGAGGCAACCCTGAACATTTCCCAGTCCATGTGATCAAAACAATCTTGAAACATAGATTCCGATTGGTCAGATCAATGTTGAACATTCCTTACCACGGGTACATCCTGTTTAAGTTTCTGCCAATAGGAGGGGAGGAGCAAAATGGAGGCATGATCTGATTTGCCAAAGGGAGGGTGGGGAAGAGGGAGCCGTCCTGGAAGAGGGAGTAGCAATGGTCCAAAGTTCTCGATGAGCGAGTAGCACAGGAGATGTCATAGAACTTCGGTAGTGTTTTCCTTAGATTTTCTTTATTAACTTCTTATGGCTGGGGGGCAGTATTGAGTAGCTTGGATGAATAAGGTGCCTAGAGTAAACTGCCTGCAACTCAGGCCCAGAAGCTAAGATATGCATAGTATTAGTAGATTTGGATAGAAAACACTCTGAGGTTTCTAAAACTGTTTGAATGATGTCTGTGAGTATAACAGAACTCATATGACATGTTTCTACAAACTGTAATGGAACTTTTTGACTTTTCGTCTGGACCTAGTGCTCTCGCCTCATGAATTTGGATTTGTGACCTAAACGCGCGAACAAAAAGGAGGTATTTGGACATAAATGATGGACTTTATCGAACAAAACTAACATTTATTGTGGAACTGGGATTCCTGGGAGTGCATTCTGATGAAGATCATCAAATGTAAGTGAATATTTATAATGCTATTTCTGACTTCTGTTGACTCCACAACATGGCGGGTACCTGTATGGCTTGTTTTTGTGTCTGAGCGCCGTACTCAGATTATTGCATGGTGTGCTTTTTCCATAAAGTTTTTAAAAAATCTGACACAGCGGTTGCATTAAGGAGAAGTGAATCTATAATTCCATGTATAACACTTGTATTTTCATCAACATTTATGATGAGTATTTCTGTAAATTGATGTGGCTCTGCAAAATCACCGGATGTTTTGGAAGCAAAACATTACTGACCATAATGCGCCAATGTAAACTGAGATTTTTGGATATAAATATGAACTTTATCGAAACAAAACATACATGTATTGTGTAACATGAAGTCCTATGAGTGTCATCTGATGAAGATCATCAAAGGTTAGTAATTAATTTTATCTCTATTTCTGCTTTTTGTGACTCCTCTCTTTGGCTGGAAAAATGGCTGTGTTTTTCTGTGACTAGTTGCTGACCTAACATAATCGTTTGGTGTGCTTTCGTCGTAAAGCCTTTTTGAAATCGGACACTGTGGTGGGATTAACAACAAGTTTATCTTTAAAATGGTGTAAAATACTTGTCTGTTTGAGGAATTTTAATTATGAGATTTCTGTTGATTGAATTTTGTCATATCGATCCCGTTAGCGGGATTTCAGCCGTAAGAAGTTAAAGCTACAATAAATACAGCCTCAGGATATGCGGTTTCCAGTTTGTGTAAGGTTCTGCTTTTCTTTTCTTAGTCTACCTTTTGTTCTTTTTCTTTGTGTTCTTGAACGTAGCCCTGTTTCTTTGTGTTCTGGAACGTAGCCCTGTCTTTCATTTCTGTTCATTTATTTCACCTGTGTTCGTTTCTCACCTGGTCTCATCAGCTCCCTATTTAGTTCAGTTCTTTCTGTTTGTATGGCTGTGAGGTATTGTTTGTTTTTGACTGCCTACCTGTGTTTGACCATTGCCTGCCTGTGACCCCGATTCCTGCCTTCTGCGAAGGCTTAATAAACATCTGCTGCGCTATGCGTGTGAATCTACACCTTTTTCTCCCTGAGTGTTCAGTACAGAATACCTCACCCAATAATGGAATGGATTCAGCGAAGCTACAGCGGCGCCTAACCAAGGAAGAGGAGCTTATGGAGCTTCTCTGCCAGCCTATCCCTACTCCGCCGATCCCAGGTATCGTAACTCATAGCCCTCCTTCGTTCATACCCATGCCTGGAAAATATGACGGTTCACCTGGGAAATGTCAGGGATTTCTGATGCAATGCAGCAAATACATTGAGCACAACCCCACTAACTACGCCACCGATAAGACCAGGGTGGATTTTGTTGTGTCTCTACTCACAGGCAAAGCCCTGGATTGGGCCAACGCCATATGGACTGCCAACAGCACAGAACTCGGATCCGAGACCCATTTCCACACCCTCTTCAAAGAGGTATTCGATCACTCTCCCTCTGGTCGTCCTATAGAAGACCTCCTCGTAATTCAGCTGCCGAGTATGCCCTTGAGTTCCTCAACATGGCTGCAAGGAGTGGATGGAATGAGGCTGCTTTACTTACCGTCTACCGAAGAGGGCTCAACAGGGAACTTCAGGCGGAGCTGGCCTGTAGAGGTGACCTTCAGGATTTAAATCAATACATTAATATGTCCATCTCCATCGACCACCTCATCGCCAAAGAACTCTGCCACCCAGGAACCTGAAACCTTCTCTTTCCATGACTCCGTCATCCTGTCCGAGTCTTCCTGAGCCCATGCAGTTGGGCCATGCTCTTCTCCCGTGTATCGAACGTCAAAAGCAGATCCAAGAAGGGCTCTGCCTATATTGTGGAGGGAAAGATCATCTACTCAGCCATTGCCCTGTTCGTACCCCACGGAGAGATGAGAAAGGTCCCTCCGCTGCCATGCAAGTGCGTGTCCTTATTTATAAATATCTCCCAGAGGCAATTCTCCGTCCCAGTATTGATAACTGTGAAGGGGGTTACCAAGTACATAGAAGGCTTGATAGATTCGGGAGCAGCAGGTAATTTTATCGATCACCAGCTAGTACAAGAGCTTGACATTGATCTAACACCTGTCACCCCTCCCCTAAGGGATAACACCCGGGACTGGCAGCCATTGGGCACGGGCTTTATCACGCACCTGACACAGAGCGTCACCCTCCAGATTGGAGTCTTCCACACCGAAACCATTCAACTCATGGAACTCTCATCCCCCAAACAGCCACTCATCCTCGGACACCCCTGGCTTTGTCGCCACGACCCTTCCATCTCGTGGCAACAAGGTGAACTAATGTCCTGGTCCTCTACCTGCTTCTCCAGTTGTCTCAGCCTACCCTGCAGAGCCACCACCATTGAGGACTCTGCCTCGGCAGTGCCACCCACCATACCATCTGAATACGCCCAGTACAACAATGTCTAAAGCAATATCAAGGCCTCCACTCTGCCACCACATCGCCCAGGAGACTGTGCTATTGACTTACTCCCTGGAGTGTCCCCACCGAAGGGCTGTGTTTAGCCCTATCTATCATGGAAAATAAGGCAATGGAGAACTACATTGATGAATCACTCAAACGGTTTCATTTGTCCTTCTTCCCCGGCTGCGTCCAGCTTCTTCTTCATTGGAAAAAAGGATGGTGGTCTTCGTCCATGTATTGATTACCGTTCCCTGAATGACGTCACGGTCAAGAACCGTTTCCCTCTTCCTCTGATTCCAGCGACCCTTGAACAATTGGGCCGCGCCAACATCTATACTAAACTCGACCTGCGAAATGCATATAACCTTGTCCGTATCACCACCCGAGGGCACTACGAATACCTGGTCATGCCTTACCAATGCCCCCGCCATCTTCCAATCCTTTATGAACAATGTTTTCCAGGATATGTTCAACTGCTTTCTCATCGTCTACCTTGATGACATCCTGATTTTCTCCCACTCCCTGAAGGAACACATACAGCACGTGCAAAAGGTTCTTCAACAGCTCCCTGACCATAACCTTCATGTGAAGACTGAAAAGAGTGCCTTCCATGTAGCTCGATAAACTTCCTCGGCTTCGTACTGACACCTGGAGGGTGCATTTGATGGTGAGCTATTCCAGATCGGGAGAACAAAATAACTAGAATTTCTGTACGCTATCACAATCACACCATGAGTAGTTAATCATGCAACATACACCTCCACCTTTCCCCTGTAGAGTTCTTTCATCCTGTCCGCGCGATGGACGGTGAACCCCACTGGCTGAATGGACGGGGACAGTAAATCTGGAGAGAGCCATGATTACGTGAAAAAATAGTATGTTACATGGATGATATATGGATGAACGCTTCTCCCTATGTCATGGATGCCATGGTTGCCCTTAGTTTGAAGATGTTATCCGGATAAAGGTGTTTTATACAGTAGTCTTCTTTCTGTGTTCTCTTTTAGAACTCTATCCTCATTTGGCATTCATCTCTCTGCTTCCACTGGGCATTCCACTGATTTCAAAACTTGGTCAACTTATTTAATGACGACACCGTTTTTTCCCTAACAATGTCTGGTTCAATGAAAATGTTTTTACCTAAATCAGGGATTTCCTCTTTGATTCATTTTCAGTCAGAGAGAGTCAGCATGGCACGATCATCCTTCAGAAAGTTGTCCATCACAACGTTTTCCCACTGAGCTTTGTCGATAGCATTATTAACTTCAGGGCAGCAATGTTGAGAGCAGTAGCCAAACCTTTTTCAGTTCTTCATGATATCTTTCAAAAAAAGGTGCGGTAGACAGGATTATCCACACATACTTACCAGCTCATGTTATAGACAGAAGCATGCTACATGGCATGTAAAGCTAATACATTATCTCAGCCAATCATGGCTAGCGGTAAGGTTCCTATATTTTTTTACCTACTATCCTGGCGTTCCAAACACCATGCTCTACCAACTGAGCTACAGAGGACCATAAAGTGAGAATATTACATTTTTGAATATGAATACATACAGTATGTCCCAGATACACTGTTCACATTTGCATGCACTATCCTAATGGATTTTTATGAGTGATCATGTTGTTGTGTTCGTCTCATGTTGGGATTACAAAGAGATAATCATATGCCAAATGGATTAAATATGAACCTGGTGTAACTTGTTCGTGAGTAAACGGTCTTGACATTTGCCAGTGCCATGGCTTGATTTTCTATCCGCTGCTAAATAATAGTTTCTGATTGGTTTGAAGGGCATTCTAGAGTGTGCATTATTTTGCTATAATGCACGGTATATCGGCACAGTAGAATTCAATGGCTATAGTTAATTCTTACATGTTTTCTTTGAGCTGCTTTTGAAGGCAAAAGTCGAATTGAAAACATTATTGCTATTGTTGAATTAGATTCTCATAATAGCAAGCTAGGATTGATGGTTTGGTTAGCTAGCTAAACTAACAAGTATGTTTGTTTGGTTACCAAGGCAACTACTGTAGCTATATTAAAATTGCTTGCTACTTCAGTGGATGTTGAACATTTCTCCTGGCAAATGAACACATTCCTAGTGGCAAATGTGTTCAATTATAGCCATGGTATAAAAGGGATAATCAACTCGGGGCTCTATGCGTTCTCTGGACAATAATGCAACTCAGCGTAATGTCAGTTCCACTCCGCTAGCGCGTTGTGGTCCACGCCGTTCATTATTTTCCATAGAACGCGTAGCCCCTCGTTGATTATCGCTTACTTAACCAACGAGCTAGCTACGGTTTAGAAACGTCACATTTTAATTGAATGAAGTGTTAATATGTCTCATGTCAGTATTAGTAACCCTAAAAGTAGTACCGTTGTGGTATTTTGAGTGCTATGTGTTGTGTTGCTGTGTCTATTATTAGTGGTAGTAGTATTTAGAATCACATGGAATGGCAGTCGGTGGATGAAAGTAGGTCTTGTGGAGTGGACCTAAAGCTAATGGGAGTCTTTCCCTCTCTCGCCATATAAGCCATCGTAGTCAGTTAGTCAGTCATCGGGATCAGACAGACATGCGCAGCCTGGCCTGCTGTAGTACAGGAACAGATTGGGGCCGATCCTTCATTAACCCCATACTGTCATTGGCCAGCACCACTTTTCTCTGCTACCAGTCCTCCCCGTAATACCACGATGAGAGGAAACAATCATTGTAGATTTTGAAATGAAAAGGGAGGTTTTGGAATAGCATGGTTAGCTAGTAGTCTGATGGTGGCATGGTTACATCTGTGAGGTGCTATGCAAACGGTCCTCTCCTCGCAGGCTTGTAGTCTGACCACAGTGTGGCCGATGTGGTCTAGTAAAATGTGATATTGGTTAAAGCTGCACAGGTTCCCATGGCGGCCGATGACTGATCTTTACTGAACATGCCCTGTCCTCAAAGACACCATAGTGTCTACAGTCTATGTTTGCATGACACAATGAGGGGTGGCAGGTAGGTACTGTAGATGAATGTACAACAAACCACAAACACACCCACACATGCACGTGAACACACACCAACAACCAGCAACAGACAGAGAGCATGAAGATTGGGGGGGGGGGTCAATGTGTCAGTGTGCGAGTGTGCCTCCTACACCCTCCCTCCACCCCCACCTCTCTCAGGCAAAATGGCCAGATGGCCCTCAATCCTCCATGCTAATCCAGTACACAGACCATGGCCCTGATATCACCTAGCACCACAACACTACAGCTCCACACATTACAACACTGGAGCACAGCACACTTCTTAAGACTCGGCCATTTCACTACTACACTCTGCCCAAAGCGTTACTAACCTACTCCACTCTGGCAGAGCACATTGCCCACTGCCCAACAGTCGTCAGCACCAGAGTGGTATAAGGCTTTACGTTACTATCCTAAGCAGACGGTTGTAGGCCTATTTGTATGTAATATCACATTTCAGATGGCCAGCTGACAGGCAGCAGGCAGAGACAAGGCGCTGGGTCTTCTGGAGCTTTTGTTAGCAGTTGGCTGAGGTGATGTAAGAGAAGCCCCATGTGTTGGGTTACATTCACCAACCAACCCCCATACTGTCCTGACCTGAGGTAGCACAGCAAACTGAACACAGCGCTATACAGCACACACACACACAACACAACCCTGATTGGACAAGCAGCCAGGCCACAGCCAACCAGTAGGCTAGGTCGGACAAGCTTGTTGTTTGTTTATGAATAGACTAGTGCAGGATAATATACACACGGCTCCTATTCTGATCTCATCTCTTATTTCACTCGTATAACTGACCTAAAGAATTTGATATGTTCTGATCTAAATCTGGTTGCCTCTGTTGGTCCGAGAGACTACTGAATTAATTGTGTCTTAAGTCACGATGAGCATACAGTATGTGGTTAATGTGTTCAGTCAGGCCTGGAGGTGTGAGGAGTCAATGAAGGTGAGACACATTGAGCTGCACGGGGGAAGTGAGGTGAACAGCCAGTCTCCTCTCTTCTGCCTCCAGGAGGTTAACCACCACCATTTTTGTCCTGCAACCTCCTCATCCAATCACAGGTGTCCTGCAACCTCCTTATCCAATCAAAGGTGTTGCATCCTGAGCCAGAGAGTGGACCTTTTTGTACAGCTGCAACACTGGGCCTTGTTATTCTAGTGTCAGGAGAAGTTGTGTTTATTTGGATGGAGATAGTCACTGCTGCTCAGTGATCACTAGCCTGGGCTTGAGCACAAAGCAGAAACTGTCAGTGGACTCCTCTACATCCAGCTCCTCATCAAGCCCCCGTTTACACAGCCTCCCTCCTGTGGGGATAAGCCTCAGCAGCACCACGCACAGTCCTACTCTTCAATAATGACAGCCCTCACTGTCACACACGTGCACACATGTGCACACACACACAAAGTCTCCCCTCATCACTGTTTATCCTTCTACTCTGCAAAGGAAAGCCATGCATGATTATGTAGATCTATACCAGTCGAACAAATTATTATTAGCCATGGCTTTTTGATTTATTCACACTAGGGTAAAATATAAAGCATTGACATACTAGAGCTTGTGAAACGTTCCATGTCATTTCATGGAGGACTGGCTTGAATTGTGAGGAGGACCATACCATTTATTTTCATAATGAGACAAATCTATTGTTTTTCTACCCAAGGTTGCAAAGGAAATGTTGTGATCTATTTAATAAAGACAAGAGACCAGCACGATGGATCAAATATTGTGGCGGTATAGCAGGAACAGCTGCATTTAGTGGTCAATACCTGGTACGTTCACACTATATGGCAAATAATGCAAGCGAAAAAACATCACCAGATTCACAAGGAATACATGACATAGTATGGAGAAGCAATACTCCAAGCCACAGCTTCATACTGCTTGTCAAATATAGAGAACTGATACTGTATACTGGTTGTTGGGGTGGGATTGGCATGGGGTGTTAGGGGTAAGTGGGTGGCTTTTGACATTTTTGGGGGGGGATTCCTCATGTTTTACTCATTGGTAGGAAGAAGTTGTCCAAATAGGATGTTGTGTACTATATTTATTGAATATTATCTGAATCCTATGAATTAAATTGGACAATTTGGGTGCAATCAAAAAGCTTAATTTGTCAGAGATCCAAATATATTTCAACAAAATAAGGTTTCAGGAATGCTAATTGTATCTGTCACTAAGTACAGACACGATTTCAGAACAATTTATGATGGTGTGCACAGTTCCTAAGTAATTCCAATTCACTTTTATAACTCAAAGAAGAGTCAGCAACTATAAGGTGCTTTTTTGAGCTCTCCTAGCGGTGCCGTTAAGGAACTACAGCAAGCACACTTGCAGTTGTTTTGTTTGGAACACAACACTACATCCCCGCCTTACACAATTACTGTTGTTGTTTATTTAATCCAAAAACGGTCCATTATAAATCGTAATCTGGGTCAGATGGGCATAATTTGAAATCGTGTTCTATTGCCAACATGACTAGCTAAATTATAAAATATGATCTTACATTGTTAGGCTTTCACAAGGCAATTCAGAGAAGCAGATTGTAATTTTGGTGTGCATAGAATGGAGTCATAAGTGCATTCCGATGCTTGTTCCATGGCAAATTTTCTTCACAATACAACAAACGGTCTCATTCTGGTCAGGACATCCCAGGGTATGACGCCATGTCATCTTGTAACTATATGTCAAACATAGTGATCATAAACGTTGACACTATATTACATATGAAAATGTGAAATGCTCATTTAGACTCACAGGTGTTTGGCTTGCTTGTATGACATCAAAGCGGCATTTATTATAATCATCAACGTCTCATCTTTCAAAATACTAATACATATGTAATTTACAGCATTTCCCTGGGATCAGACACTGTGGGAGTTTCTCAAAATACATACTACTGTGCTCTGAGCACACAAATTGGAGAACGGGAGGGTCAGAGTGCGAGTCCAAATCAAAGTATGCGAACGCGTACTCCGCTTGTACATATTTTTAAGCATGCATCAACAGAAGTTTTACAAATGACGCAACCAGGTAAAAAACTAATTACGCTACATTTCTTGAAATCAATGGTAGCCATTATTTGAGCTGAAGCGAGAGAAAATAAACTTTGACTTCGGAATTAAATGATTCTCATTCACATGTCATAGGTTGCCTGACTACAATATTTTATCTTGATACGGTAATAAATACATGCTGTGTTAATTTCGGCATGTTTTACTGCCTACAATACCCACTGTAGTGAGCGTAGATCGCAAGCCATAGTAAGTCAATAGGGCTAACTGGCTAGCTGTGACAGTTAGCTAGCTAGCTACCCATGAAGAATTGACATCTACCTTGCATAACATTAGTTTTAGATCATTTTTGCCTGTTTAACTAGCTAGCTAGCTAGATTATTACGATTCACATATAGTTGGCTGAAAATTATTCAGTAAAACGTTTGCTTTGTGTATATTTTGTTTAGTCTCTATTGTTGCCATTGTCCAGGCTGGAAGAAGGTTCAGTGAATGGGAGATGCAGAGTGAGATAATACAGTAAGGAGAATATGAGTGCTTCTCAAATGTATTGTTTGACGCGTTCTCCACAAGAGAACGTCCTCGGAGAATGCACCCGGAGCATAAGAGTGTGGAGCATGGTAGTATGCAAATTGAGAAACACCCTGTGACTCCAGACAAACACTACAGTGGAAGGTGTGGATACAGACACACACACAACCTCTCTGAAGGACTATTACACACAGCCTCTCCTCCGGTCTGTTCTCCCTCTGTCACACATCAACAACATCTGTCTGTCTGTCTGTCTGTCTGTCTGTCTGTCTGTCTGTCTGTCTGTCTGTCTGTCTGTCTGTCTGTCTGTCTGTCTGTCTGTCTGTCTGTCTGTCTGTCTGTCTGTCTGTCTGCCTGCCTGCCTGCCTGCCTGCCTGCCTGCCTGCCTGCCTGCCTGCCTGCCTGCCTGCCTGCCTGCCTGCCTGTCTGTCTGTCTGTCTGTCTGTCTGTCTGTCTGCCACTCTCTGTCACCCAGCAACCACCTAAGGACGACTGTGACAAGAGGTCTTCAGTTTCAATAGATAACACTGTAGATAAACAGCTGGTCTAATCATAGTGTTTATATGGCTCCACATGAACAGCTAAAAAACCCCAGAGGGAATTAGAATGGCCTGCTGGATCTATGTTTACTTGTTGACTTGCGATGAGAGAACTTTCACACACACAAAAAAATAAGAGCTCCTCTTAAAAGCTGAAGTGGTTCCTGATTTTATGGGCCACGTGCTGATAGCAACAATGAGGGTATGTGAGGGCTAGAGGTTTGTGCTAGCTCTGTGTAATTGTTGTCAGTGAGGAGCAGAGAGAGATGGAGCAAGTGTTCGGGTGGATATTGAATAGATGTAACACTCCTGATGTCTGCATCAACACTACAGCCCAACACACACACACACACACACACACACACACACACACACACACACACACACACACACACACACACACACACACACACACACACACACACACACACACACACACACACACACACACACACACACACACACACACACACACACACACACACACACACACACATGGATTAGCACTCATTCCCACATCCTCCTCTTCCTTACTCCACTGTCACCCAGATGCGTTCCCAGCATCCTTTTTTAAAAGAGAACAGCTTTCCCAGAAGGTTGTGCTTCACACAAACACGGGGATGACTGTGCGTCCAGGAAGAAGTGGAATCTCTCACCCGTCCTCTCAGCCCTACTCCTATCTTGCCCTGACACCAGCGTGTAAATGAACAGCAGCCGATTGTGATGGATAGAATGGATAGATGACTGACTGACCCAATCCCACTCCCTTCCTCACTGAGGCAGGATCGCTCAGCTCCCACAAGAGCAGCCCCCCGCCCCCATCCCCATCGCTGTCAGGTGACCAGACGCTGTATATCTCCCTGTGTCACCACAGCCGGCAGGGCCGCCATGAAAGAACTCCACACATACATGTTTAAAGCAGGAGACAGACAGAGCTCTCTGTGTCTATGTGTGGAAAGAGGAAGAAAAAATCAATCATCTCAACAACAAAAAACCTCTCTAAAACAGTGGGGCCAGAGGCAACAGCCCAGAGATAACAAAGGGCCATCCCTTTGCACATAATAACCATCCATCACTCCCCATCCCCATCCACAGCATCTACAGCTCAGATCCATCCGCCAGCTTCGCACAGCTTCGCACAGCCTCGCAAAGCCTCGAACAGCCTTGCACCTTAGCACCCAAAATAGCATTTCCTCTTTTTGTTACCGTGTTGCCACTGCAGCTGCTGCTTTGCTACAGGGCTGGCTGGCACGCACGCACGCACGCACGCACGCACGCACGCACACACACACACACACACACACACACACACACACACACACACACACACACACACACACACACACACACACACACACACACACACACACACACACACACACACACACACACACACACACACACACGGCTCTAACAAACGCCACCGATTCAGGCTCTCACATCAACAAAGATGCTTTTTTGGAAACACAAGGGTGGATGGGTCCATAAAATCCAGGAAAGGAGGGAGGGGATGGCGGGTTGATAACATTGAGCTGGCCAGTAATGGCATTGAAAGCCAATCCACACAGATGCAGGCATCCATTTCCTCTCTCTCTGTGATAAGACACAACGTAGATAAACACAGCTGCCTTCTCCTCCTCCTCTCCAGCAAGGCAGAATGCAGGGATGAAGGAAATAAGGCTACAAAGCACTCCCCACATGCACAGCCCACCTCCCTCTCATATCCACATATCCTATCGCATACACAGACAAGGGATTACCTGAAATATGTCTTGACATTCTCTTGTTCGGTGTGTCGCCTTTGGATCCAGTATTCTGGTAGGTTCATCCTTAACTGTATAGTCCTATTGACAGTTAACAGGCAGGATTGCCATTCTCTTGTCAGACCGGTTCCTGACCCTAAACTCAGTCTTGTTCGGCAGGCTGGACGCTTCACTGGCTGCTCACTGTTCCCTAGCTCATGATGTCATCCGCCTTGCTCAGTCCATTGGCTGGGAGGTGGCATATTAATGAAGGCAGCAGCTCTGGGGGAGGAGGCAGAGAGAGAGGCAGACACAGTTGGTATTTTGTTTCACAGACCAAACTAGCTCAGCGAGAGACAGGAGGAAGGGTGGATTATATTTCAATAGCTATCTCTTTTTATCTACCACTCTCAAGTCTGAATGGCTAAAACATTTTCCTCCTTATTTTGCTAGTTCTAACTTTATTTACATGTGCTACTTCCCAGAACTGTGCACATTACATATAGACATACAGTAACAATACCTGTATACCTTCACAATTATTTCTGTGTTATTTCTTACGGCAAGAATTAGACCTGCAACGATTAACACTCAGTTGGAAATAGTTTCACAATATCAGGTTTCATTTAAATGCTATCAATATCATGCTGCATAAATGTGTTGACTATTTGATTTACAGTTCCCTTACAGTTCCTGGACCCTGCCAGTCTTATGGTCTACAACCATAGTGGACTGTAGTTGTCCCCCAGACAGAGGAAGGCAGCTAACGTAGACTGTGCTTTCTCTCTTTGCAGCCTCACCAGTCTCTGATAGATGCTATTTATCAATTCCATTCAATTCAAGGCGCATTATTGGCATGGGAAACATATGTTAACATTGCCAAAGCAAGTGAAGCAGGTAATAATTACATAATAATTAGGTAGATAATCATTTCTCTCTCTCTGACTTCCTGGATGGGCGGTGATGACAAACCACAGACTCACTCCATTTGCCCTAATTTGCCTATGATGTCATCTTTTTCCCCTTGCTCACCTGTGATTGGCTGGCTGGCTGAGCATCTGCTAAGATCTCAAGGCTAGTGCTTCTTGCTGGAGGTGGAGACCTATCCCAGGCACTCTGAATCACAGCTGGTTGTCGTGACAACCCGTGTAACGTCGATTCCTCATTGAAGAATAATATGGCTGTTCTGTGACAGTGTTCACTCAAATGGAGGACAGAGCCCTTGAGGAGGACCCCTCTTCCTTCTGATGCCTTATGGAAACCTCCTCTAGTGTGACATAATAGAACATATCTCCATGATGGCCTTATCATTTATATTGATCATTGTGGGCGTGGAGGAGAAATTATGATTTTGTGAAATATCAGAATCCCAGAAAGAATCAGAATTCCAGAAAGTATGGGTTTAATTATACGAATGAAGAACATTTTGAGGATTTATTATACAAAACAACAACAGCATGGTAAAATAGGCTGAGGTTTATGTTTGGCATCACGTGATTGGAATATAACTGACATCACACATAAGCTGCAGCAGACTAAATCCATACCTACAAAAATGGATTCTAAATATAGATATTGAGAAGGAAGTGTATTTTCAAAGTCTGCTTTTTTCTATGGCTTCGGCGATTGATTTCCGTAGACAATTAAGTCAACTAGCTGAGAGCTGTCTTTGGAGAATAAGCCCAATCATCCTGACAACAATGAGACACATAGACATAGTGAAAACCCCGGTGACATCATTTGCATCGTTTATATCCTGGTTAGGTTGCTACCTAATAATAAACTAACTGACTATGTTCTCTTTTACAACGAGCTACAGTATTTAGAAAGACTAAAAACAAAGCTGATTAGTCTAAGCAGCAGAGGGAAAATACCAGACCCCATGTTTGATTTATATTTAACAGTAACATTCAGACACTTATTTTAGTGCACTGATGCAGAGAGATGAAGGGGATTTAGTCTGTCTCCGTACAGTCTCAACTAAGGTTATTTTAAAATGATCAAACTTAAACTACACATCTGAAACTCCCATCCACTATGCATTTCTGTTCACACGTATACAGTTGCGACAGGGGCTATTGATGTTGTAACGATCTTCGTTGGGAGAAAGAGAGGAGGACCAAAGCGCAGCGTGGTAAGTGTTCATGATGAATCTTTAATAGAACAAATTGAACACTGAAATACAAAACAATAAATTGAACGAACGAAAACCGAAACAGTTCCGTGTGGAACACACAGACACGGAAGACAACCACCCACAAAACACAACAGAAAACAGGCTACCTAAATATGGTTCCCAATCAGAGACAATGACTAACACCTGACTCTGATTGAGAACCATATCAGGCCAAACGAAAAACCCAACATAGAAACACAAACATAGATAACCCACCCAACTCACGCCCTGACCATACTAAAACAAAGAAAATACAAAAGAACCAAGGTCAGAACGTGACAGATGTGAACTGTACCGCCCTTGTGAATTATAATAACATTGATACAATCAATCAATCCAACTCCCAGAGAAATGACACTGAGACACAGCAAAACGTACTTTCATTAGGGTATATGCAGGAGTCCCACTCAGTTGGTTCTGCCTGAAACCAAAGTAATGGTTCTCTCATTGATTCAATTATTAAGCTCTCATCACCCTCTGTCCACATGGTCACCTCCTATAGCCAGCTGTAACCAAACCCAGCACTGCCTCTGTAGTAATGACAGACGGACGGACGGACGGACAGACAGACAGTACTGCGGTGCATTACAATTATCTTGACCAAACCGTTTTTCCAAAAAGGGAGATGTGGTTAACTGACTTACAGTCTAAGAGAGGGTTAAGTCTATAGGGGAAAGAGTATGGTATGTGGTATGGGGAGTTGGGTACCTTGGAGAGATGGCTGGTGACGAGACAGTTCCCAGCTTGATTCCATGAAAGACGACACAGGTGTTCTTCAGCAGCCGACAGCATGGAGACAAAATAAGAGTTTTCCCTGATGAAATAAGACTAGAACAAGAATGAATTGTTCATATCGTGCTCTGGGGAATGTGTTTGCTACCAAAAAATAAGTGCTAAAACTATTTCTATCTAAGTATCATGGGGCTAAAACTCACTGTGCCCAAAATGAGGACTCTTCTTTACTCTAACAGTGAAAACATGGCACATTACAGAGAATGAGACCACTACACTGACAGCTAATTATCAGCACATCACACCATCTCCCCTGGTGCTGGGAAAGACAGTCACCCAAATATGCAGCATATAACATCATTACACACAAAAAACGAACGCACGCATTTTATATTTCTTAGTTGAGTATGACACATTCTGTATTGTTCACATCACATTTATCTGAGATGTCGTGACTCAAACCAAACCTATTTCCTCTTCCCATCTTTGACAGGAGTGACCGAATGTAAGACTAAAGAGAATTGGGTGACCTTCAGCAAGACTGATGACCCCCTCAAAGCACTGTGTGTTACAGATGGACACACACTGAATCCTGTGATCCTCCACTCCTCCACAGACACAGACACAGCCCTTTCACCTGATTTCCCATTATGACTAAATGATTCCAATGCAGCCCTGATCGAACTGATTCAGCATTATTCTGCCAAATAAACAGAATGTACAAAACATGACCAACACCTTTCCATGACAAAGACTGACCAGGTGAATCCAGGTGAACGCTATGATCCTTTTTTGGGGTATTTGGTATTTTTTTCCCGATCCCCATTAGCTGTTGCAAAAGCAGCAGCTACTCTTCCTGGGGTCCACACAAAACATGAAACATGACATAATACTGAACATTAATAGACAACAGCTCAAGGACAGAACTACATACCATTTTTTTAATTACAAAAAGGCACACGTAGCCTACATATCAATACATACACACAAACTATCTAGGTCAAATAGGGGAGAGGCGTTGTGCCGTGAGGTGTTGCTTTATCTGTTTTTTGAAACCAGGTTTGCTGTTCATTTGAGCAATATGAGATGGAACAGAGTTCCATACAATAATGGCTCTATATCATATTGTATGCTTTCTTAAATTTGTTCTGCATTTGGGGACTGTGAAAAGACCCCCGGTGGCATGTCTGGTGGGGTAAATGTGTGTCAGAGCTGTGTGTAAGTTGACTATGCAAACAATTTAGGATTTTCAACACATTAATGTTTCTTATAAGAAGAAGTGATGCAGTCAGTCTCTCCTCAACTGTTAACCAAGAGAGACTGGCATGCATAGTATTTATATCAGCCCTCGGATTACAATGAAGAGCAAGACATGCTGCTCTGTTCTGGGCCAGCTGCAGCTTAACTAGGTTGCAGCACTTGACCACATGACTGGACAATAATCAAGATTAGACAAAACTAAAGCCTGCAAGACTTGCTTTTTGGAGTGTGGTGTCAAAAAAGCAGAGCATCTCCTTGTTACGGACAGACCTCTCCCCATCTTTACAACCATTGAATCTACATGTTTTGGCCATGACAGTTTACAATCTAAGGTAACGCCAAGTAATTTGTTCTCCTCAACTTGTTCAACAGCCCACCATTCACTACCAGATTCAGCTGAGGTGTAGAACGTACAGTAAGGAATGATTTGTACAAGTTTATTACTGGCTACCCATTCCAAAACAGACCGTAACTCTTTGTTAAGGGTTTCAGTGACTTTATTAGCTGTGGTTGCTGATGCATACAGCATATGGTTGAATCATCAGCATACATGCTTTGTTTAATGCCAGTGGCAGGTCATTGGTAAATATAGAAAAGAGTAGAGGGCTTAGAGAGCTTCCCTGCGTTACACCACACTTTACATGTTTGACATTAGAGAAGCTTCCATTTTTTTTTTTACGTTGAGTTCTATTAGATAGATAGCTCTGAATCCACGATATGGCAGAGGTCGAAAAGCCATGACAGTTGAGTGGATTGAGTCACTGACGTGGTCTTCTTTCTGGGTTGGCGCCCCCCCTTGGGTTGTGCCGTGGTGGAGATCTTTGTGGGCTATACTCGGCCTTGTCTCAGGATGGTAAGTTGGTGGTTGAAGTTTCCCTCTAGTGGTGTGGGGGCTGTGCTTTGGCAAAGTGGGTGGGGTTATATCCTGCCTGTTTGTCCCTGTCTGGGGGTATCATCGGATGGGGCCACAGTGTCCCCTGACCCCTCCTGTCTCAGCCTCCAGTATTTATGCTGCAGTAGTTTATGTGTCGGGGGGCTAGGGTCAGTCTGTTATATCTGGAGTATTTCTCCTGTCTTATCCGGTGTCCTGTGTGAATTTAAGTATGCTCTCTCTAATTCTCTCTTTCTCTTTTTCTTTCTTTCTCTCTTTCTTTCTTTCTCTCTCTCTCTCGGAGGACCTGAGCCCTAGGACCGTGCCTCAGGACTACCTGGCATGATGACTCACTCCTTGCTGTCCCCAGTCCACCTGGCCGTGCTGCTGCTCCAGTTTCAACTGTTCTGCCTGCGGCTATGGAACCCTGACCTGTTCACCGGACGTGCTACCTGTCCCAGACCTACTGTTTTCAACTCTCTAGAGACAGCAGGAGCGGTAGAGATACTCTCAATGATCGGCTATGAAAAGCCAACTGACATTTACTTCTGAGGTGCTGACCTGTTGCACCCTCGACAACTACTGTGATTATCATTATTTGACCATGCTGGTAATTTATGAACATTTGAACATCTTGGCCATGTTCTGTTATAATCTCCACCCGGCACAGCCTGGAGAGGACTGGCCACCCCTCATAGCCGGGTTCCTCTCTAGGTTTCTTCCTAGGTTTTGGCCTTACTAAGGAGTTTTTCCTAGCCACCGTGCTTCTACACCTGCATTGCTTGCTGTTTGGGGTTTTAGGCTGGGTTTCTGTACAGCACTTTGAGATATCAGCTGATGTAATATGTTTTCTCAACAACAGGTTATGGTCAATAATATCAAAGGCTGCACAGAAATCTAACAGTACAACTCCCACAATCTTCTTATTATCAATTTCTTTCAACCAATCATCAGTCATTTGTGTCAGTGCAGTACATGTTGAGTGCCCTTCTATATAAGAATGCTGAAAGTCTGTTGTTCATTTGTTTACAGAGAAATAGCATTGTATTTGGTCAAAGACAATTGTTTCCAGCAGTTTGCTAAGAGCTGGCAGCAAGCTTATAGGTCTGCTGTTAGAACCAGTAAAGGTTGCTTTACCACTCTTGGGTAGCAGAATGACTTTGGCTTCCCTCCAGGCCTCAGGACAAAGACTTTCCTCTAGGCTCAGATTCAAGATAGAGTCAGCTACCATCCTCAGTAGCTTTCTATCTAAGCTGTCAATGCCAGGAGGTGAGTCATTATTGATTGATAACAAAACTTTTTCCACCTCTCCCACACTAACTTTACAAAATTCAAACTTGCAATTCTTGTCTTTCATAATTTTTTTAATGCAGGAACACGATGGTTCACTGTTCATTGTTGGCATTTCCTGCCTAAGTTTGCCCACTTTGTCAATGAAGTAATAATTCAAATAATTGCCAACATCAAATGGTTTTGTGATGAATAAGCCATCTGATTTAATGGAATGGAGTTGAATGTGTCTTTCTGCCCATAATTTCATTTAAAGTACTCCAAAGTTGTTTTCCCGTTATTCTTTATATCATTGATCTTGGCTTCATAATACAGTTTCTTCTTCTTTTTGTTGAGTTTAGTCAGCCGGTCAGACTTATTTTCCACTCCTTTTGATCCATCTCTTTCAAGGAGGTTTTCTATTCCTCATCAATCCACGGAGCCTTGACATTTCTAACAGTCAGTTTCTTAACAGCTGCATGTTTATCAATAATTGGAAGAAGCAATTTCATAAATTCATCAAGTGCAGCGTCTGGATGCTACTTATTAATGACATCAGACCAACAAATATTTTTAACATCATCCCCATAAGAGTCACAGCAAAATATTTTGAACGCTCTCTTATACACTATTTTAGGCCCAGCTTTTGGAACTTCGGCTTTCCTGGATATAGGTCCCCAAGAAAGTAGACCTCTCTGTTTACATCACATACACTATCAAACATTTCACACACATTATTTAGATACTGACTTATCACTTGGTGCCTATAGCAACACCCCAAAAGAAAAGGCTTTAGATGTGCTATGTGACCTGCAACCACAACACTTCAATAACATTTACATTTAAGTCATTTAGCAGACGCTCTTATCCAGAGCGACTTACAAGTTGGATAACACTTGACATAAGATCTTCTCTAAGCATTACAGGGATATGGCTCTGAATGTATACAGCAACACCTCACCCATAAGCATTTCTGTCTCTTCTATAGATATATTGCTACTTCTGTATCATCAAATGAAGTATCTAAGTGAGTCTCAGAAATGGCTAATATATCGGATGTTATAAAGTTATTGATTTCATTAACCTCATTTCTAAGGCTACATATATTAATATGGGCTATTTTCAGCCCTTTCCTGGGTAGCTTATCAGAGATAGACATGATATGGAAAAGCGCTAACAAAGCAAGATAAAAAAATATACATTCAGCAGTCCATTAATCAATTGGTGTGTGTGTGTGTGTGTGTGCTGCAGGGTTGAAGCTATGAACCCATAGGCTTGGCTCTCTCATCCCTTCCAGGCTACTGGGAGGGAGGGTGGACAATGAGCCTGTCATGGTGGATGTAAGCAATGTCTCCACGCGCTCTGGCAGCTTTCGTGGCTGGGAGAAGTTCTTTCCTCTTCTGGTGCACAGCTTCAGGATAGTCCTCGTTGAGGAAGATATACGTTCCTCTCAAGTTCTTGGCTCTTTCCAGAACAGCTACTTTGTCCTTGAATCTCAGGAACTTGACCACTATCGGCCTGGGTCTGTCACCTGGGCCAGTGGTGGGTTTTCCAATCCTGTGGGCACGCTCCACCTCAATCTTCCTGTGGTCCATCTTCAATTTCTCAAAGATCATTTCCCTCACTTTGTCCTCAGACTCCGTCAAGGTCTCATGTGGAGATTCTGCAATTCCGTCCACAACCATCTTATTCCGCCTTGATTGTTAAGTCCACTTCAAAACAATGTAGATGAAAGGGTTTTTAAGCCTTGAGACAATTGAGACATGGATTGTGTGTGTGCCATTCAGAGGGTAAATGGGCAAGACAAAAAATTGAAGTGCCTTTGAATGGGTATGGTAGTAGATGCCAGGCACACTGGTTTGAGTGTGTCAAGAACTGCAAAGCTACTGGGTTTTTCATGCTCAACAGTTTCCCGCGTGCATCAAGAAAGGTCCACCACCCAAAGGACATCCAGCCAACTTGACACAACTGTCGGAAGCATTGGAGTCAACATGGGCCAGCATCCCTGTGGAACGCTTTCGACACCTTCTAGAGTCCATACCCTGACGAATTGAGGCTGTTCTGAGGGCAAAAGGGGGTGCAACTCAATATTAGGAAGGTGCTCCAAACGTTTCGTACACTCAGTGTATGCGCTGTACGGTATTAGGCCCTATCCATTGAGCTGTACAATTCTCATTATATTTCACACAGGATCTCTGTGAGCCCAGAATACCTGACGGAGCAGAAGACCAGCCCTATTAGAGACACGGCGTCTTGGTGAAGGAGAGTGGTGAAAGCTGTGGTCAGGACAGGTCAGCCTGCAACACACATCACACACATCACAGAGCTGCCGATCAGGTTTATGTAATGAAACCTATAAATATCCTCTATGAGACAGTTCAGTGAGCCCATCTCCCTCTGTGGTGACATTTAGTAATGAGCACCAGCTGTCTGGAATTGGCCCGCTCTACGAGATCTACGAGTCACCAGGGCATCCTCTGTCAGCAGCCTCCACAACCTCCACAGCCAAATCTACAGCAGCCACACAGCAGCCACATCTAGATCAGCCACACAGCAGCCACATCTACATCAGCCACATAGCAGCCACACAGCAGCCAAAGAAATCTACATCAGCCACACAGCAACCACACAGCAGCCAAATCTCCATCAGCCACACAGCAACCACACAGCAGCCAAATCTACATCAGCCACACAGCAGCCACACAGCAGCCAAATCTCCAGCAGCCACACAGCAGCCAAATCTATATCATCTGTACCACATCCAAGTCCAGAGCAAGGGCACAACAGCCAAAAGTACTTCACACCACAGCCAAAACACCACCTCCACCTCAAACCTAGTGCCAGAACACTGCCAACAGCCAGAACCACAGCCACCAGGATACAGTGCATGAGGGATGACATCATGACAACACTGAGGGGTTCACTAGGTCACCACCATGTGACAGTCCATGTAGGAGGAGTCCGAGGAGAAACCTACAGCTCTAACAACCATAGAAATAGAATGAATAGAACAGGCGTCCCCTGTCAACAATGGCATAATGGGTGGACTGGCAGGAAGTGGACCCATCAATCTGTGCTGTGATTTGTTGAATCAACTCAACTGACATGACCAACTCTCTCTGCTCAAGCCATGAACTGACCCTCTCCATCTTCAGAGGATGCAGCACTCAAAGACTTGGCCTCTATTGGTTGACCTTTCATGATATATTGCTTGTTTGTTTTTAGCTCTTGAAGCGCTTCGAGATTCTATGAAAAGCGCTATAGAAATATAATAAACTATTATTATTATTATTATTACAAAAAATACGTTCCATTGTATGAGTCCCATCAGTTAGTCTCATTTGAATGAACATTCTACATTCCCATGGAAATGATTGCATCACATTGCCAGGCAGCCATTGCAAGTGTACCACCACCAAACTTACCTGGAGGAGGTGATGGACTACAGAGAGGAAGAGACAACCTAACCTGGCCCTCATACTGTATGTATGTTCATTACTGTCCTTTACTGTCGTTGAAAAATATCCTCTAACTTTGTCGCGCTCATCAGAATTTCCTTGATTCACTGCTAAGGGAGACCGTTAACTAACACCCCCCCCCCCCCCCCCCCCGCCTGCAACCTAGCCTGACTGAATACTGCAATGAATCACTGCAGGTTGTCATGGTAACCCCTCCGCTGCCTCTGCTCACAAGGCGGCCATATTATCATCACTAGGGTTGCAGTAGAGTGTAATGTAGTATAGTGGATGCTGGGGTAGCACTGACTACACACCTGCCGATGTACAAGAACCTGTACTGTGACGAGACTATTAAATAGGTGGTACAGGGTTATTACTACATAACTGTACGAGCAATAACTGTCATTTGCAGTAAATGACACAGTCATGTTGGTTATATGCTGCTGGTGGACAGCGGGGCACTGTTGTGGTGCTGCAGTGTTACAGAACTGTACTCCCACTGCCTCTGCCCCAAGTAATAGCCTCCCGCTGATCCACTGGGGCCTATATTTAGCTGTCTGGGGAAGAGCCTGCTCTGCTCTGCGATGGTGTGTTTGAAAATATCACCCCTCGCTGGGGGGTACTCAATTATTTTTTTTAGAGTTATTCTGGAAGAGGAGCCATGCTAACAAAGCCTTCTTAAGTGATGTAAAACGCAATCGTTCTGGATGATTTACTTTGCTGGGACACAATAATACTACAGTATTCTAAACAGCTATTAAAATATGATTGTGATATTATATTTAGTATCAATAGGCTACAATATGAATCTGTTGTTGAGTTATTCAATAATTAGCTGTTGTTTTTTCCTACATAATACTCTGTCATCGCCGTGTCCCATAGAGATGAATGATTTTGTAGCAGCGGTAGCAGTAGTTTGTAATGGGGAAATAATGCAGGGTAGCAGACCATTAGGTCCTGAGTGTCTGACCTCATTTTAGCCTCTACGGGCAAGGAGAATTATGGGAAGTAAAATGAAGAGCATAGTGGGTTTAATGCAGGCTACTACTATCTACCGCTTAATGGGTAGGGGAATCTACTGCCTATTCCCTTTGCATATTCATTTATTTTTTTGACAAAATTAGCTTTAAAAGAAAGTGCATATCTTTCAGTTGTTTTGCATCATCTCTTGTTTCGTTGCTTCTCTCTTTTAAATGTGTTTTATTTATTCCATACTTAATAGTCTACGTATTGTTATTTTATATATTTTCTCTCCAATATACTGTATATTCATCAATTTTTTTTAATCAAAAGATAGAATTTGAATCAATACAATACATCACATTTACATTTCATAAGACAAAAAGGATTTGAGATTGATTGCAATGAAAGTTCATATATCAATAATCTCCCATTATTCACCCCATTCTCAATCACTGTCACCATCTTACTTATAGAAACCACATACGTTCCTTTTACCCCCACTTTTTTTTTTTTATTACTTGGTTTTACTTTTAGATCTTCCAGGCTGAGATCTAGTGCAAAAATAATTGTATCCATTTTTTTTTGCATTATTATTTTATTTAATTTAAGTTGGCTTACTATGTAGGGATATGTTTCTCATTGCCCAGATTGTACACACAGACTTTCAGACATTGTCCATTTCAGATAAAAGAAAGTGGATAACTAGTCAGTTGCACCAATAGAGATACCTTTTTAAAAAAGGGCTTTATAAATACATTTGATTGATTGAATGCATTCAACCGAAATGTGTCTTCCGCATAAAACCCAACCCCTCTGAATCAGAGAGGTGCGGGCACAGAGATGGTCAGTACTATACACATACGTAATTACACAAACGTGTGATAAAAAAAGGTGAAGGTTTTGACACCCGGACCTATGGTAGTATTGCAGAATAAGCGGCTGTGTACATATTATTCAAACGGTGAAAAATGCTACGTGCGTGGTAAAAAATCGGTCTTACAGGCCCTTGCAGGTCTAAAGGTCAAGCGTGTACGTGTCTTCAAACTGATATGGTTACAAACATTACAGCCTGTCAGCTCACCCCAACAGGAGGATAGGGGGAATTCTTTGACAGAGTTACATGTTTTAACCATGAGACACGGACACTGTGTCGTTACTGGCTGGGCCACATCCACACTGCTCCCCAGTGGCATGGAGCAAAGCTATTGTCTGAGGCTCTCCCCCTGCACAGGGCAGGCCACTCCTAAATCCGAAACCTGCCTCATTTGCATGGCCGCAGGGGATGGAGGAGGAGGGGGAGGGCTGGTGAGGCCAGGTATTTGCATGACAGGGAGAATGGGAGTGAATCTAGTTCTCTCACACAATAAAGACAAGCTTCTTCTTCTCTCTTCAGGTGGGGTAGAGTTCTGTGTTTTCGCCACGGCCAGTTAGATATCACTGAAACCCTTGATCATTCTCTATCTCTCATTGAAATGCTTTACACAGCTACTGAATGGTTAGGAAAACAGGCTCACTCCCCTCTTCCTCGTAGTATCCCTGCCAGAGGCTGTATAATGCCTAGATGGAAGTGTAATATGTAGAAGAGAGTATAACAACAGAATTCTATAAACATCTCAATGTGATCAAGCAAAATCAACATATTTGATATGTAATTCTATGGTCAATTGGGTGAGACAGGAAACATAATCAATTACACGGTGTGATTTGACTCAATTCTCAGAGAATATGTGGCATACAAATCTATATTTCAGTGGGTTTACCCAGGATGAGTAAATGGGTTGTTTGATGACAGTAAAACGACATTTACCTCCATCTCACAAACATTTTAGGCTCAATCACTAGAAGCTCTCAAAAGACACAACTGATTAGAGTACTTCTCCACTCACCCAAATATACGCCTGACAGAAGCATAGATCTGGGAGGAGAGGGGGTTGCTGGGGTGAGAGAAAGAGCAAATGTCTACAATTTAAGTCGACAAAATAGTATAACAACTATGTAATAGTATATTGAGTATAATGATGCACACACTCTATACACCTACTGTATACCATATGTAGATGTCATACTATACAGGGCAGCTGGTCTGAGGGGTGTGGTCAGTGGGAGTCAGGGCTGGAGCCACCAGTCTAGTCTATACAGGGGATTATAGAGGAGAACCAGAGGGGCGTTAAGTGGATATTTTAGTGATTTGTCTTTAAGGCTTTAACACTGTGTTTTACCACTACAGATTAACTCACCAAACTGTGGTCTGGGCTCACCCATGTACAGTAACAGACAATGTTGTCACGCTCACATGAGACTGATACCCATGCTGCAGCCATGTTCACTAGCAGGCGAACCAAACTATCCTCTGTCAGTGTGTATGGGTATGAAAGAGATTACACATAAAGCATCGAATGAGGTCAGCGGGCCTCTGTCTCAGGCACTCAATGACACATATAAGTCATAAACCCAATGTAATATTTACTTTCTACATACACACCCACATAAAAGTACACACACACACATATTGAATGGAATACATTATACTTCTGTAACCCAGGTTCTCTGATATTATGAGTGAGATGTCTCACATGTGGGATTCACCTGAATCTCAGAAACTCGAAGAAGACAGACAGGTCGAGTGGCAAATGAGCCCATCCCCTCATTATAAGGAGCCACTTGCCCGCCCTCTGGTCATTCTCGAGCATGCCGAACTTTCTCACACTCTTACGAGTAGGGGATTGCGGTGAGACATCGCACTCGTAATATCAGAGAACCTGGATTACTTAAGTAACCTTGAGTTCCCTTAATTATTCGTTCCGATATCTCATATGTGGATATGGCCAACTCCCGTATTGCAACATGCAGCCTCAACGTATCAACCCCCAGAAGCCCAAACACCGGGGACAGTATGCATCAATAAAGGTGCAGTGACGTCTAGTCAGTAGAACTTCATAAAAGTATGAGGGGATGCCCAACAAGCCGCATAATACATCTCCTGTAAGGATATGCCCTTGAACAATGCTCAAGAGTTAGTCATACCTCTTGTGGAATGAGTTCTCAGGCCCTCCGCAGGCTGTAAATCCTTGCTATTATAGGCCAAAATAATAGCTTCCACACTCCAATGTGATAACTGTTGACGAGAGAGGAGCCTCCTCTTGCAGGGAGGTGCCCAGGACACAAAGAGTTGGTAGAGCTTGCGCAAAGCTCTTGTTATATCCAAGTGTATGCGCAACGCGAGTACTGGACATAAACGGTGGAGCCGCTCATCTTCAGTAGAAGGGAAGGGCGCGGGTGGAAAGCCACAAGCTCCAAGGCGAGACAATTGTAATTGCTGCGAACCTTAGGCATAAAGGCAGGGTTGGGCAACATAAAAACTTGAAAAAAACCTGAGCAAACTGTAGGCACCAATGGTGACCTGACAGAGCATGTAGCTAACTCACTCGCTTTGCAGTAAAGCAGTCTTAAAGGAGAGATATGTAATCTCCATGATTTCCAGCGGCTCAAAAGGCTGCTGTGAAATAGCCTCAATCACAATAGACAAATCCCATGATGGGACTAAAGGCTTGGAAACTAGACGTAAGCAACGCACCCCTTCATGAAACAACATAACAAGGGGTGTTTTCCCACCAAGTTATTGTTGAAGCCTATATGGCAGGCTGAGATAGCGGCTAGATAGACATTAACAGTGGAGAGAGCCTTCCCTCTGTTATAAGGTCCTGCAAAAAGCCTAAAACGGTAAGGAATTATCTATTTTTGGTCACACCACTTCTCAAAAATGCACCACTTGTTTCCATACAGTGTGTCACGCCTGCTCCCGCTCCACCTCTCTGGCGCTCGAGGGCACCAGGCTGCCCTTCATTACACACACCTGTCCCCATCATTACACGCAACTGCGCAATATTGGACTCACCTGGACTCCATTACTTTGTTGATTACCCCCTCTATATCTGTCTGCTCCTCACTTTGTTCCCTGTGTCAGCATTGATGTCGTGATTTTCACCCTTTCCAGAAGCTGTTATTGTTTGGTTTCATGTCCGTGTTTCATTAAATGTTCACTCCCTGTACCTACTTCTCGTCTCCAGCGCTGATCCTTACAGAATACTGTCACCACTAAAGGAAGCATCAGGGAGTTTTGGGGTTTTGTTTTGGTTGGTGACGTCGGGTCCAGGTGCCGTCGCCAATGGATCCGGGGATGCCTCAGCTAGCTCGTTGGGCTTCCACGCCTTAGCTGGCTCGAGAGGTCTTCTTGCCCCGGTTGGCACGGCAGACGCCCACCCCACGTCATGCTTCAGCCGGCCCATCAGGCTCCCACGCCTCAGCGGGATCGCCGGGCTCTCATGCCTCAGCCGGCTCGCCGGGCTCCCACGCCTCAGCCGGCTCGCCGGGCTCCCACGCCTCAGTCGGCTCGCCGGGCTCCCACGCCTCAGCCGGCTCGCCGGGCTCCCACGCCTCAGCCGGCTCGCCGGGCTCCCACGCCTCAGTCGGCTCGTCGGGCTTCTACGCCTCAGCCGGCTGTCAGCAATTAGAGGTCATTTATGTGAGCAATGTGGAGTTGTGGGGTCCGCACTCCGTTTATTACATTCCCCTCGTGAACTGCGCCCCAGCCCATGAGTGACGCGTCTGTCATCACCACCTTCCTCATTGCCATTACCCCTTGGGGAGTGCCAGGAATGAAGATCGAGGGGCTTTTCCAGTGTCAGAGAGCCGAGAGACATGCGGATGTCACCTTTATCTGACGATTGAGGCGACGCAGTGTGCACAGATGTTGGGCAACGACCCAGCATTGGAAGTCTCTCATCCTCAGTAGGCCAAGAGGTACTAATGAGATGGACCCCATCAATCCCAGCACTCAGAGGCACGCTCTGAACTTGACTGAGCGCTTCTCCTGTGGACCAGAGAGAGGCACTGTCAGAACAACACGATGCGGTCTTCCGAGAGTGTTGCCTGTTAACTTCTCTTGGGTAGGGGGCAGCATTCGGAATTTTGGATGAAAAGCATGCCCAAATTAAACTGCCAGCTACTCATCCCCAGAAGATAAGATATGCATATTAATAGTAAAACATAAAACACTCTGAAGTTTCTAAAACTGTTTGAATCATATCTGTGAGTATAACAGAACTTATTTAGCAGGCGAAACCCCGAGGACAAACCATTCAGATTTTTTTTTTTTAGGTCACTCTCTTTTCAATGAGTTTTCATTGGGAAACCAGATTTCTAAGGGACTTTCTTGCAGTTCCTACCGCTTCCACTGGATGTCAACAGTCTTGAGAAATTGGTTGAGGTTATTCCTTTGTGTAATGACGAAGTACGGCCATCTTGAACGAGAGTCACTTGAAGTGTCCTGTTAGATAGAAGCGCATGACCAGAAAGCTAGCTACAGTTGGTTTTAATCCTGTATTGAACACAGATCATCCCGTCTTCAATTTTATTGATTATTTACGTTAAAATATACCTAAAGTTGTATTACAAAAGTAGTTTGAAATTTTTTGGCAAAGTTTACAGGTAACCTTTGAGATATTTTGTAGTCAAGTTTCACAATTTGGAACCAGTGTTTTTCTGGATCAAACGCGCCAAATAAATGTACATTTTGGATATATATCGACGGAATTAATCGAACAAAAGGACCATTTGTGATGTTTATGGGACATATTGGAGTGCCAACAACAGAAGCTCGTCAAAGGTAAGGCACGAATTCAAAAACAAAAATTCTGCGTTTTGTGTCGCACCTGCAGGGTTGAAATATGCTTATCTCTCTTTGTTTACAATGGTGCTATCCTCAGATAATAGCATTGTTTGCTTACGCCGAAAAGCCTATTTTAATTCTGACATATTGGCTGGATTCACAACCAGTGTAGCTTTAATTTGGTATCTTTCATGTGTGATTTAATGAAAGTTAGATTTTTATAGTAATTTTTATAGTAATTCATTTGATTTTGGCGCTCTGCATTTTCTCAGGCTTTTTGCCAAGTGAGACAGTAGCGTCTCGCCTAAACTCAGATTTTTGGATATAAATATGAACTTTACTGAACAAAACATACATGTATTGTGTAACATGAAGTCCTATGAGTGTCATCTGATGAAGATCATCAAAGGTTAGTGATTAATTTTATCTCTATTTCTGCTTTTTGTTACTCCTCTCTTTGGCTGGAAAAATGGCTGTCTTTTTCTGTGACTTGGCTCTAACATAACATAATCGTTTGGTGTGCTTTCGTCGTAAAACCTTTTTGAAATCGGACACTTTGGCTGGATTTACAACAAGTGTATCTTTAAAATGGTGTAAAATACTTGTATGTTTGAGGAATTTAAATTATGGGATTTCTGTTGTTTTGAATTTGGCGCCCTGCAGTTTCACTGGTTGTTGACGAGGTGGGACGCTACCGTCCCACATACCCTAGTGAGTTAAGAGAGAGAATCCAGCATTGTGTGAGGAATGCTGCGTGTTCGAGACCCAAGCAAACGACATACAGGGGGGTGCGTGCCTTTGCCTGATATGGCTAAAAAACTGCTAATCTGAGAACAAAATGAAACGTAACTAGTGTTCGTCACATGGGCTAATAGTCTAGCTAGTTAGCACAGTGCTAGCCAGAAAAAGATAATCCTTTAACAATGTGAACGTACCTAGCGTTAGCCTCGTGGGCGAGTAGCCAAGCTAGTTAGCACAATGTTAGCCAAAGTTCAATTCAATTCAATTTTATTTTATATAGCCCTTCGTACATCAGCTAATATCTCGAAGTGCTGTACAGACACCCAGCCTAAAACCCCAAACAGCTAGTAATGCAGGTGTAGAAGCACGGTGGCTAGGAAAAACTCCCTAGAAAGGCCAAAACCTAGGAAGAAACCTAGAGAGGAACCAGGCTATGAGGGGTGGCCAGTCCTCTTCTGGCTGTGCCGGGTGGAGATTATAACAGAACTATGCCAAGATGTTCAAAAATGTTCATACGTGACAAGCATGGTCAAATAATAATCATGAATAATTTTCAGTTGGCTTTTCATAGCCGATCATCAAGAGTTGAAAAACAACAGGTCTGGGACAGGTGGCGGTTCCATAACCGCAGGCAGAACAGCTGAAACTGGAATAGCAGCAAGGCCAGGCGGACTGGGGACAGCAAGGAGTCACCACGGGCGGCAGTCCCGACGCATGGTCCTAGGGCCCAGGTCCTCCGAGAGAAAGAAAGAGAGAAGGAGAAAATTAGAGAGAGCCAAGATTTTCAAAATGTTCATAAATGACAAGCATGGTCAAATAATAATCAGGAATAAATCTCAGTTGGCTTTTCATAGCCGATCATTAAGAGTTGAAAACAGCAGGTCTGGGACAGGTGGGGGTTCCATAACCGCAGGCAGAACAGTTGAAACTGGAATAGCAGCAAGGCCAGGCGGACTGGGGACAGCAAGGAGTCACCACGGCCGGTAGTCCCGACGTATGGTCCTAGGGCTCAGGTCCTCCGAGAGAAAGAAAGAGAGAAGGAGAAAATTAGAGAGCGCCAAGATTTTCAAAATGTTCATAAATGACAAGCATGGTCAAATAATAATCAGGAATAAATCTCAGTTGGCTTTTCATAGCCGATCATTAAGAGTTGAAAACAGCAGGTCTGGGACAGGTAGGGGTTCCGTAACCGCAGGCAGAACAGTTGAAACTGGAATAGCAGCAAGGCCAGGCGGACTGGGGACAGCAAGGTGTCATCATGCCCGGTAGTCCTGACATATGGTCCTAGGGCTCAGGTTCTCAGAGAGAAAGAGAGAACGAAAGAATTAGAGAGAGCATACTTAAATTCACACAGGACACTGGATAAGACAGGAGAAGTACTCCAGGTAACCAACTGACCCTAGCCCCCCGACACATAAACTACTGCAGCATAAATACTGGAGGCTGAGACAGGAGCGGTCAGGAGACACTGTGGCCCCATCCGAAGAAACCCCCGGACAGGGCCAAACAGGAAGGATATAACCCCACCCACTTTGCCAAAGCACAGCCCCCGCACCACTAGAGGGAAATCCTCAACCACCAACATTACAATCCGGAGACAAGGCCGAGTATAACCCACAAAGGTCTCCACCACAGCACAAACCAAGGGGGGGCGCCAACCCAGACAGGAAGATCACGTCAGTAACTCAACCCACTCAAGTGACGCACCCCTCCTAGGGACGGCATGAAAGAGCACCAGCAAGCCAGTGACTCAGCCCCTGTAACAGGGTTAGAGGCAGAGAATCCCAGTGGAGAGAGGGGAACCGGCCTGGCAGAGACAGCAAGGGCGGTTCGTTGCTCCAGAGCCTTTCCGTTCACCTTCACACTCCTGGGCCAGACTACACTCAACCATATGACCTACTGAAGAGATAAGTCTTCAGTAAAGACTTAAAGGTTGAGACCGAGTCTGCGTCTCTCACATGGGTAGGCAGACTGTTCCATAAAAATGGAGATCTATAGGAGAAAGCCCTGCCTCCCGCTGTTTGCTTAGAAATTCTAGGGACAATTAGGAGGCCTGCGTCTTGTGACCGTAGCGTACGTATTGGTATGTACGGCAGGACCAACTCGGAAAGATAGGTAGGAGCAAGCCCATGTAACGCTTTATAGGTTAACAGTAAAACCTTGAAATCAGCCCTTGCCTTAACAGGAAGCCAGTGTAGGGAAGCTAGCACTGGAGTAATGTGATCAAATTTCTTGGTTCTAGTCAGGATTCTAGCAGCCGTATTTAGCACTAACTGAAGTTTATTTAGTGCTTTATCCGGGTAGCCGGAAAGTAGAGCATTGCAGTAGTCTAACCTAGAAGTAACAAATGCATGGATTAATTTTTCTGCATCATTTTTGGACAGAAAATGTCTGATTTTTGCAATGTTACGTAGATGGAAAAAAGCTGTCCTTGAAACAGTCTTGATGTGTTCGTCAAAAGAGAGATCAGGGTCAAGAGTAACGCCGAGGTCCTTCACAGTTTTATTTGAGACGACTTTACAACCATCAAGATGAATTGTCAGATTTAACAGAAGATCTCTTTGTTTCTTGGGACCTAGAACAAGCATCTCTGTTTTGTCCGAGTTTAAAAGTAGAAAGTTGTCAGCCATCCACTTCCTTATGTCTGAAACACAGGCTTCTAGCGAGGGCAATTTTGGGGCTTCACCATGTTTCATTGAAATGTACAGCTGTGTGTCATCCGCATAGCAGTGAAAGTTAACATTATGTTTTCGAATAACATCCCCAAGAGGTAAAATATATAGTGAAAACAATAGTGGTCCTAAAACGGAACCTTGAGGAACACCGAAATGTACAGTTGATTTGTCAGAGGACAGACCATTCACAGAGACAAACTGATATCTTTCCGACAGGTAAGATCTAAACCAGGCCAGAACTTGTCCGTGTAGACCAATTTGGGTTTCCAGTCTCTCCAAAAGAATATGGTGATCGATGGTGTCAAAGGCAGCACTAAGGTCTAGTAGCACGAGGACAGATGCAGAGCCTCGGTCTGACGCCATTAAAAGGTCATTTACCACCTTCACAAGTGCAGTCTCAGTGCTATGATGGGGTCTAAAACCAGACTGAAGCATTTCGTATACATTGTTTGTCTTCAGAAAGGCAGTGAGTTGCTGCGCAACAGCTTTTTCTAAAATTTTTGAGAGGAATGGAAGATTCGATATAGGCCGATAGTTTTTTATATTTTCCGGGTCAAGGTTTGGCTTTTTCAAGAGAGGCTTTATCACTGCCACTTTTAGTGAGTCTGGTACACATCCGGTGGATAGAGAGCTGTTTATTATGTTCAACATAGGAGGGCCAAGCACAGGAAGCAGCTCCTTCAGCAGTTTAGTAGGAATAGGATCCAGTATGCAGCTTGAAGGTTTAGAGGCCATGATTATTTTCATCATTGTGTCAAGAGATATAGTACTAAAACACTTAAGTGTCTCTCCCGATCCCAGGCCCTCGCAGAGCTGTGCGGATCCAGGACAGCTAAGCCCTGGAGGAATACGCAGATTCAAAGAGGAGTCCGTAATTTGCTTTCTAATGGTCATGATCTTTTCCTCAAAGAAGTTCATGAATTTATTACTGCTGAAGTGAAAGCCATCCTCTCTTGGGAAATGCTGCTTTTTAGTTAGTTTCGCAACAGTATCAAAAAGAAATTTTGGATTGTTCTTATTTTCCTCGATTAAGTTGGAAAAGTAGGATGATCGAGCAGCAGTGAGGGCTCTTCGGTACTGCACGGTACTGTCTTTCCAAGCTAGTCGGAAGACTTCCAGTTTGGTGTGGCGCCATTTCCGTTCCAATTTCCTGGAAGCTTGCTTCAAAGCTCGGGTATTTTCTGTATACTAGGGAGCTAGTTTCTTATGACAAATGTTTTTCGTTTTTAGGGGTGCAACTGCATCTAGGGTATTGCGCAAGGTTAAATTGAGTTCCTCAGTTAGGTGGTTAACTGATTTTTGTCCTCTGATGTCCTTGGGTAGGCAGAAGGAGTCTGGAAGGGCATCAAGGAATTTTTGTGTTGTCTGAGAATTTATAGCACGACTTTTGATGCTCCTTGGTTGGGGTCTGAGCAGATTATTTGTTGCGATTGCAAACGTAATAAAATGGTGGTCCGATAGTCCAGGATTATGTGGAAAAACATTAAGATCTACAACATTTATTCCATGGGACAAAACTAGGTCCAGAGTATGACTGTGGCAGTGAGTAGGTCCAGAGACATGTTGGACAAAACCCACTGAGTCGATGATGGCTCCGAAAGACTTTTGGAGTGGGTCTGTGGACTTCTCCATGTGAATATTAAAATCACCAAAAATTAGAATATGATCTGCTATGACTACAAGGTCTGATAGGAATTCAGGAAACTCAGAGAGGAACGCTGTATATGGCCCAGGAGGCCTGTAAACAGTAGCTATAAAAAGTGATTGAGTAGGCTGCATAGATTTCATGACTAGAAGCTCAAAAGACGAAAACGCCATTTTTTTTTTTGTAAATTGAAATTTGCTATCGTAAATGTTAGCAACACCTCCGCCTTTGCGGGATGCACGGGGGATATGGTCACTAGTGTAACCAGGAGGTGAGGCCTCATTTAACACAGTAAATTCATTAGGCTTAAGCCATGTTTCAGTCAGGCCAATCACATCAAGATTATGATCAGTGATTAGTTCATTGACTATGACTGCCTTTGAAGTGAGGGATCTAACATTAAGTAACCCTATTTTGAGATGTGAGGTATCACGATCTCTTTCAATAATGGCAGGAATGGAGGAGGTCTTTATCCTAATAAGATTGCTAAGGCGAACACCGCCATGTTTAGTTTTGCCCAACCTAGGTCGAGGCACAGACACAGTCTCAATGGGTATGGCTGAGCTGACTACACTGACTGTGCTATTGGCAGACTCCACTAAGCTGGCAGGTTGGCTAACAGCCTGCTGCCTGGCCTGCACCCTATTTCATTGTGGGGCTAGAGGAGTTAGAGCCCTATCTATGTTGGTAGATAAGATGAGAGCACCCCTCCAGCTAGGATGGAGTCCGTCACTCCTCAGCAGGTCAGGCTTGGTCCTGTTTGTGGGTGAGTCCCAGAAAGAGGGCCAATTATCTACAAATTCTATCTTTTGGGAGGGGCAGAAAACAGTTTTCAACCAGCGATTGAGTGCTGAGACTCTGCTGTAGAGCTCGTCACTCCCCCTAACTGGGAGGGGGCCAGAGACAATTACTCGATGCCGACACATCTTTCTAGCTGATTTACACGCTGAAGCTATGTTGCACTTGGTGACCTCTGACTGTTTCATCCTAACATCGTTGGTGCCGACGTGGATAACAATATCTCTATACTCTCTACACTCGCCAGATTTAGCTTTAGCCAGCACCATCTTTAGATTAGCCTTAACGTCGGTAGCCCTGCCCCCTGGTAAACAGTGTATGATCGCTGGGTGATTCGCTTTAAGTCTAATACTGCGGGTAATGGAGTCGCCAATGACTAGGGTTTTCAATTTGTCAGAGCTAATGGTGGGAGCCTTCGGCGTCTCAGACCCCGTAACGGGAGGAGTAGAGACAAGAGAAAACTCAGACTCAGACTCCGACTCGCTACATAATGGGGAGAACCGGTTGAAAGTTTCTGTCGGCTGAATGAGCGACACCGGTTGAGCATTCCAACAGCATTTCCCTCCAGAAGCCATGAGAAAGTTGTCCGGCTGCGGGGACTGTGCGGGGGGATTTATACTAACGTTACTATCTGTACTTACTGGTGGCACAGACGCTGTTTCTTCCTTTCCTACACTGAAATTCCCCTTGCCTAACGATTGCGTCTGAAGCTGGGCTTGTAGCACAGCTATTCTCGCCGTAAGGCGATCGTTCTCCTGTATATTATGAGTACAGCGACTGCAATTAAAAGACATCATGTTAATGTTAGTACTTAGCTTCGGCTGTTGAAGGTGTTGACGAACCATGTCCAGATAAAGCGTCCGGAGTGAAAAAGTTGAATGAGGGAAGAAAGTTGCGATGGAAAAACTAAAAATATAAACGGTAATTAAAAACAAAACAAAAAAAACGTAAAACACACAGCAACACGTCTGCAGACTCAACAAGTAAGCTAGTGCTTTCTTAGTCTTGTGACAAACAAAAGCGTGACTCTCGACCGATAGGCGGTGAAGTTAGTATGGTCGGTCTAGTCAACGTGGTACAGTAGTGGGTTGAGATAAACGAGAAAGAGAGTAATTCTACCCTTCCAGGTAGAAAAGCTAGTTGGTAGGATAGCCAGGTTAACTTAGCCTTGCAGCTACACTAGTCAAGTTTCAGTATCTAGCCGTGTGATGCTAGCTACCACAGGAGGCAAATGGAAGAAAAAGCGGAAAAGCTCATTCTTACCCAAAGCGAAAATGTTCCTTTCGGTAAAGTCCCCCAACACAGAAGACGAGAGCTGAAAAACCTGCGCTCGGTGCTGTAACCTCGCAGGACAACTGCGAACAGTTGAACAGGAAAACAGATCAAGATGTGCTGAGGAGAGCTTAGAGTAGTACTCTTCATGAGGAAGAGGTGAGAATGACCAGAGGACGGCGAGTTTCTCCTTATCGTGAAGGGAGGGGCTCACCTCATTTGCCACTCAACCTTTCAGTCTCTGTCAGACCTTGTGTAATTGGTTCCTCGAGCTTCTGAGATTCAGATGAATCCAACATGTGAGACATCGAAACAAATAACTGTAAGAAAACCTTATATTTACTTTATGATAAGGTTTTTGTCACTGTGGATATATCTGAGGCCCTTTTGAGTAAAGTTTCACACAAGATCTACTTTCACTACCAATTCATAACTGCAGAAAAATCCTTCCATATTTTTGCTCTTATCCTTTCTTTCCACTTTGCATGTTTTACTTTCTCTGGGAAACAGGTGGGAACTTTACACTTGGGCAAAACCAGGCCCTTAGACAAACAATGAAAAAGCAAATGAAGCACAGCCTTAGGCAATCTCCTAACCGAGTAGGGTGGAAGAGACTTTAGGGAATGTTGTGTGTGTCCTGTTCTCACACATCAGATTATGTATCAACTGTGTTGGTGAGGAACTCTTTCGCCAAGGCAAAAAGAAACAGAGAAACCTGGACCCTTCATCTTCATTACTAGGAGTAGAAAACACCCCATAACTACACTGATCCTCTACAACTGTACATATGCCTACCATGCGGCCTAGAGAGTTGGAGACGGATGAGCCTCTCCTGCATGGTCCTGTAGTTTAGTGGTGGAGATAGCAGCTGCTCTTCATAGGGTTTCCCGCTGTGAAGCCTGAATAATTCAGCTAGTCCCATGTTACCAAAGTCAACAGAGCTGCCCTCCACTCCAAGCCCTGGGGACTCACACCACCAGAGCCTTCTGTTTACTGGGGAGGAAATAGAGGACAATACTACTACAGCTCAGCCAGACAGGAGGCCTCAGCTCAGTTAACTTTCAAACACTCCCAATGTGGAAGAAGATGCTTCCCCTCATTCTAATGTACCCAGTTTTCTCTCTTTGTCAGGGAAATAGTCAATCCATAACTCTGAGCTATACATATCATCATAGCCTATTCCACCCTGCAAGCTGAAGGGAGTGTGAATGCTCATTCTGAATTGAGTGCAAATCCAGCTGTTCTCATAAAACAATGTGTAACTTTCCATTTCATTAAATTAAATTGTTTTCAACAGAATATTTCTTCAAAGGCCTTTGGTAAAATAATCGGACAGGATTCTAGTGCATATTGCCTTTTCAAAGTCTAACCAGAAAGCTTTGATCTTAAAAAGTGTGTTGTCAGTCACAGGCAAAGTCAATACTTCATCAGCCAGAGCAGACATCAGTCAAGCCTAGTACCACACAATGTATTAGAAATAGATCATTGGTGTGGTGAGTCGCAGGATATCCTTCTGCAATATGGTTCGTTCGACAAGGACACCGCAAGTGCTGTTCAGAGGGTGGCTATGAGACACACATTTGAATGCAAAATAAGGCTGGAGGTGTTGTTAAGTGGACACTTCACACTGGGCATAGACGTCAGTTCAACGTCTAGTTTTGATATACATTTAGTTGAGTTGCCAACTAACGTGAATTTAACGTGAAATCAACAAAACATTTCACCATGTCATTGGATTTAGACAAAAAATGGTGTGGAAAAAAATACAAAATTCTCTTACATTGATTACTTATTTCAAATCCAATCAGTTTTCCCACGTTGATTCATCATCATCACATTACATTTTTTTCATTGAAATGACATGGAAACACCATTGATTCAACCAGCAGTGGGTTGGGACCCAGGGGGAGGGGTGTGTATGTCACTGTGTGTGTGTGTGTGTGTGTGTGTGTGAGAGCACCATGTCACGTCAACACCATATGTGGCATTATCAGATTTAAAGAAGAACTACAGACTCAAATCCCCATCTGACGAGGATGTGATTGGACATCCATCTGTAAAAGAGAACATTAACAGCTTCCTGTGGACCTTGATCTGCTCTCTTATACGTCTCATGTCAAAAATTAGATCCCCCCCCCCTCCAGTCCAAACTGATTTAAATAAAACGGTTGAATACCTCCTGCTTCTAAAAAGACACAGGGGTGGGTAACTCCAGTCCTCGGGGGCCTGATTGGTGTCTCAGTTTTGCCCCAGCCCCAGCTAACACACCTGACTCCAATAATCACCTAATCATGATCTTCAGTTTAGAATGCAATTTGATTAATCAGCTGCGTTTCCTAAAGATGGAGAAGAAGCGTGACACTAATCAGGCCCCCGAGGTAGAGAAACCCTCTCCAAACATGTTGAACAGAATGTTTAGGATTTTGTCTGGCATTGTGACAGCAAACGCAAAGTAGACAGTAACTTAGACCAACCAACATTTTGATCTCTGTCAAAAGACCATTCAGCACATTACCGCAATCGGACTGCTTAAGAAGATTATAACCTAGTATTTGACTGCCCAACTACCTTTATAGCATCCATAGTTTACATATTCAACAACTGAAATCAAACTAAGTCAAAATACTTTCTACTGAAGAGTATGCAAGTTTAATGAAATAATTGTGATATTTGGTTCTTTTTAGCTGTGATTAATTTCTCTACTGTGAAAACGTAATATATTTTGGAGATAGGTTGCCAATATATAGGCTGCTATTGCATTTGATCAGCAAACAGTATCATATCTATAGATCTGTGGGACATACACTATATATACAAAAGTATGTGGACACCCCTTCAAATGAGTGGATTCGGGCTAATTCAGCCACACCCACTGCTGACAGGTGTATAAAATCGAGCACACAGCCATGCAATCTCCATGGACAAACATTGGCAGTAGCATAACCTTACTGAAGAGCTCAGTGACTCTCAACGTGGCACCGTCATAGGATGCCACCTTTCCAACAAGTTTGTCAAATTTCTGCCCTGCTAGAGCTGCCCCAGTCAACTGTAAGTGCTGTTATTGTGGAAACGTCTAGGAGCAGCAACGGCTAAGCCGCGAAGTGGTAGGACACACAAGCTCACAGAATGGGACAGCCGAGTGCTGAAGCGCGAAGCCCGTAAAAATAGTCTGTCCTCGGGTGCGACACTCATTACCGAGTTCCGAACTGCCTCTGGAAGCAACTTTAGCACAATAACTGTTCGTCAGGAGCTTCATGAAATGGAATTCCATGGCCAAGCAGCCGCACACAAGCCTAAGATCACCATGCGCAATGCCAAGTGTCGCCTGGAGTGGTGTAAATCTCGCTGCCATTGGACTCTGGAGCAGTGGTACGTGTTCTCTGGAGTGATGAATCACACTTCACCATCTGGCAGTCCAATGGACAAATCTGTGTTTGGAGGATGCCAGGAAAACACTACCTGCATGCAAAGTGCCAACTGTAAAGTTTGGTGGCGGGGGAATAAGGGTCTGGCGCTGTTTTTTTATGGTTCAGGCTAGGCCCCTTTTCCCTAAAGCATACAATGACATTCTAGACGATTCTGTGCTTCCAACTTTGTGGCAACCGTTTGAGGAAAGCCCTTTCCTGTCTCAGCATGACAATGCCCCCGTGCAAAAAGCAAAATCGAAACGGTTTGTCGAGATTGGTGTGGAACAACATGACTAGCCTGCACAGAGCCCTGACCTCAACCCCATCGAACACCTTTGGGATGAATTGGAATGCCGACTACGAGCCAGGCCTAATCGCCCCTGCAGCAATGTTCTATTGGAAAGCCTTCCCAGAAGGTCGGAAGCTGTTATAGCAACAAAGGGGTTGACCAACTCCGTATTAATGACCATGACTTTGGAATGACATGTTTGACGAGCAGGTGTCCACATACACACCTGGAGAGTCATGGCCAAAGGTATCTTCCAGTGGAGGCTCCTCAGAGGAGGGCCATCAAGTAGCAGTACCTAGCTAGCTACCAGCTTGAGTGGGCAGTTTTTGCCGACAACACTACCGCAAATGTTGCTGAGTTTTTGTTGAAGAACCCCTTTCATTCTCTGGGGTACACGGAAAAGGTGCAGATTAAAAGCGAGGGTCGACCTCTGCCTGAGATCAGTTTCATGAAGAAGGATGCAAAGGTGAGGGCGTTCAATACCAATTGGTATCAGAAGTATAGCTGGTTAACAGGGAGCCTTTCATCAAGCCGATAAATCCGTGATAATCGAAGACTTCAACAAGCATTTCTCAATGGCTGGCCATGCCTTCCTCCTGGCAACTCCAACCTTGGCCAACAGCCCCGCCCCCCCCCGCTGCTACTCGCCCAAGCCTCCCCAGCTTCTCCTTTACCCAAATCCAGATAGCAGATGTTCTGAAAGAGCTGGAAAACCTGGACCCATACAAATCAGCTGGGCTTGACAATCTGGACCCCCTATTTCTGAAACTGTCCGCCGCCATTGTCGCACCCCCTATTACCAGCCTGTTCAACCTCTCCTTCGTATCATCTGAGATCCCCAAGGATTGGAAAGCTGCCGCGGTCATCCCCCTCTTCAAAGGGGGAGACACCCTGGACCCAAACTGTTACAGACCTATATCCATCTTGCCCTGCCTATCTAAGGTCTTCGAAAGCCAAGTCAACAAACAGATCACTGACCATCTCGAATCCCACCGTACCTTCTCCGCTGTGCAATCCGGTTTCCGAGCCGGTCACGGGTGCACCTCAGCCACGCTCAAGGTACTAAACGACATCATAACCGCCATCGATAAAAGACATTACTGTGCAGCCGTCTTCATCGACCTGGCCAAGGCTTTCGACTCTGTCAATCACCATATTCTTATCGGCAGACTCAGTAGCCTCGGTTTTTCTAATGACTGCCTTGCCTGGTTCACCAACTACTTTGCAGACAGAGTTCAGTGTGTCAAATCGGAGGGCATGTTGTCCGGTCCTCTGGCAGTCTCTATGGGGGTACCACAGGGTTCAATTCTCGGGCCGACTCTTTTCTCTGTATACATCAATGATGTTGCTCTTGCTGCGGGCGATTCCCTGATCCACCTCTACGCAGACGACACCATTCTATATACTTCCGGCCCTTCCTTGGACACTGTGCTATCTAACCTCCAAACGAGCTTCAATGCCATACAACACTCCTTCCGTGGCCTCCAACTGCTCTTAAACGCTAGTAAAACCAAATGCATGCTTTTCAACCGTTCGCTGCCTGCACCCGCACGCCCGACTAGCATCACCACCCTGGACGGTTCCGACCTAGAATATGTGGACATCTATAAGTACCTAGGTGTCTGGCTAGACTGCAAACTTTCCTTCCAGACTCATATCAAACATCTCCAATCCAAAATCAAATCAAGAATCGGCTTTCTATTCCGCAACAAAGCCTCCTTCACTCACGCCGCCAAACTTACCCTAGTAAAACTGACTATCCTACCGATCCTCGACTTCGGCGATGTCATCTACAAAATAGCTTCCAACACTCTACTCAGCAAACTGGATGCAGTTTATCACAGTGCCATTCGTTTTGTTACTAAAGCACCTTATACGACCCACCACTGCGACCTGTATGCCCTAGTCGGCTGGCCCTCGCTACATGTTCGTCGTCAGACCCACTGGCTCCAGGTCATCTACAAGGCTATGCTAGGTAAAGTGCCGCCTTATCTCAGTTCACTGGTCACGATGGCTACACCCACCCGCAGCACGCGCTCCAGCAGGTGTATCTCACTGATCATCCCTAAAGCTAAAACCTCATTTGGACGCCTTTCCTTCCAGTTCTCTGCTGCCTGCGACTGGAACGAATTGCAAAAATCTCTGAAGTTGGAGACTTTTATCTCCCTCAACAACTTTAAAAATCTGCTATCCGAGCAGCTAACCGATCGCTGCAGCTGTACATAGTCCATCTGTAAACTACCCACCCAATTTACCTACCTCACCCCCCATACTGCTTTTATTTATTTACTTTTCTGCTCTTTTGCACACCAGTATCTCTTCTTGCACATGTTCATCTGATGATTTATCACTCCAGTGTTAATCTGCTAAATTGTAATTATTCGATTTATTGCCTACCTCATGCCTTTTGCACACATTGTATATAGATTCTCTTTTTTTCTACCATGTTATTGACTTGTTTATTGTTTACTCCATGTGTAACTCTGTGTTGTCTGTTCACACTGCTATGCTTTATCTTGGCCAGGTCGCAGTTGCAAATGAGAACTTGTTCTCAACTAGCCTACCTGGTTAAATAAAGGTGAAATAAAATAAAATAAAAAAGCCACCTGTATTGCTGGCCTTGCCTGCTTTTTGGAAAGTCTGAGTCTTGGGCGAAAGAGGGTTACAGTGACTTGAAGAACATCGATCGTTCAGCTAAACGCCAAAACAAAATCAGGGAGCATATACACGCCGACATCAAGCTTCTGGGAAAAAGCCGCATCGATCATGACGAAGGTCTGCGTATTCAAACTGCGCAACACAACGAGAAAGTTAGGAGAAACAGGGATGTTCTCAAGCCGCTTATCAACACCACTGCGTTTTGGGGCACGCAAGAAGGACACGACGAGAGGGAAAGTTCCGCTAACAAGTGCAACTACAAGGAGCTTGCAGCTGTAATTGCACTTTACGATGCTTTACCTGCTGAACATATGGAACATTCTACTGTGTTTCTGGGATGTCGAAACCAATTAACCTATTTAATCCCCTATTTAATCCTATTAAATCAGTCACAATAGTGACCGTAAAAAACGTTATCAGTTATAAGGCTCTAAAAATGTTAGTGAATGATATATCAATGCATTTCCAGCAAATATTGAAATAGTAAAGTGTCTCAATGAAATATATGCAGTGTCACCTGTTTAGTGTAAATTGTCACATGACCAGAGCTGTTTCCTACCTGGTTGCACCATGAGAAGACGAAGGCTGCATCAAACTCTCAAACAAAAAGGTTAGTAAAGTATGTTAACATTAAGATAGGACAAAGATTTTTTGGTACACATCATCTTTAAGGTGTCTAGTATTGATACATGTATTTGCAATTACTCGGCTTTGTTCAGTGTGGTCATAGAATGAGTAAACATGTTGACGGCAACAATAGTGATCGTCGGGATAACACAGTGCATCCAGGTATACACATACTTATACACATACATAGTTCTTGTTCTACCTAACTTTCTACTCTGTACTTTCGTTTAGTTTCACTTTGAGTCAAGTTCTGGATATGTTGGATCTAGGTGACTGCCCAGACAAGGTCAGATATGGACTATGAGGGGGAGACAGGCCATTTGCCAGCCAGGCTGTTGAATGTATATGCTGAACCTATGCAAACAGATCATGACAGGAACAACGTTATCAGTGATGATGACCTACCCCTCACCACCGCACACTCTCCTCCCTGAGACTGGGTTGGATCATGGACCCAGTGTCGTTCTTGGTGTTGCAGAGCAATCTCAGGTGCCTCAAGGTTGCAAGTTCCTTCATGTCAACCTCTTCACTTCGCATGCACTCCTCGATGGAATTACAAAAAGAGGATATGGTCGCTCTGGAACGGAGGCAAAATCGTCTGTTTGATGTCCCATTCAAGCCACAGAAGGACTTCATGAAGTTACCCCGGGGAACCTCTGAGGTTCTGACCCAAGGAGACAAGTTGCTGGTCCGTTAGAAAGACAATAACATTGTCACAGTGGCATCAAGCATGGAGGAGAAATGCAGTGAGACCTCTGTCATGAGATGGAACAAGGAGTGACGTGCCTTTTGGCAAAGTCCCACAACCAAAATGCATCAACCGATACAATGAGCACATGGGTGGTGTTGAACTTCACAACCAACAGGTTTCAAGATACCAAATCTCCATCAGGTCTAAGAAATGGTGGTGGCCCATCTTAGCACGGTCTCTCAACAGTGCACTCATAAACAGCCATTTATTTTACAGGGATGTTATGGGAGGGACCATCAACCTGCTCACCTTCTCATGGATAGTGGCACAGTCTCTTATGCAAAGGTTTGTCACGAAACCACTGAGCCACGGAAGGAGATCTCTATTGGCTGCTACTGTTGAAGATCAGGCAAGATATGACAAAGCTTCTCACTGGCCAATCAACGCGATGCACCAGTTCCAGAGATGTCGTCATTGTGACAAACACACTACCTATGCATGTGAGAAATGCAAAGCGCCACTGCACATTGAGTGCTTCAAGATATACCAGTAGAAAATGAGATAAAAGCGAATGAAAAAGGACTGAAAAAGCCAATAAAATAGAAAAGTCAATAAAGGGTGAGGAGAAGCAGTACACCGGACTCTAGGAAGAAAAGAAAAGTCGACAGAAAAGGAAAAGAGGATGGAAAAGAGGATCAATTGATTCAAGACATACTGTATGACAGTAGGTCTGACTGGTCGTAGTTCAAAATAGTGATGCACAAACTAATCGTGCACTTGGTTCTGAAGCCTACCTCTATGATATATAATATACACTGCTCAAAAAAATAAAGGGAACACTAAAATAACACATCCTAGATCTGAATGAATGAAATATTCTTATTAAATACTTTTTTCTTTAAATAGTTGAATGTGCTGACAACAAAATCACACAAATATTATCAATGGAAATCAAATTTATCAACCCATGGAGGTCTGGATTTGGAGTCACACTCAAAATTAAAGTGGAAAACCACACTACAGGCTGATCCAACTTTGATGTAATGTCCTTAGAACAAGTCAAAATGAGGTTCAGTAGTGTGTGTGGCCTCCACGTGCCTGTATGACCTCCCTACAACGCCTGGGCATGCTCCTGATGAGGTGGCGGATGGTCTCCTGAGGGATCTCCTCCCAGACCTGGACTAAAGCATCCGCCAACTCCTGGACAGTCTGTGGTGCAACGTGGCGTTGGTGGATGGAGCGAGACATGATGTCCCAGATGTGCTCAATTGGATTCAGGTCTGGGGAAAGGGCGGGCCAGTCCATAGCATCAATGCCTTCCTCTTGCAGGAACTGCTGACACACTCCAGCCACATGCGGTCTAGCATTGTCTTGCATTAGGAGGAACCCAGGGCCAACCGCACCAGCATATGGTCTCACAAGGGGTCTGAGGATCTCATCTCGGTACCTAATGGCAGTCAGGCTACCTCTGGCGAGCATATGGAGGGCTGTGCGGCCCCCCAAAGAAATGCCACCCCACACCATGACTGACCCACCGCCAAACCGGTCATGCTGGAGGATGTTGCAGGCAGCAGAACGTTCTCCACGGCGTCTCCAGACTCTGTCACGTCTGTCACGTCTGACCGTTTGAGCAGACACATGCACATTTGTGGCCTGCTGGAGGTAATTTTGCAGGGCTCTGGCAGTGCTCCTCCTTGCACAAAGGCGGAGGAAGCGGTCCTGCTGCTGGGTTGTTGCCCTCCTACGGCCTCCTCCACGTCTCCTGATGTACTGGCCTGTCTCCTGGTAGCGCCTCCATGCTCTGGACACTACGCTGACAGACACAGCAAACCTTCTTGCCACAGCTCGCATTGATGTGCCATCCTGGATGAGCTGCACTACCTGAGCCACTTGTGTGGGTTGTAGACTCCATCTCATGCTACCACTAGAGTGAAAGCACCGCCAGCATTCAAAAGTGACCAAAACATCAGCCAGGAACCATAGGAACTGAGAAGTGGTCTGTGGTCACCACCTGCAGAACCACTCCTTTATTGGGGGTGTCTTGCTAATTGCCTATAATTTCCACCTTTTGTCTATTCCATTTGCACAACAGCATGTGAAATGTATTGTCAATCAGTGTTGCTTCCTAAGTGGACAGTTTGATTTCACAGAAGTGTGATTGACTTGGAGTTACATTGTGTTGTTTAAGTGTTCCCTTTATTTTTTTGAGCAGTGTATAATGTGTATATACAGTTGAAGTCAGAAGTTTACATACAATTAGGTTGTATAACCACTCCACAAATTTCTTGTTAACAAACTATAGTTTTGGCAAGTCGGTTAGGACATCTACTTTGTGCATGACTTTTTTCCAACAATTGTTTACAGACAGATTATTTCACTTATAATTCACCGTATCACAATTCCTGTGAGTCAGAAGTTTACGTACACTAAGTTGACTGTGCATTTAAACAGCTTGGAAAATTCCAGAAAAGGATGTCATGGCTTTAGAAGCTTCTGATGGGCTAATTTACATAATTTGAGTCAATTGGAGGTCTACCTATGGATGTATTTCAAGGCCTACCTTCAAGCTCAGTGCCTCTTTGCTTGACATCATGGGAAAATCAAAAGAAATCAGCCAAGACCTCAGAAAATAAATTGTAGACCTCCAAAAGTCTGGTTCATCCTTGGGAGCAATTTCCAAACCCCTGAAGCTACCACGTTCATCTGTACAAACAATAGTAGGCAAGTATAAACAGCATGGGACCACTCAGCCATCATACCGCTCAGGAAAGAGATGTGTTCTGTCTCCTAGAGAAAAGTGCAAATCAATCCCAGAACAACAGCAAAGGACCTTGTGAAGATGCTGGAGGAAACGGGTACAAAAGTATCTATATCCACAGTAAAACGAGTCCTATATCGACATAACCTGAAAGGCCGCTCAGCAAGGAAGAAGCCACTCCTCCAAAACCGCCATAAAAAGTTAGCCTACGATTTGCAACTGCACATGGGGACAAAGATCATACTTTTTGGAGAAATGTCCTCTGGTCTGATGAAACAAAAATAGAACTGTTTGGCCATAATGGCCATCGTTATGTTTGGAGGAAAAAGGGGGACGCTTGCAAGCCGAAGAACACCATCCCAACCGTGAAGCATGGGGGTGGCAGCATCATGTTGTGGGGGTGCTTTGCTGCAGGAGGGACTGGCGCATTTCACAAAATAGATGGCAACATGTGGCAGGAAAATTATGTGGATATGTTGAAGCAACATCTCAAGACATCAGTCAGGAAGTTAAAGGTTGGTCGCAAATGGGTCTTCCAAATGCACAATGACCTCAAGCATACTTCCAAAGTTGTGGCAAAATTGCTTAAGGACAACAAGGTCAAGGTATTGGAGTGGCCATCACAAAGCCCTGAGCTCAATCCTATAGAAAATTTGTGGGCAGAACTGAAAAAGCGTGTGTGAGCAAGGAGGCCTACAACCCTGACTCAATTACACCAGCTTTGTCAGGAGGAATGGGACAAAATTCACCCAACTTATTGTCGGAAGCTTGTGGAGGCTACCCGAAACTTTTGACCCAAGTTAAACAATTTAAAGGCAATGCTACCAAGTACTAATTGAGTGTAAACTTCTGACCCACTGGGAATGTGATGAAAGAAATAAAAGCTGCAATAAATCATTCTCTCTACTATTATTCTGACATTTCACATTCTTAAAATGAAGTGGTGATCGTAACTGACCTAAGACAAGACAGGGAATTTTTACTAGGATTAAATGTCAGGAATTGTGAAAAACTGATTTTAAATGTATATGGCTAAGGTGTATGTAAACTCCCGACTTCAACTGTATAAGAATTTTGATGACTCTATAGGAGAAATATGTTAATTCAGTATTCATCACATTATCCCACCGGTCACAATTATTGTATTCTATTATGTATTCTATAAATGTTGCAGCAGCTTAGGCTACACCTAAACATTAGAGATATCTTAACCCTCTTAGGCCTCACTCCCTCTTAGGCCTCACTCCCTCCTATCTGAGATATCTACTGCAGCCCTCATCCTCCACATACAACACCCGTCCTGCCAATCACATTCTGTTAAAGGTCCCCAAGCACACCCATCCCTGGGTTGCTCCTATTTCAGTTCGCTGCAGCTAGCGACTGGAACGAGCTGCAAAAAACACTCAAATTGAACTGTTTTATCTCCATCTCATCATTCAAAGCCTCAATCATGGACACTCTTACTGACAGTTGTGGCTGCTTTGTGTGATGTATTGTTGTCTCTACCCTCTTGCCCTTTGTGCTGTTGACTGTGCCCAATAATGTTTGTACCATGTTTTGTGCTGCTACCATGTTGTGCTGCTACCATGTTGTTGTCATGTTGTGTTGCTACCATGCTGTGTTTTCATGTGTTGCTGCCATGCTATGTTGTTGTCTTAGGTCTCTCTTTATGTAGTGTTGTGGTGTCTCTCTTGTTGTGATGTGTGTTTTGTCCTATATTTGTATTTTATTTTAAATTTTAATCACAGCCACCGTCCACGCAGGAGGCCTTTTGTCTTCTGGTAGGCCGTCATTGTAAATAAGAATTTGTTCTTAACTGACTTGCCTAGTTAAATAAAGGTTAAATAAAAAATAAAGATCTGACATGTATGGGATGAAAACGAGACAATTTTTCAGTCCTATCAACTGTAGGCTACTAATAAGAGCAAATCCATCCAGCCTATGTGCGCTGGCCCTTTGGTCAGGGTAACTAATTGATAAGGTTATGTATTTATAGTCCATTTTTGTGTCAGGAGAAAATGTGAATGTGATCAAATGTGGTTAATATTCAAAATTGGGCTGGTTAGGCTGCCTATACGTTTTCAATCCAACATAGTAGTGATGACAGATGTGAGTAAAAATGGTATATGGCCTACAGTTGAATAGGCATGCATGATACAAACATGCATAAAGCTCAGCCCTGTGAGTTCTATTGTCAATTGTTGTCTCTGTGTCTGGGTAGAGGAAATCCCCCTCCTAATCTAGTCTGAATATAATTCACAAGTATAAGGTAGCTGCAGTTTGACAGGGTTTTCAGCCCCCTCCCCCCATCTGATTAGGAAAAACTGGTCCCATCATAGCCCTTATAAAAACCTTTTTACAACGAATTAATCATTGTCATACCTTATAGGGGTCCAGAGTTTTTCTAGTTAGGTTAACATATAAAGAAAAACTCCAGGCCCCAAGGGGTAAAAATTGCCCCACCGCTCTGGGACCTACGGTGGCACCAGTCTGCTTGCAGTTGTCAGTTGTCATCAGGTATGTGGATGATCAGGGCTTTATTCAGGAACGTTTCTTGGGATACTTTGATGTGTCAAGTGGGCGAGATGCACAGTCTGTGTTTGACTTCATGGAGAAACTTGTTGTTCAACCTACGATGGCACAGCTATATTGGAATGTATCTGCTATTTGTATTTACAGCTAAGTCCCCTCCTGTTCCCTGTTTAAGAGATGATGACAGCTCCACTCCACTACCATTGTCAACTCTCTCCTGACATGAACTGAAGCCACGTCTCATGTGCCCACTCATTCACTGGTGCATTGAATGTTTCCTCTCCAAGCACTGTGAGTACCCCTATCAATTTTCTCTCCTTACTGTATGTAGAGTCAATCACAAACACAATCACATTATTACACATCAATGATTTTACTCCTTGCTTGGACTAACTCATTCTTAGGTCTTTTGTCTATTGTTTTTTTGTCTTCCCAGTCAAATCCTGTCCTGCACTGAAGTCAAGCCTCTGAACACCTCAACTCATGCCTCATATCTTGATTCAACCACTGCTGTGATCCCTTCCCAAAACGGTGTCAGTAGCCCTCTCATTCCCATTCCCTATAATATTGTAGTATCCATGTCTTTATTAAATGCTTTAGGTTAAAATAACCTAATGATTTTTGAAACACACTTTGACGGCTGCATGCGTTCCACGCCTACATCGTGGGTCTCCCACCCTCCTCAATTTTTCAAGTCACCAGCCTCCATTGGTATCTTCATATCACAAACCCTGCTGAGTTGAAGACTAAACCTAAGAATTAAACAGTACACTATAGGTTGCTTCTCCCTGCCTCTTTTTTTCCAAGTCTTCATTTATGAATGTACCCAGCTGCGCCCCTCCCCCACCATGCTCACTTGCCTGCCCTCAATCAAGCCTTGTGTCAATATTAATCAGCGTGTGGTGTGCCTGCTAGCATAGAGACGCATGAGTTCGTAGAGCGCACCTATCAGCACACAGGGTCTGACACAAAGACCCTATCCGTGACGGCTCTGGCCTGAGCAAGCCCCTCCCCCTGACAGCTGGGCTATTGTGTGATGTGACACTGAGGCTGCCTTGTTTCCCTTGGCTAAACCAGTTCAATAACTAATCTCAATGCAGCCAGCAGCAGCTTTTTCAACGCGAGTTTTGCAAACGAAGAGGACAACGCTCTCAGACCCAACGGCAATGCATAATCTGCTTGCCCTGGAGCTGTGCATGGGCTCAATAACAAGTTCACTTAACTAAAAGTTCACTTGGGCCGTCTGGTCTGGAGGCCTGCTTAAACCAGTAGGTAGATACAGGAGCTCCCAATGACAACACACACCATCTAGATTGGTCAAGATCTGTCATAATAATTCATTGCAATTTATTCTAACATAATATTCATATTTGATTATAATAGTTTATCAAGCACAATCCAACAGAATTGTATACGCTCTCTCTCTCTCTCTCTCTCTCTCTCTCTAATGAGAGGAGAGGAAAGAGAGGAGATGGGGAATGAATCATGGTAATGGTAATCATTGAAAGAAATAGATTTGGCTATTTGTTGCACAAATTGGCCCCCAAAGCTTTGAATGGGGCCCCTAGCCGTGTCTCCTTAGAGAGCAGAACATCCATCTAATTTTCACCAGGTCAAAGCGGCACCAAGCCATTAGGTTTCCAGGACGCTGAACATAGCTACGATATAGCGACAGAATCCATCATTACAGCTGGCCCATCCAAATGATAGTACTAAGGTGAATTATCTATGAAACATTATACTACTATTAAACTATTATTTCAACAATGCTGAGCATTTAATCCACTGCAGCTAGATGACACTCACACTCCAGTGTTTCCTAATAGTTACTATGCTCCTTCACATAAAATGGATGAGGACAGACGGTGATTGCCCCCCCCCCCCCCCCCCCCCGCACGGCTCTCTGCACTACAGACAGACATGAATGAATGAAAGGAAAACTGTTGGCCGAGAAACAGGGGCACGCGAGTTGGCTGTCCTCTCTTCCGTTTCAGCGCTCCCCTGCCTCAGTCACCACACTTGGGCAGGCTCCAGGCTCGTGCTCCTAATGGAGGATCGGCTCTGCTCTAGTCTGACGGGCCACAGGAAGGGAAGCACATGGACCTCAGCGTTCTGCCTGGACTCACAGCAACAAAGAGGGCCCGTCTGGAGCGGTTGGGACCTCAACCCTCAGGGAGGGCAGATGGTGCCCCGGGTCCGGCAGTTCATTAGCATTAGAAAAGAGAACCCGAGAGAGGGGGGGACAGGTACCCTCTCTACCCTCTCTTAGATTAGAGCAGGGGGGAGACCCTCTTCTATCCAGTAAATTGGAGCACAAAGGGAGACATGGTGTCAAGCTGTCGACACATGTGAGATACACGCCATTCATAGCACAACTCAAAGCAGTAGAACAGAGAGCCAGAGAGTCCAGCCTCCTTCCTGGATGGAACACAACCCAATACCAGATGCAACTGACATTTAACACAATTACTAACTTCAGTAATATTCACTAAAACAACTTTCAAAAGTGCTGCATCAAATTTCACAAGGATAACTTGCTCATCATGTGTTCATACAAGCCCATAAAGCAAAGTGGTCACTGTTTACAGAGCGTGATGTCTTTGTTTAGCCAGCATTGTTGTCCAGTTTACAGCTATAGCCCTTTACAAATGACTAAATATCATTTTATACCAATGGCTCATCTCATATAAACAACGTCATACTGCAGAGAACAGCCCAACCACCCAATCAACATGTGACCTATCAAATCAAATCAAATTGTATTGGTTACATACACATGGTTAGCAGATGTTAGTGCGAGTGTAGCGAAATGCTTGTGCTTCTAGTTCCGACTGTGCAGTAATATCTAACAAGTAATCTAACAATTTCACAACAACTACCTTTTACACACAAGTGTAAAGGAATGAATAAGAATATGTACATATAAATATATGGATGAGCGATGGCCGAACGGCATAGGCAAGATGCAGTAGATGGTATAGAGTACAGTATATACATATGAGATGAGTAATGTAGGGTATGTAAACATTATATAAAGTGGCATTGTTTAAAGTGACTAGTGATACATTTACAGTCGTATGAAAAAGTTTGGGCACCCCTCTGAGGCTGCATAATAATTTACTCTGTCATCACAGAAAATGATCACAGTGGCATGCCATTCATTTTCTAATAAAAGCTGAGTACTGGGGTATTGTCCAGACAAAGATGTTTAGTGTAGCAATATTAAGTTGTATGAAATTAAATCAGATGTGAAAAATAGGATATGCAAAAATGTGGGCACCCTTGTCATTCTGTTGATTTGAATACCTGTAACTACTTAGCACTGATTAATTGGAACACACAATTGGTTTGGTGAGCTCGTTAAGCCTTGAACTTCATAGACAAGTGCATCCAATCATGAGAAAAGGTATTTAAGGTGGCCAATTGCAAGTTGTTGTTCTCTTTTTACACATCTATGACCTGAAAACAAAGATTGTTCAACATTATGGTTTAGAGGAAGGCTACAAAAAGCTATCGCAGAGATTTAAGCTGTCAGTGTCCACTGTGAGGAACATAGTGAGGAAATGGAAGACCACAGGCACAGTTCTTGTTGAGGCCAGAAGTGGCAGGCCAAGTAAAATATCGGAGAGGCAAAGGCGAAGGATGGTGAGAACGGTCAAAAACAGCCCACAGACCACCTCCAAAGACCTACAGCATCATCTTGCTGCAGATGGTGTCACTGTGCATCGTTCAACAATTCAGCGCACTTTGCACAAGGAGAAGCTGTATGGGAGAGTGATGCAGAAGAAGCCTTTTCTGCACACACGCCACAAACAGAGTCGCTTGAGGTATGCAAACGCACATTTGGACAAGCCAGCTTCATTTTGGAATAAGGTGCTGTGGATGAAACAAAGATTGAGTTATTTGGTCATAACAAGGGACGTTATGGATGGCGGCAAAAGAACACAGCGTTCCAAGAAAAACACTTGCTACCCACAGTAAAATTTGGTGGGGGTTCCATCATGCTGTGGGGCTGTGTGGCCAGTGCCGGTACTGGGAATCTTGTTAAAGTTGAGGGTCGCATGGATTCCACTCAATATCAGCAGATTCTTGGGAATAATGTTGAAGAATCAGTCACAAAGTTGAAGTTACGCTGGCGCTGGATGTTTCAACAAGACAACGACCCAAAACACTGCTCAAAATCTACCCGGGCATTTATGCAGAGGAACAAGTACAATGTTCTGGAATGGCCATCCCAGTCCCCAGACCTGAATATCATTGAGAATCTGTGGGATGATTTGAAGCGGGCTGTCCATGCTCGGCAACCATCAAACCTAACTGAACTGGAGATGTTTTGTAAGGAGGAATGGTCCAAAATACCTTCATCCAGAATCCAGACACTCATTAGAGGCTATGGGAAGCGTCTAGAGGCTGTTATTTCAGCAAAAGGAGGCTCTAACAAATATTGATGTGATTTTTTCTATTGGGGTGCCCAAATTTATGCACCTGTCTAATTTGTTTTGATGCATATTGCACATTTTCTGTTAATCCAATAAACCTAATTTCACTACTGAAATATTACTGTGTCCATCAGTTATTTGATAGATCAAAATGAAATTGCTGATCCAAACACCCAATTATTTATAAATGGAAATCATGGAAATTGTCAGGGGTGCCCAAACTTTTTCATACGACTGTATTACATGCAATTTTTAATTATTAAAGTGGCTAGAGATTTGAGTCAGTATGTTGGCAGCAGCCACTCAATGTTAGTGATGGCTGTTTTACAGTCTGATGGCCTTGAGATAGAAGCTGTTTTTCAGTCTCTCGGTCCCAGCTTTGATGCACCTGTACTGACCTCGCCTTCTGGATGATAGCGGGGTGAACAGGCAGTGGCTCGGGTGGTTGTTGTCCTTGATGATCTTTTTGGCCTTCCTGTAACATCGGGTGGTGTAGATATCCTGGAGGGCAGGTAGTTTGCCCCCGGTGATACGTTGTGCAGACCTCACTACCCTCTGGAGAGCCTTACGGTTGTGGACGGAGCAGTTGCCTTACCAGGCGGTGATACAGCCTGACAGGATGCTCTCGATTGTGCATCTGTAAAAGTTTGTGAGTGTTTTTGGTGACAAGACAAATTTCTTCAACATCCTGAGGTTGAAGAGGCACTGTTGCGCCTTCTTCACCATGCTGTTTGTGTGGGTGGACCATTTCAGTTTGTCCGTGATGTGTACGCCGAGGAACTTAAAACTTTCCACCTTCTCCACTACTGTCCCGTCAATGTGGATAGGGGGTGCTCCCTCTGCTGTTTCCTGAAGTCCACGATCATCTCCTTTGTTTTGTTGACATTGAGCGTGAGGTTATTTTCCTGACACCACACTCCGAGGGCCCTCACCTCCTCCCTGTAGGCTGTCTTGTCGTTGTTGGTAATCAAGCCTACCATTGTAGTGTCATCTGCAAACTTGATGATTGAGTTGGAGGCGTGCATGGCCACCCAGTCATGGGTGAACAGGGAATACAGGAGAGGGCTGAGAACGCACCCTTGTGGGGCCCCAGCGTTGAGGATCAGCGGGGTGAAGATGTTGCCTCACCACCTGGGGGCGTCCCGTCAGAAAGTCCAGGATCCAGTTGCACAGGGCGGGGTCGAGACCCAGGGTCTCAAGCTTAATGACGAGTTTGGAGGGTACTATGGTGTAGAATGCTGAGCTGTAGTCGATTAACAGCATTCCTATGGTCCAGATGGGTTTGGGCAGGAATCTGCCCTACATGGAACGTGACCTCACTTTTCTCACAGTGCTGCCCAGAGCTCTCAGTCCAACAGGGGCCATGGCCTGGGCTGTTGATATCTTTGGCTGGGGATTACATTGTGTTTACCACCAATAAACCAGTTTGACCTGAGGCTCTGGACTGAGCTGAAACCACAATGAAATACCAGCCTATCTGTCTCAGAACCTTTCCCAAGCAACAGGCCTACATAGAGCTGAACAGCATCCCTCTTTTACAGGTCATACATACAGGCTCACTCAACCCATGCACATTATTGAAAAGAAGAAAAAGAAAGAAAGAGGGAGAGCACAAGGGAGACAGCATGAAAGCAGGCGAGAAGCTGCCCGTCAGGAAGACAGAATGCTTTCTGATCCTTGTGAAGTTGTCTCCCCCCTGTGTTCATTTAGGCAAACAACCAGTGTGTTGTCCCCATGATTGCAGACTTATTAACAACATTACGGTGGTCAAGTTGGCTTCAAGTTCGATACTCGTTTGACATTCGCGTCTAATAATGTTCATAATAAACAAACGCCAGGACGTGAAATGATCATGTTATCTATTTGGAGCACAACATTTTGTGAATTTATTTGTTACATATATTCATTTTTTTGTAAAAATCCAAAAGTATGTATTTGGCTATAAAAACACTGATTGTTTACATAAATCAACACAAAAAAACGAATGAAACCACACAAATCTGAATTTTGTAAATAAAGGAATTGTAGAGATTGTTTGCATTATAAAGATGCGTATTTACAAAACTGTATGACGGGAAAAACTATGCTTTGTAAGCCAAGTTCTCTTATCTTAATGCAAAGAAAATCTAAGGTAGAAGTGGGATGGCACTACAGAAGGAGGTTTCTGGGTTCAAATCCCATTTGGGCTATCCCTTAATTAAATTCGCTACACTGGTGTCACAGGTGGGATGACACTACTGTGATACCATCATAGGCATGCCAGGGCAAATGGATTTGAGATGAGGTGTGGGGGCGCTACTGGACTCACAGTCACAGGTTTGTGGTTTCGGAAACCAATTTGGGCTACCCCGTGAATTCACTACATTCAGGCACGTGCACAGATGGGGTTCTACCAGTGACGAGCACATGCCCCTTTTCCCTCCCACTCGCCAAGTGCCATTTTGGGTGGTGGTATAAAACACAATTCTATACAGTTTTTGGAGTTGTTGTTCTGAACCCACTGGCCAAAAGTCGGCGTGACATCGTCAAGTTCATCACCCTCCACCCCCACACCGTCCTTTGGTTGTGCCTGTTGGTCTGCCATGTACGGAGCTCACGCCTGTTTCCCAGCCTGCCCTGTACAGAGATTGCACATGCCCGGTATCAAAACATACATGGTTTGAGATGCGGTCACCAGTTGAGTATGTGCAGCTAGCTTCCTATTTTAAATATCAACAGTACTGCCACAGCAGAATAACATTTGAATAACACTTGATAACACTTGATTTACATCGTCATCAGCAGTCGGTCTGGTTTGGCTGATAACCTCTGCGCATCAGAAAGACACAGTAGAGAAGAGCGGCTGCATCTACGACCCTCTGACCCAACTCCATCCCTTCCTCAGTCGGGAGTTACACATCTACGACCCTCTGACCCAACTCCATCCCTTCCTCAGTCAGGAGTTACACATCTACGACCCTCTGACTCAACTCCATCCCTTCCTCAGTCGGGAGTTACACATCTACGACCCTCTGACACAACTCCATCCCTTCCTCAGTCGGGAGTTACACATCTACGACCCTCTGACTCAACTCCATCCCTTCCTCAGTCGGGAGTTACACATCTACGACCCTCTGACACAACTCCATCCCTTCCTCAGTCGGGAGTTACACATCTACGACCCTCTGACACAACTCCATCCCCTCCTCAGTCGGGAGTTACACATCTACGACCCTCTGACCCAACTCCATCCCTTCCTCAGTCGGGAGTTACACATCTACGACCCTCTGACTCAACTCCATCCCTTCCTCAGTCGGGAGTTACACATCTACGACCCTCTGACCCAACTCCATCCCTTCCTCAGTTGGGAGTTACACATCTACGACCCTCTGACCCAACTCCATCCCTTCCTCAGTCGGGAGTTACACATCTACGACCCTCTGACCCAACTCCATCCCCTCCTCAGTCGGGAGTTACACATCTACGACCCTCTGACACAACTCCATCCCTTCCTCAGTCGGGAGTTACACATCTACGACCCTCTGACCCAACTCCATCCCCTCCTCAGTCGGGAGTTACACATCTACGACCCTCTGACACAACTCCATCCCTTCCTCAGTCGGGAGTTACACATCTACGACCCTCTGACCCAACTCCATCCCTTCCTCAGTCGGGAGTTACACATCTACGACCCTCTGACCCAACTCCATCCCTTCCTCAGTCGGGAGTTACACATCTACGACCCTCTGACCCAACTCCATCCCTTCCTCAGTCGGGAGTTACACATCTACGACCCTCTGACTCAACTCCATCCCTTCCTCAGTCGGGAGTTACACATCTACGACCCTCTGACCCAACTCCATCCCTTCCTCAGTCGGGAGTTACACATCTACGACCCTCTGACCCAACTCCATCCCTTCCTCAGTCGGGAGTTACACATCTACGACCCTCTGACTCAACTCCATCCCTTCCTCAGTCGGGAGTTACACATCTACGACCCTCTGACTCAACTCCATCCCTTCCTCAGTCGGGAGTTACACATCTACGACCCTCTGACCCAACTCCATCCCTTCCTCAGTCGGGAGTTACACATCTACGACCCTCTGACTCAACTCCATCCCTTCCTCAGTCGGGAGTTACACATCTACGACCCTCTGACACAACTCCATCCCTTCCTCAGTCGGGAGTTACACATCTACGACCCTCTGACCCAACTCCATCCCTTCCTCAGTCGGGAGTTACACATCTACGACCCTCTGACTCAACTCCATCCCTTCCTCAGTCGGGAGTTACACATCTACGACCCTCTGACTCAACTCCATCCCTGCCTCAGTCGGGAGTTACACATCTACGACCCTCTGACCCAACTCCATCCCTTCCTCAGTCGGGAGTTACACATCTACGACCCTCTGACACAACTCCATCCCTTCCTCAGTCGGGAGTTACACATCTACGACCCTCTGACCCAACTCCATCCCTTCCTCAGTCGGGAGTTACACATCTACGACCCTCTGACCCAACTCCATCCCTTCCTCAGTCGGGAGTTACACATCTACGACCCTCTGACTCAACTCCATCCCCTCCTCAGTCGGGAGTTACACATCTACGACCCTCTGACACAACTCCATCCCTTCCTCAGTCGGGAGTTACACATCTACGACCCTCTGACTCAACTCCATCCCCTCCTCAGTCGGGAGTTACACATCTACGACCCTCTGACTCAACTCCATCCCTTCCTCAGTCGGGAGTTACACATCTACGACCCTCTGACTCAACTCCATCCCTTCCTCAGTCGGGAGTTACACATCTACGACCCTCTGACTCAACTCCATCCCTTCCTCAGTCGGGAGTTACACATGTGTGTCAGGGCAGCAGCAACACAGGTAGTTTGGACTCTTGCTAACCACCATATACTAAAATATCCACACAAGCCACTAGCCAGCCGTATATTGGGAGTTAGAAGATTATGACTTTTATATTATTAAGTCATTTTTAAAGAATTTAAGCGCATTGAAGATAAATCAAAATCAGTAAGAACAGGAAATCAACCTAGCCTAATAGCAGATTTACATCGATCAACATCAGTGATCAGCTGATAGCCCACCCTCTTTTCCAGATGTCAATCATGTCTTTAGGAGGCATAGAGTTTGTTGTTGCAGAAATAAGTTGGCCTAGAAAATGTAATTTTTTTTCCTACAGAGGCAGTTGATATCTTATGAATTTTGAGATATGAATTATGAGGCTCGCTTTTTTTTATTTTGAGCACATGCCCTCTGAAAAGTCTGTTCACCACCGCAACTACACTGATATCACAAGTGGGATTTCCCTCTGTCTGGCTGCTCTGAATAGACTCTAAATATACCATAGAAGCTCTTACAGACTCCAAAACAATCTCTATACAATGTTTACACCTTAAGGAAGCCTTATCAAGACAATTTAGCATTGTGAATGCAATGACATTTTTAGTGATCATTTATTATTCATCGACAGGCTTCTCAGAGTAGGCTGTAGATATACCATACCAGCTCTCACAGACTCCAAAGCCACTTCCACACAATGGGCAGAGCTTGGGGAAGCATTTTGAAGACAATTTAGAGTTGTGAATGCAATGGTATTTAAAAACAACATACATTTTTGTTATATCTAGGTTGCATACAACCTCTCACAGACTTCTAGCTTATGTCTGTTTAAAATGTAGGCTACACATTATAGAAGCCTAATTCAAGTCAGTTTAGAGTTGTGAATTCAATTGTATTTTTTGTTCAAATGTAATATTTCTCTCTAAAACATTTTCCTGTCTGGGTACTGTGATTATGTTGTACATAACCTTTTATAAACTGGGTGGTTCGAGCCCTGAATGCTGATTGGCTGACAGCCGTGGTATATTAGACCGTATACCACGGGTATGACAAAACATGTATTTTTACTGCTCTAATTACGTTGGTAATCAGTTTCTAATAGCAATAAGTCACCTCGGGGTTTTGTGGTATATGGCCAATATACCACGGCTAAGGGCTGTATCCAGACACTCCGCATTGCGTCATGCGTGGAACAATTAATGAAATGGACACCCCCCCTTTGTTTTTACACAGACTATTTACTTAAGCAATAAGGCTGGAGGGGGTGTGGTATATGGCCAATATACCACGGCTAAGGTCTGTATCCAGGCACTCTGCGTTGCGTTGTGGTAAGAACAGCCCTTAGCCGTGGTATATTGCCCATATACCACACCCCCTCGGGCCTTATTGCTTAAGTATATCTGTTGTATATAACCAACCTTAGGCCTAGCTAGGCATAGTCAACAACACAAAAAACCAGACAATGGGCCCTGCGGTGAAGCTAATATAACACTGTTAGTGTGTTACATGAATAATCAGCCGTAGTCTCTTGATATGACTTGTATTCACAATGTTCTTCAATCACAACAATTATATTCCCATGTCGAGTGCACAAGCTAACAGCTAGCCAGAAGGAGAACTACAAGATTTGAACTTGTAACTTCTGTTTTCTACTATACATTTCCTGTCTTAACCCATTAGCTATCTCTTTCCACTAGGTGGCAGTATTTACTCTTACAGATCATTCCCCCCTCATGAAGACGTTTACTAATTTCAACATCGCTATGCCGAAGTCGCTCCGCCATTTCCTGGTTGCTAAAATTCTAATAGTTCGCCTAATTTCAGTTTATGTGACAAACAAGCAAGTGTAGTGTAGAGCATCATTGTGACATCTAAACGACAGTGAAACATATTTTCCATAACAAAAAATATAGAATTTCCAGCTGTTTGAAGCTGGCGTCAAATCAAATCAAGTTGTATTTGTCACATGCGCCGAATACAACAGGTGTAGTAGACCTTACCGTGAAATGCTTACTTACAAGCCCTTAACCCACAATGCAGTTCAAGAAATAGAGTTAAGAATATTTACTTAATAAACTAAAGTAAAACATTTAATAAAAAGTAACACAATAAAATAACAATAACGAGGCTATATACAGGGGGGTACTGGTTCCCGAGTCAATGTGTGGGGGTACAGGTTAGTCGAGGTAATTTGTACATGTAGGTAGGGGTCTTATGGCTTGGGGGTAGAAGCTAAGGAGCCTTTTGGGCCTCGGTACCAAGTATACAAAACCGAAAGTAGAAATAGCAAACATAGAACAGGTCTACCACTTCTTAGACTTGCTTTCAATGCGAATTATAGATCTATAACCCACATTTCTATGTGAATTTGGTGGTCGCCAAAAAAAGTTGCATATTGCAGCTTTAACTAAAACAGGTGAATTTCCCCAAACATCAAACGACGGGCGTAACAGACACCGGGAATTTTCAACTTCAGTTGATCTTCTTCAAAACTTAACACCACTCCAGTTATTACTCATTTTAATGGCGCCCTGCTCCAGAGAGGAAAGCAAGTCACAGTTATTGTCCCCAATCGTGTGTTACAGAGCGCACACTCCCTCTGGATGGCAGAAACGCAAAAAATCAACACCATTCAACTTCGAGTCACAAAAAATCAACACCATTCAACTTCGAGTCACTTTCACCGACCCAACATTCCCCAACCTCTTCTCCACCCAATCTGACACCACATATGGATCTGCCCGAAGGCAAGGATCAATTCTTTCCAACAATCTCACTCCCACTGGGCCAGAATCATCTTTGTCATCATAAGGACAAGGCTAAAACTCGGTGGTCTTCACCGCACCTCCCACCGCAGTTAATTCATCCTCACTCTCGTCAGGTTTCATTTCCTTCTGTAGCTCTTCCAAAAGTTCTGTGTGATCCACCACTCCATATTCACTCAAAATGTGTTTCTCAATTTTCCCTGTCCACCATATTTTCCTTCATCAGATGTTACAGAAGGCTTGTGTCACGCCCTGGCCTTATTTATCTTTGTTTTCTTTATTATTTTAGTTAGGTCAGGGTGTGACATGGGGGATGTATGTGTTTTTGTATTGTCTAGGGGTTTTTGTATGTTTATGGGGGCAGTGTCTAGTATAGGTGTTTGTATGTCTATGGCTGCCTAGATTGGTTCTCAATTAGAGGCAGCTGTTGTTCATTGTCTCTGATTGAGAGCCATATTTAGGCAGTCATATTCATTGGGTATTTCGTGGGTAATTGTCTATGTCTATGTTGCATGTTAGCACTTAGTTTGATAGCTTCACGTTTGTTGTTTTGTTATTTTTGTATAAGTATTTGTTTCGTCTTCATTTGATTAAAGAAGATGTATTTATATCAGCTGCGCCTTGGTCCACTCTTTCACGTAACGACGATCGTGACAGCTTGTGCATTCCCCCATTCCATATTTGATTATAATATGTTCCACTTTTCTCATTTTTTCCCCTGTCAGCCATCTTACCCCCACCTAATGGCCACTATGAGTTAAGAGCAATCAACCAATGAAGAAGAAAATTAGGTGGTGGGCCGAAGCCGAAAAGAGTGAAGTTGATCGATCCCAGTCGAGGGAGGAACTGATTTTATATATATGAAAGTAAAACATTTTTATGATGACTATAACATTTGTTGACACCTTCAACTCTTGCACATTTTCTCATAAAAAGTATATTTAAACACTGTCTGCTCAGGCAAATTTGCCCCTACTGATAAACATGGACAATCAGTACTTCTGTACATACCCGTCATGAAGAAGGCAGCCAATGGCCTGCTTCTATCTACGATGTAAACCCAGCCTCTTGTGAAAACGTGAGCTGCTGTCTGATGAAGAGGAACAGATATGGCTAGCTAGCTCCGAAAGACTGAAATAAGATAAATATCTGTTTTTGAGTGCACTTAAGATATGTAGCATGCTAATATACGAATATACAACAATACGAATTGTCTTGATCATATGAAGAGTTAACGCCACTGACCATTTAGCCAATTTATTGACAGCGAGGCCAATATTCCAGTTTGACTAACCTAGCCAGCTACTGTGTAAATGTAAATTGTGTTTCATTAGCTAGCTATCTCTTCGTCTGTGAATTCCATTTTGTATAATGTTTATGGCAAGATTATATCTCTTATTTCAAGTAACTAGCTGCAGGGTTAAAGAAACATTCAATCATATACTTTGCATAGAAACCCAAATATGTGTGTGTGTGTGTGTGTGTGTGTGTGTGTGTGTGTGTGTGTGTGTGTGTGTGTGTGTGTGTGTGTGTGTGTGTGTGTGTGTGTGTGTGTGTGTGTGTGTGTGTGTGTGTGTGTGTGTGTGTGTGTGTGTGTGTGTGTGTGTGAGATGGAGGAAAATTACCAACCTATAAGCATTCTTCCAGTCCTATCAAAGGTAGCTGAAAGATGGGTGGCTGATCATCTGACTGATCTCATTCAGGGCAACTCTTTACATCAAATGCAATTTGGATTCAGAACTAACCATTCTACCGAAACAGCCAATTGCTATTTTCTGGATTGCATTAAATCTAAACTGGATTTAGGTGGTGAAGTCGGCGCAGTCTTTTTGGATCGTGAGGTTCTCCTATCTAAACTATCCTCCCTTAATGTGTCCACTGAAGTTATTAGTTGGATATATTCCTATTTGACAAACAGAAGTCAAAGGGTTCGTTTGGGGGACACTCAGTCGGACTCTCTTTACTATAACACTGGGGTCCCACAAGGGTCAATATTAGCCCCCCTTCTGTTTACCATCTATATAAATGATCTCCCACTTGCTTGACCACAAGTTAACATGCGGATGTATGCAGACGATACAGTTCTGTATGTACACTCCAAAAATAGCCAATTAGTTGTTAACAAGTTAACTGAAGCTATGGTACATGTTTCTAAATGGATGAGTAATTATTGCCTGCATTTAAATATCGACAAAACAGTTTGTTTGTACTTCTCTAAGAAATCCATTGATTCTTCCCAATGAGCTGTTCTTGTTAATGGGGAGAATCTGAAAGTTGTGTCTAACTTCAGGTATATCGGCATCATTTTGAACTCCCAACTCGACATTTAAGAAACGTGTGAAGAAGGTGGTTAACACGGTTAAGTTTGGATTGTCCAACCTTAGGTTTATAAGACCTTTCCTTCCTCTGGAGGCCGCCAAACTATATATGCATGCTATGATCTTCTAACAGCTGAGATATTGCCTCACATGCTGGTCACAACCAGGAGCTACTCTACAAACAAACACTTAAGATTTTTGATAACAAACCTAACAGTTACCACCATTGTCATATAATTTACAAACATAATTGCATTAAGCAGTATGTAGATGCAAACTTTGTCTTTAGGATCCTGCATGGTCTTGCCCCTCCACCCCTATGCCGGCATATCATGCTTATTAAGGAAAGCACCTCCAGGATAACAAGGGCAGTAACTAGAGGGGGTTGAGTTGTTCCTTTTCGACACAGTAAAATTGATCAATCGGCCTTCTCTGTTAGAACTACAATATGCTGGAATGCAATGCACATGGACTTTTGAGGCTGCACTGATTATTGTAAATATTCTTTTGAATTGAAAGCATGGCTCAAATCTATCCAAACCTGTACACATGAGTTATCTGTGGTTACTCATATGTAAGATGACAGTTGATGATATATTATTGGATGTAATGTATTAGTATTTTGTATTGCTCCCGAGTGGCGCAGCAGTCTAAGCCACTGCATCTCAGTACTAGAGGTGTCACTACAGACCCTGGTTCAATTCCAGGCTGTATCACAACCTGCCGTGATTGGAAGTCCCATAGCGCAGCGCACAATTGGCCCAGTGTTGTCCGGGTTAGGCCGTCATTGTAAATGAGAATTTGTTTTTAACTGATTTGCCTAGTTAAATAAAATTTGTAAGATTTGTGAGTATTTGTACTGAGGCTGTGTAAACTTACCTGCCCAGAGGCTACGTATGCAAATTAGTTTTTGGCTAACCCCGGCACATTTACATGGATGTTGCATTATTGTAATATTGATGTTGATTAATGTGCATTGTCCCCTATAAATAAATAAAGAATGGAGGTTTAAAAACGTCAGCTGCGTATGCATATTAGCCAGTACATATAGCATAGCCTACACATATAGAATACCTTGCAAAACAATCTTCTCTAAAAACAGTTGTACAATGTGCTCTGCAATAAGACAACCGGTTTGATTTCTAAACCAGATGAGTTCTCAAATAGCAGCTCCCCAATACCATGGACGGCATGCATGATGTTGGATGCATTGGAAGATAAGGTATGGAAAATGATAAAGAGCCTGTAGGATTATTGGAAAAAGCAGTTGGGAAATGAATGTTTGAGTTAAAAATACTAAATGTTCAGTGAATGTGAGTATATTTTGGTGGTTTACATGATTAACTTTCCAAATAACCTTCTAAAAGTTGACAGTGCCAAAATCTTGCAAATCCATTCATTGTTCTACTAACTATGACTGAGTGTGAGACATGTTTTCAATAATGTACGTTTAATGCATGTACAGTTGAAGTCAGAAGTTTACATACACCTTAGCCAAATACATTTAAACTCAGTTTTTCATAATTCCTGACATTTAATCCTAGTAAAAATTCCCTGTCTTAGGTCAGTTAGGATCACCACTTTATTTTAAGAATGTGGAATGTCAGAATAATAGTAGCTAGAATGATTTATTTCAGCTTTTATTTCTTTCATCACATTCCCAGTGGGTCAGACTTTGTTGTTCTTAAGCCATTTTGCCACAACTTTGGAAGTATGCTTGGGGTCGTTATCCATTTGGAGACCCATTTGCGACCAAGCTTCAACTTTCTGACTGATGTCTTGAGATGTTGCTTCAATATATCCACATAATTTTCCTACCTCATGATCCCATCTATTTTGTGAAGTGCACCAGTCCCTCCTGCAGCAAAGCACCCCCACAACATGATGCTGCCACCCCTGTGCTTCACGGTTGGGATGGTGTTCTTCGGCTTGCAAGCGTTCCCCTTTTTCCTCCAAACATAACAATGGTCATTATGGCCAAACAGTTCTATTTTTGTTTCATCAGACCAGAAGCCATTTCTCCAAAAAGTACGATCTTTGTCCCCCTGTGCAGTTGCAAATCGCAGTCTGGCTTTTTAATGGCGGTTTTGGAGCAGTGGCTTCTTCCTTGATGAGCAGCCTTTCAGGTTATGTCGATATGGGATTCGTTTCACTGTGAATATAGATACTTTTGTACCTGTTTCCTCCAGCATCTTCACAATGTCCTTTGCTGTTGTTCTGGGATTGATTTGCACTTTTCGCACCAAAGTACGTTCATTTCTAGGAGACAGACCGCGTCTCCTTCGCGAGAGGTATGACAGCTTTTGGTCCCATGGTGTTTAAGCTTGTGTACTATTGTTTGTACAGATGAACGCGGTACCTTTAGGGGGTTGGAAATAGCACACAAGGATGAACCTGACTTGTGGTCTACAATTTTTTCCCTGAGGTCTTGGCTGATTTCTTTTGATTTTCCCATGATGTCAAACAAAGAGGCACTGAGTTTGAAGGGTGGCCTTGAAATACTTCCATAGGTACACCTCCAATTGACTCAAATTATGGCAATTAGCCTATCAGAAGCTTCTAAAGCCATGACATCCTTTTCTGGAATTTTCCAATCTTTTTAAAAGACACAGTCAACTTAGTGTATGTAAACTTCTGACCCACTGGAATTGTGACACAGTGAATTATAAGTGAAATAATCTAAACAATTGTTGGAAAAATGACTTGTGTCATGCACAAAGTAGATGTCCTAACCGACTTTCCAAAACTATTTGTGGAGTGGTTGAAAAACAAGTTTTAATGACTCCAACCTAAGTGTATGTAAACTTCCGACTTCAACTGTACATTCGAACAAAGAACAGCATCACAAATAGTGTTTCAGCATTTATTGAGTACAGAGACAGTTAGCAAAGGTGTCTCAGGTAGTATGTTACGTACACTAGATGTTAAGTATACTAAATGTTTAGTATCAAATATATTTATATAGCCCTTCTTAGATCAGCTGATATCTCAAACTGCTGTACAGAAACCCAGCCTAAAACCCCAAACAGCAAGCAATGCAGGTGTAGAAGCACGGTGGCTAGGAAAAACTCCCTAGAAAGGCCAAAACCTAGGAAGAAATCTAGAGAGGAACCAGGCTATGAGGGGTGGCCAGTCCTCTTCTGGCTGTGCCAGGTGGAGATTATAACAGAACATGGCCAAGATGTTCAAATATTAATAAATGACCAGCATGGTCAAATAATAATAATCACAGTAGTTGTCGAGGGTGCAACAGGTCAGCACCTAGGAGTAAATGTCAGTTGGCTTTCATAGCCGATCATTGAGAGTATCTCTACCGCTCCTGCTGTCTCTAGAGAGTTGAAAACAGCAGGTCTGGGACAGGTAGCAGGGTTCCATAGCCGGTCAGGGTTCCATAGCCGCAGGCAGAACAGTTGAAACTGGAGCAGCAGCACGGCCAGGTGGACTGGGGACAGCAAGGAGTCATCATGCCAGGTAGTCCTGAGGCATGGTCCTAGGGCTCAGGTCCTCCGAGAGAGAGAAAGAAAGAAAGAGAGAAAGAGAGAATTAGAGAGAGCATACTTAAATTCACACAGGACACCGGATAAGACAGGAGAAATACTCCAGATATAACAGACTGACCCTAGCCCCCCGACACATAAACTACTGCAGCATAAATACTGGAGGCTGAGACAGGAGGAGTCAGGAAACACTGTGGCCCCATCTGATGATACCCCCTGACAGGGCCAAACAGGCAGGATATAACCCCACCCACTTTGCCAAAGCACAGCCCCCACACCACTATAGGGAAACTTCAACCACCAACTTACCATCCTGAGACAAGGCCGAGTATAGCCCACAAAGATATCCGCCACGGCACAACCCAAGGGGGGGCGCCAACCCAGTATCTAAATATTGTCTAACCTACCGTGGAGGGCACAATCTTACAATCCAGAAGTCTTACAGTCCAGAAATCGTATAGTCCAGAAAGGCCTGTGCCTCCGATGGAGACTGTAGAACTGTCATCAAAGCATGCTTCAGTATTCCCCTTTCTCTCTCGAAGCACTGGTCACCAATGTAGCTGACTGATGTAGAAAGAGACAAGGGCCTTAGCAGAATGCAATCTAATGCTTGTGTGGTCCAGAGACGAGAACTCTACCATCTGCGGCAAAAGCTATGGCTCCTGACTGGGACAATAGCACTCTACCATCTATGGCAAAAGCTATGGTTCCCGACTGGGACAATAGAACTCTACCATCTACGGCAAAAGCTCCTGACGGGGACAATAGAACTCTCCCCACTACATGTTACAATAGTAAAATGATCTGTTTGTAACCTGATGAACTGATTCTACATTGAGTTTAGTCTTTGAGATGCTGAAACCAGCCCGTGTATCTGTAGTTGGTGTTCTTCAACTCTAAAATGCATTACACTACACAAACCCACAAAGAAAAGACTACAGGCAAATGCATGTCTAAATATTGACGGCAGGGCTAGTTCAAACTGCATTAGGATGGTTCTCCTCACAGGTGAGTGAATCCACCCATGCTTGGTGACTTGTACTTGGTTGATCTCTGTGAGCCGGACACAGGAGAGCTGAAAGAACATGTGAGACACAAGAATTAATCAAATAAATAATCACAGCAAAGATATGTAGTTTGCTTAATAAAAATGGACATCCTGACAGTCTGAGGCAAGCTGCTCTGCAATCATCCTACAACAGTGGTAATGTGGCGTTTCTTATTTGTCAGTATGAATGAAATTAGTTAGTCCTGTCTTGATTACTGTATTAGATTTACACAACTTGTCCTATAGATTTTTGTAGTCTTAAATTAATACTTGGAATAAACTGATAGCTAAAACGTTCCTTTTCCCGGGACATGCTAGGGCTATCTGCTCCTGGTAGCTAGCAACAGATCTTGTTGTAACTACCTATCTACATTACTAAGGTTGCTGTGTTCAGCTAACTAAATAGTTAGATTACAAAAAATATATATATTTTTTTCTTTTGGAAAAGTTTTATTGTCACATTTCCTTTAAAACAGCTCATATATTTTTAGCTTTATTTAACTAGTCAGTTAAAAACAATTTCTTATTGTCAATGACGGCCTAGGAACAGTGGGTTAACTGCCTGTTCAGGGGCAGAACGACAGATTTGTACCTTGTAAGCTCGGGGATTTGAACTTGCAACCTTTCGGTTACTAGTCCAACTCTCTAACCACTAGGCTACCCTGCCGCCCATAAAAATGTCATGAAAAATGTACATGTTGTTAAAATGTACATGTTGTTAAAAACAATGGAAACAACCACGAATAAAAGTACTTTTTGTTGTTAAAACATCAAATCTGTAAAAGCCATTTTTTAAATGTGTACAAATGATTTAACAAAAGTAAAACATTTTTAAGACATGAAAACATGTTAAAAAAAAGTAACTTTGTTAAAAAGCTGTCTTTGGTCCTTTGTACAGGAGCGGGGTGAGTCCTTATCAAACTCACCTCCTCCTGCTCTTCCGAATCAATCAACAGCCTGTTCTTCGGGTCCCAGAGGAGATCCTTCCCCTAGGCGCATCGCCCTAGGTGCCGCAGCTCTGTCAGTCCGTGGCCGCCGGGACCTTGGGTGTTGTGGGGGACCCTTCGCTTTGGGTAGAGGCCCCCTTTCTTCTGTACCATCCCAGGGCTTCCGTGGCTACCATGGCCACTGCCTGGGGGGTGGTCTCTACTCGTTTCGCTACCAGCAAGTTGGGGGAGGACCACAGTGCTTCCTTCAGACACGTGAGGGTGAGCCAGAGCTTGGTGAAGGCCTTCGGTGGAATAGGCCTTCGGCCTACCCCATACAGCACGAGCTGGGGCATTAGGTCCTCCCCTGCTGGCAGACACGGGGAGATCAGGGGGCCTGCTTCCTTCCACAGGTCCCTGGCGGCTCTGCACTCCCAGAGCAAGTGCCTCACCGACTCCTCTTGGCCGCAGCCTGGTCGGGGGCACGCGGATATCCTCGCCATGCCCCGGGAGTGCATAACAGCCTTGACCAGGAGGATCTCGTGGGCGACCATCCAGGACAGGTCCCAGTGCCGATTCAGGAGAGCTGGGCCACGTTACACCAAACCGTTACGGGCTCACCTATAGCAAGCCCGCGCACTGGACACACTGGTTCCCGCTCCTGCACAAGAGAGAGAAGAGAGCGGTGCCCAGTCAAAACCGTGACTGCTTCCCTTTCCAGTTTAAAATGTCTTAAAAACTTCTGGAGCTGGGAGTAGTGTGTGGGGAGCAGGAAAGAGACTGGGGCTCGCAGGTCGACTGGGATCAGCCTCAGGGTTCTGAGGTAAGATCCCAGCCAGAACCGTGCAAGGGCCTGAGTCTTGTTGTTGACCCGGGAGGTGGCAAGAGTGAGATGTAACGCTGTGTTGCAGCTGCCCAGGAACAAGTAGAGGTCAGGCAAGCCCCCCCTTGGACCTGGGTCTCTTGACCACCTCCCTCCTCAGCCTCTCCGACTTGCTTAAACAGCATCCGTTCCAGAGCTAAAAGACTTGTTAGTGGGGGGATAAAAACAGAACTGATTAATTAAAGCACAGGTAAAATCACAGCTTTAATGATTAATACCTTGCCCTCAAAAGTCAGCTGTCGAAGTCCCCAAAAACCCAGTCTCTGTCATACTGTCCCCAGGATCCCACTCCAATTACCGCTCCCTCCTCCCTCCCGGTCAAACTTTACCCCCAGTACCCTTATGTCAGTCATTTTAACAATCAGTGGTAGTCTGGTCAAGTCTGGGTCAGCCCTGGCCCGTCTTTTCTCTATTCAGTCTCGCCCCAGAGGCTTATCTGTACCAGTCTGTCCTGTCAACAGATAAAAGGTCAGTACATAAAATGTTGACATGTCCATGTATATATACTTTACCTGATAGCAGTTTGTCGGACAGAGATCTCTTTCTCTGTCACCAGCAGTCTACTACCTTAGATATGGATGACGTGATTGGCAGACTTGATCAGCAGAGATAGTACACAAGTTTCGATTGGTTTACAGTTTAGTTCAGTTTGCCTGTCCAGCTTGCCTGTCCAGCTAGCGAACATAAAAGTAAGTATTTTTTATTTATTCGAAAATTGACATTGCCAAGAAACGGAAATGTGTTCAGAAGAAATAGATATACACAATATGTCAAATCCAGCTCCTCCTTCGACAGAGATCGATGGTCTCGATAACTAAAGCAAATAGCTTGCTACGGTTCACACGCGTATCTGCCCGCTCGTAGGTTAGAATGGTCCCACCTGATCTCGCCTCCTCCCGCCTGCCTTCCATCTTTGAGGACATGTATTTCCATTGTTAGAGCGGTCACTCAAATATCTTCTCAATATAATAGACAATATTTGGCGCTACACCCCAAATGTTTGCCCCGTTCTATTGATTTCAGCGTGATATCGATGGAAGGGAGTAACAACAAAAAGTGTTGCATTATGTTAAGGCTGCGAAGGTTCAACTGAGATAGGAACAATATCACACCTGAACTTGGTTAAAATAATTGTTTCATTCAAAAGTTAATAAATGGCAAATGCAATTTCCGTATATACGGGTTCACTGTAACATCACGCAGGATGAAAACAGAGAAGACACTTGTTCCTGACAAAGATATTATAATATACTCATGACAGAGATAGTTCCCGCTTCCGAGCCGGCCTGTCAGAGTAGAGACTGGGCGTGGTTTAGACTCACCCAGCCTATCGTTGATGTTGGCGCCTTAAGCCAGTCCTGGCCCCTTAGCGCATGTGATGTCCCGACGCTGTTGCTGTGTAGATTACGCTCCCTCACCACAAAGACTGAGGTCAGACAGCTCTGCAATATTGTCTGAGCTATTTGCACCTGTATACAAAGCCCACTGTTCTCGCTCAAGGCTAACCACAGCTTCCCAGCACACTTATCTGGGGCTAACTGTTACTTCCAGCACACACACACACACAGACACCCAGGATCCCAGGCCAACAGTTGCTAATATTCAATCACATGTGTTATAGTATTGGGTTATAGTGCATAATTCAGAACCTCACAGATGATCTTCGTGTGTATAGTTTATCTATTATTGTCTATTGTACACCATAGTCAGCAGTCTCCTGATTCACCCCCCTCCCTCTACACCCCTCCTGTGCCTCTCTAAGATTAGCACAGTTTCGGTCACACAGTACAGCGCCCTTCTTAACACACACACATTTTACACTGCTTGTTTATATCTTATGCCCTTGTACAATGTTGCATACACACATATATTTCAGGCTGTGGCCTCATGGTTAGGCTATGAGAACTTGTTACTCCTGAGAACAAAGACAAATTGTCAGGCCTACATGTGTCAGTAGTTCAAACTTTAATTAATGTAAAATCCTTCTAGTTTATAGTTATTTTAGCACGCTAAGCCTAGCAAAACCCCACAATTACACTTATAGTTGGCGACCCACTTCAGTCAAAATGCGACACTTCAAAATGTAGCTAGCTGTCTTCTACAAATTGTCCTCTGACCAGTGATGTACACATTATTCCCAGATTCCGTGTGGTTTTTGAGCTCTGTTCGTTTTAACAGGATGTGCAACCTCATCTCCACCCTCTCGCGCAATTGATTTCAACGATGATACGAGTGATTGACAAAACAGTGTTGCGTTTCTGTTTTGGTGACCCCCCCTATCAAAATGCTACATTCCTAAATGTAGCTGACTGTGTTCTGCAGGTTATCCTCTAACCAGTGATGTAAAAAATATATAACGTTTCATGAGGTTTTTGAGTTGTGGTAGTTTCAACTGTGCACATATTTCAATATATCACCAACTGTTTCTGCATATGTTGGAGTTGGTTGTTTAGCAACAGAATCGAGGTGGGCCCAACTATGGGGCAACACAGGGGGGCCTCGGTTTAGACTGTTGACAACATGTAATCTATATTTTGTTGAAATTTTGAAAACATAAATACATTTGCACAATGAGCACTTGTTGTCTCTCAAATACATAATTACAGTTGTTGGTTCAATAGCTAGCGATTTTTTTTGGGCCATATTGACATAGACATGATATCAGTCAAAACACCTCAAACCAATAAACGACCCACCTACGATTCCCCACATGGCAGCTTGTCACGATCGTGTGGAGGAGAGACGGACCAAAACGCAGCATGTGGAAAATAAGCCATCTTCCTTTTATTATAGAAGAAGGCAAAACGAAACAAAACACTTACAAACTAACAAAACAAATAAACGACCGTGAAGCTAATAAACGTAGTGCACACACACATGCTACAAACGTTCAGACATAGACAATTCCCCACAACAAACTAAAGCCTATGGCTACCCTAAATATGGCTCCCAATCAGAGACAACAGAAACCAGCTGTCTCTAATTGGGAACCCATTCAGGCAACCATAGACTTTCCTAGACAACTACACCCAACATAGACACAGCTAGACAACTATACTAAACATAAACCCAACTACTCTAAATAAACCCCCTAAACCTTACAATCACCCTGGACACTACAAAAACCCACATAAATACCCATGTCACACCCTGACCTAACTAAAATAATAAAGAAAACAAAGAATACTAAGGCCAGGGCGTGACACAGCTACTTGTCATTGTTTCTAGCTATCGGACTGTTCAGAATCATATCAACGCACGCCTTCCGGGCACAATCAGCCAACCCGTTTGGACACTTTAAATCTGTATTTTTACATTGGTCTATTAATCAAACTGTCTTGTCAACAGGAAGCATCAGGCAGCATCATTTTCAACTTAATTTTTAGTAGTTTAAATTGAACTTTCAACATTAATTTCCAATGGTATTGTACTTAATCAGGTAAAAACTGCTGAATGAGTCCAAAAACGTGGTGTAATTTATTTATTTTGATGATATACCAGAAACCAAGAAATGGGTTGGCTATGCTCAGTGCCTACCATTAGGAAGTTGCCTAGGCTACAGTTATTTTGTTAGTTTGTACCTGTGCTAACACTTGCTGGTCACCTGTGTACCATGTGACCAGTGACCTATAGCCTAACTCCATGTGAGATAGCCCCTACTGTACAAAACAAGTTAAAACATTGATAGACAGACAACATACATTTCATGACCAAAAGTGTGTGGACACCTGTTCGTCAAACATCTCATTCCAAAATCATGGGCATTAATATGTTGGTACCACCTTTGCTGCTTTAACACTCTTCTGGAAAGGCTTTGCACTAGATGTTGGAACATTGCTGTGGCACTTGATCCCATTCAGCCATGAGAGCATTAGTAAGGTCGGGCACTGATGTTGGGCGATTAGGCTTGGCTCGCAGTCGGCATTCCAATTCATCCCAAAAGTGTTCGATGGGGTTGAGGTCAGGGCTCTGTGCAGGCCAGTCAAGTTCTTCCACACCGATCTTGACAAACCATTTATGTATGGACCTCGCTTTGTGCACGGGGGCATTGTCATGCTGAAACTGGAAAATGCTTTGGGGGAAAAACTGTTGCCACTAAGTTGGAAGCACAGAATCGTCTATAATGTCATTGTATGCTGTAGCGTGCCTCTGCCCGGGCATTGCTCATGTCTGTCAGATTTTACAATGCCTGGACGGTTATTTAACGTATCCACTAGCCACATTTTATAGCAATCTGTCAGTCTATGACACAGTCGAGGTGATGTGTTGTTGATGCATGCAATGCCTGAGCAAGTTAACGACCAACGTAATGAGACTGTTGGTCTCATTAAAGCTTGGTCGCAAATGGGTCTTCCAAATGGACAATGACCCCAAGCATACTTCCAAAGTTGTGGAAAAATGGCTTAAGGACAACAAAGTCAAAGTATTGGAGTGGCCATCACAAAGCCCTGCCCTCAATCCTATAGAAAATTTGTGGGCAGAACTGAAAAAGTGTGTGTGAGCAAGGAGGCCTAAAAACCTGACTCAGTTACACCAGCTCTGTCAGGAGGAATGGGACAAAATTCACCCAACTTATTGTGGGAAAGTTGTGGAAGGCTACCCGAAACGTTTGACCCAAGTTAAACAATTTAAAGGCAATGCTACCAAATACTAATTGAGTGTATGTAAACTTCTGACCCACTGGGAATGTGATGAAATAAAAGAATCTCTCTACTATTATTCTGACATTTCACATTATTAATAAAGTGATGATCCTAACTGACCTAAAACAAGGAATTTTTACTAGGATTAAATGTCAGGAATTGTGAAAAACTGAGTTTAAATGTATTTGGTTACGGTGTATATAAACTTCCGACTTCAACTGTACCTTAGTTGAATGCACTGACTAAATATGCTCTTTTCACACCATAGTGCCATCAGACTTCTGATACCAATGCAGGGTGAAAGGGGGCCACAAAATGGTGAACCGGTATAAAAAAACAAATGGTATAGAAAAGTATTTTGTATTTTGAAAATACAAATTACAGCTCTCGATTGTATCTTGTTACAAAATACATTGGAGTGTTGTTCTCCCCTTGTAATACAAAATACTCAGAAGTAATTTAAATGAAATTTTCAAATACATGTAACAGAAATACTGCCCAACTCTGACTACAAGTTATACATAGTACATGTTGTGATCATCTAATCAAATGTATTTATAAAGCCCTTTTTACATCAGCAGATGTCACAAAGTGCTGATGGCAGAGTCGAAGTAATTGTACAAAAAATACGGATATATTCTGCTGTGCGGTATAGCTACAATATTGTCATATCACTGCAAATCTATGGAGCCCCTGAGTTCAGTGTTCACAACACTACATAAATGAATGACTCCGTAGCAGTTTCAGCAGCAACGGATGTGGCAGTTGTTTACAGTTCAATATCCTGTGGTAGATCAGAGCCACGGCCTCCACACAGATTGGCTGGCTGAGAGGTTCTGAGATTGGGCTTCTTTGGCAGCGTGTCTGTGGTGCTGCTGGGGAGCGTTGGGATCTCCATGTCGGAGCGGAGCTCTGTGAGGATGATTTATCCTGACTGCACAAAGCTGCTGTCTGTAGGGGGATTCCTGTATCTTCATAATGGGTAAGGACTGGTGGCGTGTTGTGCTGGGCAGCGAGTTGAGCTTATGCCGCGACCTCGATGCTCCTCACCTTCAGCTTTCTTCCTGTCCCCATCACCAGTGTTCTGGAGAAAGAGAACGGTGTGTTCCAGGATCTCAGCATTCTCCACTCAACACTGAGTCACAGCTTGTTGAAGAGAGAGAGAGATAGGGCAGGTTAATGCACAGTCATGCTACACTTCAGAGGAGCTGACACCTGCACACTGTAAACCAATGTGACGTTACTACTCAAAACTTTTGAGGAAACCTGATGTACTTAATATATTTGAGTACAGTTACTTAAAGTGATTTTGTAGTCATGACTCAAAAATGATAGTCACTGTGGCAAGTGTCAAACTCATTCCACGGAGGGCCGAGTGTCTGCGGGTTTTCGCTCCTCCCTTGTACTGGTTGATGAATGAAGGTCACTAATAAGTAAGGAACTCCACTCACCTGGTTGTGTCCATGAAAGGAAAAAACAAAAAACCAGCAAACACTAGGTCCTCCCAATGGAATAAGTTTGACACCCTGGCAGATTTGAGTTGTATCAGCTTGAACACTTTGAATAACACCCCCTTAGTGGGCCAGGCCTCCAATGTAAATTCCCATTGTGCCTTGCCTTTGAGTGAATTGTAGAGATACCACCCATGACTGCATTTGTTAATGACAGAGACATGGTTGTTAAATTTGTTAAAAACATGTCAGTCCTGTGGCATTCATCAAGTGAGTTCCTAGATGAATATTATCATTTATAATAAAATTCTTTGAGAATACATTACATATCACATAAGGCCTTATTTTGAGGCCTAGCTTTACCCTAATACAGTGGCCTGAAACACATGGTTTACAGGCCACATCAGGCCTGCAAGTAGGGTAGCAAAATTCCCAGTTAAAAAAACAAAACTCTGATTGGAGGATTTCCAGAAATATTCCAATTGGGATTTCTGGAAAACCTGGGAAATGTACCAGAATTTTGCAACCCGCAAGTCACATTATGGCTGCAAAGTGATTCCTATTGGAATCCAGCCAAAGTTAGGATATTCAACAGTTGGAATTTTTATTCACCAGCAATCTGCATTCAAAGTGGAGATCATTGGTGGAAGGACAGACCATGTTAGACCGGTGGGAGGTCAGACCATTGTCTCTAGTAAACCAGGGTTAGGAACAGTGTGGGGAGACTACCTAACCAAATTAAACTGGAACAACCATTTCAGTAACCGGTGAAAAAAAATTTAGCTAAATGATTAGATTAGTTTAGAAAAATGTATGTTATTTATCTTTGTGTAGCATATCAATCACTCATTGTACATGCAAAAACAGATATTAAAACACTTTTTTAAATCTACCTGCAGTAGAGCATGCTGAGTAAAGTGCATTTGTTATCATAACTTTTAAAAAATGGAGTCTCATTTAGTTTTGAGTCAGTACCACAAAAGTAATCATTACTTTTCATTGACTGACTTCAACTTACTATAAGTATTGGAGTTAAAAATCCTTGGGTTTACAGTGGTATAAGCTGCAATTAGAGCAGTCAAGTGAACTTCATACCTGATGTTGTGGCCCCTGCAGCAGCATTGTTCTCAGCCTCTCCAGACTGGTTCATTCTGTCTCTCTGATGTCTCTCCACCTGAGGCTTCAGGAGTTACAAGTGAAAGATTAATAAAGGAAATCATGAGTGGGAGTTCAGATCAATGTCTCTGGTAAACCACGCAGCAGTTAGAACAGCTCTTAATAACCCTTTTAGTCATATGTATCGTCATGATATTTTTTATAAATTATTTCATCATATTTCAATTGAATTCAACAAGCTAAGAATTTTGTAAACATCAAATGAATTTAGACTGACGTGAAATGTATGGTTAAGGCTGTTCATCAAATGAAATTATATATTGCAGACACCGAATACAATCACTTGAAAGTGGTACATTAATTATGTATTACCTTCTCGTCCATTTTCCCGTTCTCTGTTCACCCAACTAGTTTAGTATTTGTATTAATCCACACGTTTCTGCTGTGCGTAAAAAGCCTACACGGAGGAAACTCAGAGATAGTCCAGATGTAAATAATAATCAGGAAGAACCGTGTTGTTTCTCTAATATCTTGTCACTGAGGAAGGATATTTTCTCGATGTGACAATTTTGTCTCTCCACGACTTTTAAATCCGTAGGTGGTAGACTTGACTTTGGACTCCTCCCATCCCCACCGGGTAGCCAATCCGCACCACATGCCACACGCGTCTAGTAGGCAACGACTGAAAAACTTGATACATGATTCAGAAAATTCAGATCCCTGATAAATAAAACACATCTATATTTTACAAAATTATCCAATTAAATATATGCAGTTAATGTATTGGTTTGGTAAGGGTCACAATCATAGGATGGATATAAAAAGGATAATGAAAGCTGTTGGTTGAATCATTTAGCCACATAGATAATTTATTTTTTAAAGAGGTTTCTTAAACTGTATGATCATGTGCTTAGGCACAAGCCATCACAGCCATAATAACACCCGTGGGCACGTGTATGAAAGCTCTAACAAATGGCACGGGTATTGTAATTACAAGAGAGGTGCTGGCAAGAGTCGACCCGGATTTACATATGAATAAAGTGACACCTCCACCTCTCAAACAGACAGGCACACTTTCAGCCCCAATGGTTTTGCGCATTCCAATTGTCACAACACTTTATGCACAGACCCAACAAGCTTTTCTGACTAATTTATACAAACAAGCTGAGGATATTGCCTTCGCATACATAACTACCTATGTGATGAATAACTGTATTAATTATATTTGACCTTGTGTTCATTTACATTTAGAGGGAAAGTGTGCTGTGGGAACCATCGCACCTCCAGTGGCGACACATCTTCGCTAAATGATGTACAAATTCTAACAGGTAATAAACAATACATGCATTGTCAATCCTAAACCTTTCCCAAGGGAAAGGGCTGAACGAAAATTTCCCAGACTGTCAAGTCAGGGAAGAGCAAAGTGAATTTGGTCAACGTACTAAAGGCCTAACATAGCAATTGAATGCATTGAACCACCATAGGAAGTGTTTTTGGGACCAATTCCATAGTGGCCAATCCCTACAATGCACAAAACATTCAGTGAACGCTGTGAGGGGTAACATGCTTGATAATCTGGAACAAAAAAACAAGTTAAAGAGTTAGCCTATAATATTGAGGAATAACCGATTACATATTGCAAATTTTCACAGAAATCGAATGTTGTGCATAGGATCACCATTGATTTATCTCAAGTGTTCACACTGCGTGTCGCTAATGTAGCTATTCAGACTAGCCTACAGTAATAGGTGTAGCCGCGGGTATATTTGAGAAAAGTCTGGCAAGTGTAAAAACACTCTGTAGCTTGTGGATGAAAGGGACCTCATGGCGTTGAGGCACGCGCTGTCATAGCCACACCAAACCTGGCACTTGTGCGTGAAAGACAAATGGCATGTGTATGCCTATTACCGAAGAGCTGTTGGTGAAAGTTGACAAGTGAGGTGTTTGGCGAGAGTCGACGACCATTCAGTCTCCACCGCACACGCAGCACAGGCACAAATGGTGTTGCGCATTCTAATTGGCACAACTTTTTACGCACAGACTCAACAGTTTATGGTTTTCGATTTTGATCAATTCAGACAGGATGCTGTGGGAACCATCGCACCTCAGTAAGTGGCGACACTTGTCTTTTAAATTATGTAGCCTACAAAATCTAACAGGTAGGCTCATAAACAAATGTGTAAATCCTTGTCTTTCCCAAGGGAAAGGGGCTAAGGGAAATTTCCCGGTCTGTCACGTCGCGGAACAGCAACGTGGATTTGGCCAATTGTCCATAAAAAGTATGGGCCATTCTCATTGCATTGTACCACATGTTGTAATCAGTATAAGTACTGATACATTCCATAATCTAAATTGCGCAAATGCTAACATATGGTTAAAATATCATATTTGTTAGCCATTTAGTAATTTAACAGTATTGTAGAAATATAATTTGTGTGCGCATTATTCAGATAAGTTGTTACACTAAAAAAAAGTAAGGAACGAATTCATGAACATCCAAGAAAAATACTTACGATATTTTATCAGCATTTAGGTTTCTCTCGTGTGGCTGGGCTGGTAGTTTACACTGCCCTATCCTTCTTTGGCCAAATAGCCTTCAGATCAAAGGGATATCATGTCTCTCAGACACGCGCTACCATAACCACAACAACCCAGGCACACAACCCAGAAGTTGTGTGTGAAACACAACTTCAACTTTTGAGTTTGAGTTTGAATGAAATGTGACCCTCAGACCTAAGACTGACATACTAGGCAGAACGGACAGAAAGATTATGGCGTTTTGCACAAAACTCAGTATGTTATTCCAGCTATATGCTGAATGGATGTTCATTGAAAGGATTGTGTGATTTTTGTCAAGGCATTTGATTCAAGGCTCAATATTGGAGTCGATGTTTGGGAACAAACACACCGTTACAGGCTATTAAACTCCTAAATGTATACATTCTAACAGATAATAAACCACAACTCCTGCATTATCTCAAGAGAGAGAGATTGGTGACATTTTCCTAGTGAGTCACTTCAAGCTTGGATGGTCATTTAGTGCGAAATGTTCCCAGCTTCGACAACGCTTTGACACAAACAATTAACATGATGTAACAGAATATCACCAATAAGGTATTTGACATTGCATCTTAGAACTTGACCTATCCTCTCTGGTCAGATTTGATGATAATTTCCTTTTAATCATTTTGATTCATTTAATTAATGAATTTTTTACATGTACTGTTCTGTCAAAGTTATTGTGTTATACTTTTGTTTATAGCCTTTGCCCAGAGTATACAATATGCCCGTGGCAAAGTTGCACCTCTGTCCAGACTTCCCACTTATGCATTTGGCATTTGTCCATTCACTGCTGCTTTTTACGCGCGGCCATGCACCTCCAAAGACCACATTCTCGCTCCAATTTCTCACTGCAATTTCTCTCTTTCTCCCTCTCTCACTCCCCATGCATAGGTTAAAAGCTGCATTGCAATGGCCTATTTTTACGCATGGCCTTACCATAATAGATAAAACCGCAATCCTCGATTCGCGTGCATGTCAAATTTGGATTTCGTCTCAATTTCCCACGGCTCATTTGTGTATTTCGTGTTGATTAATAGCGCAATCTAACTTTCCCATGTGGAGCATATGGTAGGCTACTGCACGCTCACACAAGGTGCGACTGTTGTCATGCATGCGTAAATTGTCACTTACATGGAATGTATACATCATAAAGACGAGTGTGTTCGAGTTGGTGTGATTGTGTTCATTCTGACACTTTTTCAGCAACAGTAGTTTTCTGTTCCCACGAGAAAACCAACGTTCCCAAGGCACACTTCTCTAAAAGGCCAATATGGTGCATACATATGAAGTACTGTTATGGATAGTCAAAAGGCCTCCTTAGATGCATTGAGTCTGGAGACACACCCACCAAGCTCCAAAGACACATTTCGTACCAAATTGGTCCTATATTTACATAAAGCGATAACTGCTTTACTGGTCAATTGCGCCAATAATGGTATAAACGCATTCATTTCTATGCCAAATTAAGGTCAGAGAAGGCTAAGCCTGGCATTTACAACTCATTACGTTAATACTGTAAGCATATGGCTGAAAAATAATGCACAGAATCACACAGCCTACTCTTCGTCAGTCATAGCTACATGTTAGGATTAAGATAAATTGCTATATTATGGACTTTACGTTCATTCTAAATGTTTATGCTATATTGTAAATAACATATTCTAGATCATTCCAAAGATGCACATTGATTTACTGAAATGAAGCTACTGTATCTTTGAACATATACTCCATTTTGTGAGTATCAACAAGGCATGCAACGAAATGAGAACGGTCGAGAACGTCATTGTCACCTTTCAACCAATGACAGTCGGTCTGCTTGACCTTATAAGTAGCTTTGCGGCCTCATTTAAAAATGAACCAGCTTTGTTGGTTAGTGTGGAGACTTCATTTTCAGCTTCCTTGACCGGATTGGATGAATACATCGTTTTCTTTTTGGAAAAGTAGTCATTATTCATATGGGCCTACTTCATCGAGGAAAGTTGGAAGGATCAAACATGAATAAACGTAATGCCGTAAAGAGGGTAAGTCCAGATCGTGCGTAAAACTGATGTTTAAAAAATATGATCTATATTTTGGTGTCAGTGAGTTTGTTGTGGATTTGGTGTTGTTGCAATAACTGATGATGATGATGATTATTGTCTAGGTTCTTAAACCGGTAATTGAAAAGAAGAGGCGTGATAGGATAAACCAACGGTTGGATGAGCTAAGGACTATACTGCTAAGCAACACTTCTGACATGGTGAGTTGAGTTGACCACCGCTTTTCTAATTGCTGTCTGAAATCAGTTCATTGTCTGTCATTGTATTATCGAAAATATAGATCCGTTGTATTTCAATAATACACAATGTCAAGCTATTAATTACATTTCAAACAGCCCATACAACCACACGGACACCAGACCCATGTGAAAACTATGAAGAAATGCTATTGTGCGAAACATCCGAGTTTTTACCAACGTATCATGGAATTGAAAACGTAACTTGGTGTCTGTTAGGACCTTGATAGACACGTCAAAAATATAATTTAGCAATTTATATTTGTATTAAAAGTATTGTATTGTATTTAACCATAAAATCATCACTTCCATACCAAAAAATCATTCATAATTAAAATTCGAAATATTGTGCGTAATGGTTGATCGTAATGCAATATATTCAGTAGGATTATTCTTCTCTCTCACAGCGGCTGAAAAATCCAAAATTGGAAAAAGCTGAAATATTAGAGTTGACTGTCGATTACATACGAAGAAAAGCAAATGGGAACGACAGAAAAGGTATCTATCAATCCTAAATGTTTATAGTTTGCCCGTGTGTTTTTCATGTAATTTATTTCATAAATAGAAAGCGAAATACGCCCCAAACTGTTGATATAGAACATTAAATATTACTGTGAGTGCTAATAATTCTTTATTTTTCTCTCCCCAAAACCTCCTTATCTTCCCTTTGTTTAACTTATCTACAAACACCTACAAATACACATTGGCTCTTGCAAATTCTGTTGACAATTCTCCCACAAATGTACATCCTGCTTCTTCATACTGTCCTCTCTCTGTCCACGTTTGTATTCTCTCCAAATTCATCAACCATTCTATCATGATATTTTCTCATACTCTCATCTTCACATCACATGGATCCATCTCTCGATTTGTCTCTTTCTGTCCTCTCTTCTCTTCCTAAATGTTCTCCCTATACTGTCGGAATCACTATTGACCAACACTAGCCCTTTCAGAAAATCCTGTGAAAGAGTCCTCTGCTCCAGTGACTAGTGCTGTGAGTTCCAAAAGGACAGGCCCCATACATGAGCACACACATCCCCCACCCAACCCAATCTACAGTGCAGGTTTCAGAGAATGCATCTCCCGCCTGGGCAACTACATTGACAGCGTGGATCCCTCCCAGAGAGAGAGCTTTGTCCAGGAACTGAGGGACCACCTGGAGGCCCACAGTGCCTGCCCTCTGGGGAGTGTGCATAGCCAGACCTTTCCCCTGGACCTCCAGCCCTGGGGCTCTGGAGCAGAAGGACAATGCTTACTGGGCAGAGTTCAGAACAGGAAGAAAAGTACAGTGATGGGTCATCAACGAGCCAGCAGGGAGGCCACCTTCCCCTACATCAACACCTCTCTCCCCATCTATCCCAACACCTTTGTACTCCAACACCCCCACCCTACCCAACACCTCTCACACCCATACCCATCTCCTCCTTACTCCCTCTCCCCCCCACCCTCCCCTTCTTACTCCAGCTCCTCGACACCTATCACCATTACCTCTCCATACCTCTCCATGCCCTGCCACTTCCCCTTCTCTCCTTCTCCCTCTGAATATCGATCAGATTCCTTGTCATCCTCTTCTCACTCTACATCTCTGCTTGTGGCGCCTCTGGTACCAGACAATTCTCCCCTGGGTTCCAGTATCCCCAACCCTCTACGTCCCTCTGGCCCTGTGCCCGATGGCCCAACAAGGACTCTGAGGCGGTCACTGTTTCAGATCCAGCCCCAGGCAATATGGAGGCCCTGGCCCTGATATCCAATGGAGGGTAAGTGAAATCCACCAGGACACATACAGGTCTCCACAATCTGTGTTCTGAGAGCATCTGGCCATCCAGATCATCACCGGACGCGTTCAGGACATCATTCATCTTTCCTATTAAGCAGCGCGTGGTGAGGTCCGGCTAAGATAGAAAAATGTGGCGGTCAAGGACAATCAAAAGTTTTCTGACAACCTGTCACTGTCACTTTAAAAGGCCTTTTAACAGACGGAAGAGTTCCCTGTTGTGTTATGTTTTCTACAGAGTTTACTGTGTAGACTGCCTGGAGCTTCTCTTTGTTTTCTTTGTCATGGACAATCGATTTTCTTCTTTTACATTCCTAAACAGTTTTTCCCTGTCTTGGATTCTTTCCTAAATTATAAATCATGTAAAACATTGTATATATATTTATATTTGATCATGTACAAAGTCTTGTAATTAAACTCAGGAGAATAAAGTTCTTATTTTGCTAAATCACTTCATTTCCAACTTGACTCCCTGTATGTCAGTGCTAATGTGGCATTTCAAATAATCTCTACTGATTGATCTAAACTGAACGAATGGTTTAGAAATGTAATCACTGCTAGGGCCTATTTATCAAAAGCATGATCATAACACTATCATGGTTTAAGTGTTAGTTGTAACTGCTAGTTAGGCTATCAGTGTGGTTGAGATATTTGTCATGGTTTAAGATTTTGGTTCTATTGTAGTTGGCATTCAAAGCCCATTATCTATTGTGATTCCAATGAACAACCCTGGCCTATTGATTTTGGTTGTCAGTCCAGCTAAAGATATTAACTTCTTTAAATAAATCCCCCCAAAAAGGGAGAAGGAGACAATATTATGAGTCAAGAGCAAAGGAATACAATGCTCACTCAGAGGTAACGACAACATGCGTCTACGCCAGCTGCGATTTAAATGTAGGGTAGTCTAAATAAATTAACCTGAGATTATAATTTTATCAAAACAGTTTCTCTGGGCAATATGGTTAGAGGTAACAAAACAACTTTCCTGACGTTTATAGTCTACAATAAACCATTTTACCAGGGATACAGGAGGAAAACCTGGACATTGTTGGATAAAAAAATACAAATCACGATTTTACAATTCCCGCGAAAGGGGGAGTTCGATTAAGAAGAACATCGGTGGGGCATGGCCCATGACGTGAACGGGCAAAAGCCGTGGTGAGGGAGGAACGCCCTTCTCAAATGGAACAGTAATCTGCTCCGTTTGGTCATGTTGTCAAAAGGCAGAATGGTGCACCGTTCAGAAACGTAAAACCTCTCTTTTCCATAAAATATGTTCGAATTTTTAAACTAGTTTCCGTTGGGAATGCAGATAAATCGTTTGTATCAGTTTTGCACTTGGAAAAACAGAATAATACTCATTACTCCATGTGCTTAACCTTATGTCACTTGTTTTGAGCTACATCAGCTTGTTTTGAGCTGACTTCGCCGTCGGCCGGAGCAGGCCACCTCGGCCTTCACTAGTTACCACAGCCACAATTGTGGCTAAACCCTGACTATTTCAAAAATGTATCTTATTCAATCTGATTTGACCCTCCTTTTATTCATTTAGCAGACACTCTTACCCAGAGCGATTTACAGGAGCAATTGGGGTTAAGTGCCTTGCTCAAACATACAGATTTCTACTGCTCTATCAGTAGGATATTCTAACATCCCGTTCACTGTGTTGCCCTGTAGTCCTGTACACAGCAATCGGAAGGCAATTATTATTATACTTCACACACTGTCCTGATAACCTAAAAATGACGTGGTGTCACTGAGTTGGCGCTGAAGCGTGCCTCTCACTCTCTTTTTTTATTTTTATTATTTTTATTAACAACAAATCAATACAGAAAGTACATGAGGGAACACAAGTATATATAGATTATATACAATGGACAATCGAGCTAGGGGGTACAATATCACATTACAATTACACAAGGACCGTAAGGGACATACATACACTTACAATTCTAACTGTCTTAAAATACAGTTCAATTTCTTTTTGTAGGGTAAGAAAATGTGTTTTTTTGTTTGTAAATGTACATTTGTGTATATGAAATTTGGCCAAAATAATAATGAAATGAATTACATAAAAATGTTTCAGCTTATTTCTATCGCATGTAAAGAATCCAAGCAGTACATCTCTCCACAATAGTGTAAAATCTTCATAAATGTGTTCAATTATAAATCTACTGATGTCTTGCCACAGTTTTGAATACAATGCCAAAAAAGATGCAACACTGTTTCTGGGTGGTCATTACAAAAGGAGCAATTTGAGTTGATGTTTTCCTTAAACTTCTTCATATAGTGGATAGGCAGGATAATATTTATGAATAATTTTAAAGGAAACTTCCTTAATTTAGTTAACAAGTAGGTATGTGGCAACATCCAAACTTTTTCCCAACAGATATTATCAATAAATCCATTCCAATAAGGCATGACATAAGGTATAGATACAACATCCTGCTGAAACAAGGTTCGTATCGCTCTGTTGTTGAATGGACCAAAAGAGAAACAAATCTTTCCTACTGATGAGTCAACAGGCGTGCCTCTCACTCTCAAGCACCGGGATCTGAAGGATGTGGCGTGCTTAACCACACTCCTAACACTAAAGCTGCTACATCCATTTTTGTTTTTGTTTCAATTTAACTAGGCATGTCAGTTAAAAACAAACTCTTATTTACAATGACGGCCTACCTGGGAACAGTGGGTTAACTGCCTTGTTCAGGGGAAGAACGACAGCTTTTTAACGTGCCAGCTTGGGGATTCGATTCAGCAACCTTTCGGTTACTGGCCCAACGCTCTAACCACTATAGGCTATCTGCTTGATTCTTGAAGAATGTAATTTACAAATGCCTCCTGAGGTTAGTTCAACCTTTGTACCCCATCAGAAGCCAGAATATAAGCTTGTTTTACTCCAATGCTTTAAATTATGACCAAAAAGTATATTTTTGTTTTTATGGATTTTTATGGTATGGACAATTTTTACTTTGTGGCTGCGGTAACTAGTGACAACCGGGCACCCAGCTCACGCCCGGGACGCATCCCGGTTCTAAAACGAATCCAATACCTTTTTACCCAGTTCAAACTCCTCCCATCGAAGCGCACAAGTCATAAACAACGCGAATTTCTACAATTTATCTTCTTAAAATATGATTTTAAACCTAAACTAAACCCTAACCCCTAACCTTAACCACACTGCTAACATTATGCCTAACCCTAACCTTAAATTTAGACCAAAAAGCAAATGTTTGTTTTCAGGAATCTTTACGATTTAGCCCATTTTGACTTTGTGGCTGTGGTAACTAGTGGAAATCATGAGGGGTTGGGAGCGTTTGTAATCTGTTGTTTAGTCTTGCCTCTACAACATTTCGTTGATGTAAAAATTGTGAACTAAGTGGCGCTTATTGACCGTATACAGGGTTACAATGCATTATTTAATAGGGAATTTCTCCAAATGGCGGGGAATAACACATTTCATTTCAGACAGGCAAATTATGGGACAACTATAGTTTGTAAAACTAGGTCGACGTGAATTGGCCAACCCCTGCACGTCTGTAATTGGTCGATTTTAGGAAGACTGCCTAAAAATCGTAACCTTATTGGTTCTGAGGCCTGTCTAAGTGTGTAGCCTCTTAGCAAAGCTAAAACAACCCTTTGAACCTTCCAACCTGCGTGAGATTGAGCTGTTGAGCTCGAAGTTAAACGGAGTTTGTTGTGTGCAGCGAGCTTGCAATCATAGTGAAATTCACACAGAACTGGTTGTTTTATGAATTTTGGAGAGGCTTTTCTCCCAAACATAATATATTTATTTCAACAGTGAAAATAATATTAGCGAACAAATAAGCTATCAACGAAGCAGATGCTGCGGGGAACGCCAGTAACTCGGGAGGGAGTGTGGCAGTGACAGTTCAGCTTCACGGGAAGGCGGGGGAACGGTGAGCTGAGACTTGTTGTTGATAAACATACAGTTGCCTCATCCTGTAGCTAGACGGCAAGTTTGTGTTCTTGCATTTTACTTCGTCGCATTTATTCATGAACGCAAAGAGGTGGATTCGTGGAAAATATCGCCATTCATTAACAGTATTTAGGAAGCGTGTTCACGCGCAGAAGGAGGCATTGAGGAGATGGTTTACATTTCTTCATTGTAGACGTACACTCAACGTTTGCTGCCTCCAATAACTTCTACTAGCCTATATCCAGTGACATGTATGCATTTTGGGGACTTCTTATAGAATATCATGCAGGCACAAATCAAGTTGTCAGTAGATGGCAAGTTTTACAAGTTGTCATATTTTGAATGAGTGCTTGAAATAGCCAGGAAAGCAGAAACTGAAAACAATTGTCAAATTGAAGAAAATGATAAATATTATGATTTATAAATTTCAGAGATCATTGTAATAATCTATTTTTGTGTGTTTTCAGTATGGTGGTCCCATGTCAGCACCAAAAATATTGAGTGGAAGATGATAAAGATGTCTGTTGAAAAAGAGACTGTTCCAACCAGAAGTACGAAAGTGGACCCAGCACCACCTCTGCCACCCCAAAAACTCTCAGAATGCATTGGAAGCTGCAACAATACCACCAAAGTCCCAGAGGTCACCCTGGCCAAACCAGATAGCACTGATGGTGCTTCTACCTGCCCCATGCCAGACAGTGGGGCCCAAACCAAGCACAGCAGGTCTGCTGACCCCAATGACCAGACAGAGAGTGTTGGAAAGGAGGCCATGGTGACTGAGCAGCACCTTAACCCAAAAAATGGCTTGCAGCAGCCCAAACAGCAGCAGCAGAAACTCTCAAAGCGTCGCAGCACAATGAATGCAGGGTTCAAGCATCCAGCAGGTAAGAGACGACGACGGGCCAACTCTGAGAGTGACTCGGTTCTGCCCACCAACTTCCTGCTGGGAGGAAACATATTTGACCCGCTGAACCTCAACAGTCTGTTGGATGAGGACGTGAACAGGGCCCTGAACGCTGAGACACCCAGGTCCTCCCCGCTGCCTGCCAAGAACCGCGACCCTGTAGAGATCCTCATTCCCAGGGATATCACTGACCCTCTCAACCTTAACAGCAGGATGGGAGGTAGGGGCCTCCTTGTGTCGCCCTTTAAGAGTGGCGGCAGGAGGAGACACCGCAACAGACACCATGGAGGAGGTGGTGGGGGGTCGTCAGTCTCCGGGTTGGACCAGTCAGATTCAGAGAGAAGTGGTGAAGTGACCAACACCACTGCTTCTTCTCTATCTAACCTGGCATCTGCTAGTGCTGCGTCTGCCTCAGTTTTCGAAGCACCCAGTGTCCCAGCCATCTTGGACCCCTGTGGTGGTGATGGTAACGAGATCAACCCCTCCAACAGCAGGGATGAGGCCACGCTCACTGTATCAGCCCCCCAGGCCCAGCCTCGAGCCCCGGAAGACTCCTCGGCAGCCACATCCGGAGGCTCGAACCAGCTCACTAGCCGGCCACGCAAACGCAGACGCAACTCTAGTAAAACAGACCCTCCTATGGCCCAATCTACTCCTATGTCCAGGTCAGGGACGGAGGAGAAGGGCCGTGGAGCTGGGCCCGGGAGAAACGCACAGTCCTCCTTCCAAACCCCAGTGGTAGGTCTGAGGGGGTCCTCCCAGCAACAGCAGCCCCACAACCAGCACAAACGACAGCAGCACCAAGGCAACAAAAAGAAGTTCCAGTATGGGAACTACAACAAGTACTATGGTTACCGCAACCCAGGCTGTTCTGAGGACCCGCGGTTCCGTTGTCTGCGTCCAGAGTGGTTCCAGGGTAAAGCAGTGCTGGACCTGGGCTGCAACACGGGTCACCTGACACTCTGTATTGCTAAGAAGTTGCGGCCCGCACGCATATTGGGGTTGGACATTGACGGGGGTCTGGTGCACGCGGCCCGCCAGAACATCAGACACTACCTGTCAGAGCTGCAGGCCCAGGAGGCCCGGCGAACCACAGGGGAGGAGGAGAAGACCAATGGGCCGGAAGAGGAGAGGAAGGAGGAGAAGGCAAACAGACAGGAGGAGAGGAAGGAAGGCGTGTCACACTCAGGCGAACAAACACACAAACAGAAGGAAAGAGAGCACAGCAGGGCTGAGAATGGAAATGTCGAAAAGCAGGTGAGAAGCGACTGTGTCTCAGTGGAGGCAGCGGATGGTGTGGCGTTGTCGCGTCGCGCAGAGAGAAGAGATCAGGAGAGTGAGGCTGAGGAGAAAGACTCTGGAGCGCCTGCTGTTGAACTGGGGATAAGCTCCTTCCCTGTCTCCTTGCATATCTCCAGGGGGCCCATAGCAGCACCCCCACTCCCCAAAACACCCACCATGCCTCCCGGCGACTTCCCCTCCAATGTCTCTTTTATCAAGGTAAGCGTGCGTGCACTTCAGCCTTTGTTTCTTTCCATTTAGTAATCGTTATTCATTATATTAAAGATGAAATGAACAATACTGTGTTGCCTCTACTTCTGCTTGACCCTCAGAGAGAAATATCACACCCTGTTCAGAACTCATCCCCTTGCCCTCCCTCTCCTCAGGGGAACTATGTCCTGGAGAGTGATGTTCTGTTGCTGACCCAGCGGCCAGAGTATGACGTCATCCTGTGCTTCAGCGTTACCAAGTGGGTTCACCTGAACTGGGGAGACGGTGGCCTGAAGCGCCTCTTCCACAGAGTGTTCAGGCACCTGCGTCCTGGAGGCATGTTCATCCTGGAGCCACAGCCCTGGATCACCTACGGCAAGAGGAAGAAACTCACGGTGAGAGAGTGGGCAGTGTTGTAAGGAGCACCAATCGTGTGATCTGTTACACTGGCCAAATGCACATACAGAATTAGCCATATTGATGATAGCCAAAACAAGAATTCAAACCTTTAGCAAGTAGCCCGTTTCTTTGCACAATTCTTAACGGGGATGCGCAGCTGTGCTCAGCTCTGGGGCAGTTCAGGACTCAAGATGACATAATAATATCTCCCTATTTCTTACTGTTACAGGATAGCATCTTTAGGAATTACCACAGCATCCGCCTCAAACCAGAACAGTTCTCCACATATCTGACATCTGAGGTGGGATTCTCCAGCTACGAGTTGATCGGGACTCCTAACAGTTCGTCAAGAGGTAAGTCACTGGTCGATAGGTTACAATATCCATCTGATTCTTTCTTTTGTCCTTTTTCCAGTCTAGTACATTTTGTTTCTAAAACAAATGGATTTTAATGTTTTTTCCCCCGCAGGTTTTCAAAGGCCAATCTACTTGTTTCATAAATGAACATAATCTGCCAGGAAGTCCATTGAGCAGCATAAACCCAAACCACCACGAGACACCTTAATCTCCAGCCTGTAAGCATATCTCAACCCCAAGCAGACTCAGAGCTTTCTACATGCCTGTACATTGATGCTGTGTTGTTTTGAAGGTAAGGAGTCCAAAACAGGACACTTGACTCTATAAAACGACAATCAGATGGCTTCTCTACTCACCGAACTCCACTCCAGATGATGAGAAGAGATGCTTTGGGAAACTCAATCATGACTTTGGACTTTTTGCTCCCAATGCACAGGCTGTGTGTTCCATATTTGTTTTACTACTGTTTGTACTCTTGTTCAGTCAGGGACTATATTTGTTTCAGTTGGTTCATCAACATATCCAGCATTTTAATCAGAATGGACTGGCGAAACCCAATTTGAATCCTTTACAGAAAGGTTATTTCCATGTTATGTCCAAATGGAACTCATGTAGGGACATTTCTCACACTTTTTAATTTTTTAATAGGGTCAGTCTTCATTTTAACACGGTCCTTGAGTTCCTCTGTGTTCTAACTCACTGACTAGGAAAAGCAGTTTGTTTTCAATGTGACTTTGTGGATGAGTTGTGCCTGTCTTCAGTCTGCTCCTTGTCTGGATTGCATTCTTCCAGATGTCCTACTTTGCGTCCAGGGACTGTTCCTGCCTCTTTCTATTGGTAGTTGATTCAAGAACAACTGTCAGTCAGGTGGAGTTGGCAATGCTGAGAGGATGATCAATGTTTTTACTTTGGCTATAATAAGAATGACCAGTGTTTTATTTGGTTTTACTCCTGTTCTGTTGATTGCTTTTGGTACTTTTTCTTTCTTTCAATGGATTTGTGTCATGTGTTCAATATGATTAGTTGCTGCCAACTAATCATATGTAGTCTATACAGGGCCTCAGTGCCTAGGCCTCAGATTGGACTTAATCCAGCTCACTTTAACCCAAGTCAATTCATCATAATGTAATGTTGTTTACGCTTTACTCAATTCTTACGCTTAATACTTTGTTTACTATCACCAGCAGATGGGCAAATGCTGGTCTAGTTCTGATTTTGTTGAAATGTTTTAATAAACAAATCAATTGAAATGCAGTCGGTGCTCATTAGTCATTCCACAGAGGACTTCATCCACAGGCCCTGAAAGAGAGTGATTCTCAGTTTGGGCTGACCTGTGACCCACTAGCACCTCCCCTGGTAAGAGGGGAATGAGGTGACCTCAGAGTTACACACAAGGGAACTTTTTTGCCATAGACACACACACACAACAGACAGAATAGATGTGGTTCTGTAGTACAGGAGATGAACAGTAATGAATAGGCTATTTACAATTGGCATGAATACAATAGCACAGCAGGAGCTCTAGTAATGACTGTATAGGCTAGATATGGAAATAATTATCATTAACTACTACCAACAGTAAATGGCAAACACAAGTTACAACAATTCACTTCTGTATGCACTCCATCCCACAAATCCGCTCACAGGAGTGAAGAGACACTGGCCTGCACAGTCGAAGAGCTGTCAGGTGTCCTGCCCCCTAACAGCATGCCCCAACCAATCCGGGCCCAGGTCAGAGAGTGTTTGAGAAGCTGGTTTATTGTACTCCTAGACCCCTCAAACTCAACTCTGGACCTCAAAGCCAGTTCCACAGATTTGTTTTCATTGTTCCTCTAATCAGGGACTGATTTAGAGCCTGGGCACCAGGTGTGTGCAATTCATTATCAGGTAGAACAGAACCAGCAGGCTCCGGACCTCGTAGGGTAAAAGATTAATACCCCTGCCCTAGACTCTCAGGTTCCGGTCGTGGGGGATGGGGAGTGGAGTGTGCAGCTTGGAAGGGTTGTGAGATGCTGATATGTCACTGGCAGGGAATTTGTGACAGGCCCTATTAAGACAGTCTGATTGAATACACTGTACATAAAGATTTGATCAATTATACATTTGTACAAGTTTTTTACTACTCCCAAGCCCTTGTAAATTAAGCCCTGATATGGTCAAAGGAATCTACACTAGAGATTTGCTACTCACCTCTGTATCTGTTTAATTTGCACTGATATGAGGGAATTAACAACCAATAGATTGTCAATAATACAAAGTCCCTGATTTACATGCCATATATGATAAACTGTTTTCTGGAAGTTTGGGTTTATAACTGCCAGGGAGTTTCTCATTTCAGTAAGGTTGTCTGAATCATGCTATAACATTGTTTTGGGAGCTTGCTGTACTCATAGGAGAACCCTTTCTGGTTCCAGGGAGAACCCTTTTGAGTTCCATGTAGAACCCTCTATGGAAAGGGTTCTACATGGAACTCAAATGTGTTCTACCTGGAACCAAAAAGGTTCTACCTGGAACTTTTAAGGGTTATTCAAAGGGTTCTCCAATGGGCACAGCCGAAGAACCCTTTATGTTCTAGATAGCACACTTTTTACTGAGTGTACGCATGTTCAAAGGGGGAATTAAATTATTAATTTTCAATTATTTACAGTAAATGTCTTCGGAAACACTGCTACAAAGTTTTTTGGGTCACAAGGCATTTGCGTTGCAAATATGCCATAATAATCTCTAGGTTCTTAGTTGTCTTTCAGTTTAGCTGTCCTTCAGAAAGTACACTGAACAAAAATATAAATGCAACATGTAAAGTGTTGGTCCCATGACTCATGAGCTGAAATTAAAGATCCTAGACATTTTTTTCATACACACAAAAAGCTTATTTCTCTCAAATGTTATGCACAAATTTGTTTACATCCCTGTTAGTGAGCATTTCTCCTTTGCCACAAGAATATTTTGTTACACACACAATGCCACAGATGTCCCAAGTTTTCAGGGAGTGTGCAATTGGCATGCTGACTGCATGCATCACCAGAGCTGTTGCCAAATAATTGAATGTTAATTTCTCTACCATAAGCCGCCTCCCACATTGTTTTAGAGAATTTGTCAGTGCGTCCAACCGGCCTCAAAACCGCAGACCACACGTAACCACGCCAGCCCAGGACCTACACATCCAGCTTCTTCACATGCGGGATGGTCTGAGATCAGCCACCCGGACAGCTGATTAAACTGTGGGATTGCACAACCAAAGAATTTCTGCACAAACTGTCAAAAACCGTCTCAGGGAAGCTTATCGGCGTCCTCGTCATCTTCACCAGGGTCTTGACCTGACTGCAGTTCAGCGTCGTAACCGACTTCAGTGGGCAAATGCTCACCATTGGGCCTAATTTATTTATTTAAATTGACTGATTTCCATATATGAACTGTAACTCAGTAAAATCTTTGAAATTGTTGCATGTTGCCTTCCTATTTCTGTTCATTGTAACTCATATTTGTACTTTTCATACAGTTAGTATTGGTATTTTATGAGGATCCCCATTAGCGAAAGCAGCAGCTACTCTTCCTGGGGTCCACCCAAAACATGAAACATTACAATACAGAACATTAATAAACAAGAACAGCTCAAGGAGAGAACTACATAATAAAAGTTTTAAAACGACGGCACACATAGCCTATATATCAATACATACACACAAAATATCTAGGTCAAATAGGGGAGAGGCGTTGTGCCGTAAGATGTTGCTTTCTCTGTTTAAAAAAAAACTGTTTTTCTGTTCATTTGAGCAATATGAGAAGGAAAGGAGTTCCATGCAATAATGTCTCTATATAAAGGGGGGGGGGGGCAAAGTACAGCCCGGCCCGCGAGACATTTACAAAATATATATATATTTTTTTTTTCTCCCTTTTTTCTCCCTAATTTCATGGTATCCAATTGGTAGTTATAGTCTTGTCCCATCGCTGCAACTCCCGTACGGAATCGGGAGAGGCAAAGGTCGAGAGCCGTGCATCCACCGAAACACGACCCAGCCAAACCGCACTGCTTCTTGACACAATGCCCGCTTAACCTGGAAGCCAGCTGCACCAATGTGTCGGAAGAAACACCGTACACCTGGTGACCAGAGTCACTAGAGCGCGATAGGATAAAGAAATCTCGGCCTGGGAAAACGCTCTCCTAACCCGGACAATGCTGAGCCAATTGTGTGCCGCCTCATGGGTCTCCCAGTCACTGCCAGCTGTGACACAGCCTGGATTGAACTCGGGTCTGTAATGACACCTCAAGCACTGCGATGCAGTGCCTTAGACCACTGCCCCACTCAGGAAGCCCCCGCAAATTGATTTTAACAAACAATTGGTCCCCCAAGAAATCCGACCCTCAATTGAATTTCAAAATCACGATGTGGCCCTCGAGCCAAAAAGTTTGCCCACCCCTGCTCTATATAATACTGTACACGTTCTTGAAATTGTTCTGGATTTGGGGACTGTGAAAATATCGCTGGTGGCATGTCTGGTGGGGTAAGTGTGGTTATCAGAGCTGTGTGTAAGTTGACTATGCAAACAATTAGGAATATTCAACACATTGTTTTTATTAAAAATAAGTGATGCAGTCAGTCCCTCCCCAACTCTTAGCCAAGAGAGACTGGCATGCACAGTATTTATATTAACCCTCTGATTACAATGCAGAGAAAGATGTTCCGCTCTGTTCTGGGCAGCTGCAGTTTAACTAGGTCTTTTTTTGCAGCACTCAACCACATGACTGAACAATAATCAAGATAAGACAAAACTAGAGTCTGCAGGACTTGCTTTGTGGAGTGTGGTGGCAAAAAAGCAGAGCATCTCTTTATTACAGACAGACCTCTCCCCATCTTTACAACCATTGAATCTATATGTTTTGACCATGACAGTTTACAATCTAAGGTAACACCAAGTCATTTAGTTTACTCAACTTTTTCAACAGACATACCATTCATTACCTGATTCAGCTGAGGTCTAGAACTTAGGGAATGATGAAAGTACCGAATACAATGCTCTTAGTTTTAGAGATGTTCAGGACCAGTTTATTACTGGCCACCTTTTCCAAAACAGACTACAACTCTTTGTTAAGGGTTTCAGACTTCGTTAGCTGTGGTTGTTGAAGTGTATATATGATTGAATCATCAGCATACATGGACACACATGCTTTGTTTAATGCCAGTGGCAGGTCATTGGCAAAAATAGAAAAGAGTAAAGGGCATAGAGAGCTGCCCTGTGGTACACCACACCCTACATGTTTGACATTAGAGAGGCTTCCATTAAAGAAAACTCTGAGTTCTATTAGGTACATTGCTTTGGGTGCCATGGGGTCGAGCCTAGGGAGATTATCATGGAGGAACTGGTGGCTCAGTTTATCTGCAGCCAGCAGAAGCAACAGGCTCTCCAGGAGCAAGCGCTGGAGGAGCAGCACCAACAAAACCGCAGACTGGTAGACTTTGTGCTCCTGTATGGCCATCGGCCCTGCGGACTGCTGGACCTAGCCAAGGAAGTCAGGGAGGATCAACCGACCCCCCTTTGCAGCGTGGAGGAGATGAGAGAGAGGATGAAGTCAATTTGGCCAGTTGTGAAGGAGCACATGGCCCATGCGGAATGCAAATTCCTGGCTACGTGGCATGGGACCTACGACATTGTCGAGCGGGTAGGTGACGTCAAATATAAGGTCCGCCAACCGGGGTGGAGAAAACCCCTCCAGCTTTACCATGTGAACCTACTGAAGAAGTGTCACACACAAGAGACCCAACGACAAGCGCTCCGAGAGTTGGTCCAGCGGAATACGGCCGTGTTCTCCGAGGTGCCGCTTGGGGAAAGCAAGATACGTCAGCACCCTGGACCTGACAAAGGAGTACTGGCAGGTGCCGGTGGCAGCGGCCTCCCGGGAGAAGACGGCCTTCTCCACCCCGGGGGGGGGGGCTATACCACTACCGGGTTCTTCCTTTCGGGCTCCACGGGGCCCCAGCGACCTTTCAGCAACTCATGGACCGCGTCCTGCGCCCGCACTGTGAGTACGCTGCTGCTTATTTGGATGATATAATCATGCACAGTGACAGTTGGGAGTCCCATCTCTGTAGGTTACAGGTAGTGGTGGATGCGCTAAGTGATGCGGGGCTGACTGCAAACCTCCACAAGTGCAAGCTGAGCTACGAATCAGGCGGGGTAATGTGAAGCCCCAAGAATAAAAATTGGACGCCATTAGGGAATGGCTGGTCCCACAAACCAAGAAGCAGGTGAAGTCGTTCCTGGCGTTAGCAGGCTACTACAGTCAATTTGTACCTAACTTTGCCGCAATACCTTCTCCTCTCACAGACATAACGAAGTCACGCCAACCCCAGACGGTGCGATGGACGAAGGACACAGAGGCAACGTTCCAGGCCCTGAAGCACGCACTATGTTCGCACCCGGTACTCATCACCCCGGACTTCTCAAAAAACCTCCTGGTCCACACAGATGCGTCCGACAAAGGGGTAGGGGCCGTCTTGTTTCAAGAGCAGGAAGACAAGGAGCAGCCCATCATGTATGTCAGCAGGAAGCTCCTCCTGAGGGAATAGAAGTACTGGATTGTCGAGAAGGAGTGCCTCGCCGTGAAGTGGGCGCTGGACACCGTCAAGTAGTACCTCCTCGGGAGAAAGATCACCCTGATCACTGACCATGCCCCACTTGTGTGGATGGCAAGAGGTAAGGACACAAATGACCGCGTCACCTGCTGGTTCCTGTTCTTACAGCGATTCTCTTTCTCTAGTTGTCCACGGGTCGGGGGTCCAGCATGGCAATGCAGACGCCCTCTCCAGGAGGGATGCAAACCTATCCCTGAGCGCGCTTCATTCCCGGTCGGGGCTAAGGGGCTGAGGGGGTGGTATCCCGGGATGTCTACCCCGGGGGTTGGTAATGGAGGGGAGGTACGTGTCGTGACATTGGCTCCCTCTGCTGGGAGTACACGGGCTTGGCAACCTGACGCTGATGGCCCCAAGTATAGGTAATTAGGGGAGAGTGCCTACCAGCCATGCAGGCCACATAAAGGGAGCACCATGGCGCACCACGAGGAGGACAAAGAGAGAGGCAAGGAGTGAGCCTACAGAGGGGAATGAAGCTCCCGGAGGCATGGAGCCGAACAGGAGAAGAAGGACAGAGCCAACCCAGAGTTATTTTGGTGTTGTGTTTATTTTTGTTGCCTAGTAAAGTTGTGTTTTCTGACTAGAACCTCCCTGTGTGTCCATCTCTGCACACTCAACACCCCACGGTGTTAACAGGTTATGGTCAATAATATCAAAGGCTGCACTGAAATCAGTACATCTCCCACAATCTTCTTATTATAAATGTCCTTTAACCAATCATCAGTAATTTGTGTCCGTGCAGTACATGTTGAGTGCCCTTCTCTATAAGCATGCTGAAAGTCTGTTGTCCTTTTGTTTACAGATGAAATAGCATTGTATTTGGTCAAACACCATTGTGTTTGACCAGCAAGCTGATAGGTCTGCTGTTAGAACAGTCCGCTTTACCACTCTTAGCTAGTGCAATGACTTTGGCTTCCCTCCAGGCCCGAGGACAAACACTTTCCTCTAAACTCAGATTAGACATGACAGAAAGGAGTGGCCATAGTCAGCTACCATCTTCAGTAGCTTTCCATCTAAGTTGTCAATGCCAGGAGTTGTGTCACAGTTGATAACAACACTAGCAACAAAGCTATAAAAATAGATTTGATCCCTAAAATGATATTTCCAGATGTAAGAAAATAATGTCAGTCTAAACTGTAATAAGATAGACTGCTTCAGTGTATTTGATCTTGAACCCAGTCATCTCTCCTACTTGGATAAAACAATGAACCATATGGAGGTGTGCATGTGCTCTGCAGATGTACCTGTATCTGGGTTCTAGACTGGTTGGGGCAAGCATTTTAGGAAGCCCCGGTTTTAAGTCCTGGTGAAAGCAGAGATTGTATGTGAAAGGGGCTTTATGTGGCACAGTACAGTATGTGTCTGTTGATGTCATGGTGCCCTCCTACTTTACCGAAAATAGGACAATTCAAATTTTCTAGGAAAAGAACGGCCATATTTGTGGAAAGGTGGGCTGCAAAGTCTTCTGTATTGGGAGTTTCTAGTTTTTATGGGTGGCACTGTCAGCCCTGACAACTCCTATGGGGTTTCTGGTTTTTGTAGGGGTTTGTTGACTGATTTACAGTCATTAAAAAGGGTGCTAGGGCGACACTGTTTTGAATCATGTTGGCGATCTTGATGCCCTGATAAGGAAATACCAGAGCAGCCACAATATTAGTGAAGCTGGTTCCTCCTACACGCTAACATCTAAGAGCATCCATATCTACATGTACATACTACCTCAATCAGCCTGACTAACCGGTGTCTGTATGTAGCCTCGCTACTTTTATAGCCTCGCTACTGTATATAGCCTGTCTTTTTACTGTTGTTTTATTTCTTTACTTACTTATTGTTCACCTAACACCTTTTTTGCACTACTGGTTAGAGCCTGTAAGTAAGCATTTCACTGTAAGGTCTACACCTGTTGTATTCGGCGCACGTGACAAATAAACTTTGATTTGATTTGAAAATATTAGTGAAGCTGGATCCTCCTGCATGCTAACATCTAAGAGGATCAAAAATATTAGTGGAGCTGGATCCTCCTGCACGCTAGCATCTAAGAGCATCCAAAATATTAGTGAAGCTGGATCCTCCTGCACGCTAACACCTAAGAGCATCCAAAATATTAGTGAAGCTGGATCCTCCTGCACGCTAACACCTAAGAGCATCCAAAATATTAGTGAAGCTGGATCCTCCTTGATGCTAACATCTAAGAGCATCAAAAATATTAGTGAAGCTGGATCCTCCTGCACATTAGCATCTAAGAGCATCCAAAATATTAGTGAAGCTGGATCCTCCTGCAAGCTAAAACTTAAGAGCATCCAAAATATTAGTGAAGCTGGATCCTCCTGCACGCTAACACCCAAGAGCATCCAAAATATTAGTGAAACTGGATCCTCCTGCACGCTAACACCTAAGAGCATCCAAAATATTAGTGAAGCTGGATCCTCCTGCACGCTAACACCTAAGAGCATCAAAAATATTAGTGAAACTGGATCCTCCTGCACGCTAACAGCTAAGAGCATCCAAAATATTAGTGAAGCTGGATCCTCCTGCACGCTAACACCTAAGAGCATCCAAAATATTAGTGAAGCTGGATCCTCCTTGATGCTAACATCTAAGAGCATCAAAAATATTAGTGAAGCTGGATCCTCCTGCACGCTAGCATCTAAGAGCATCCAAAATATTAGTGAAGCTGGATCCTCCTGCAAGCTAAAACCTAAGAGCATCCAAAATATTAGTGAAGCTGGATCATCCTGCACGCTAACACCTAAGAGCATCCAAAATATTAGTGAAGCTGGATCCTCCTGCACGCTAACACCTAAGAGCATCCAAAATATTAGTGAAGCTGGATCCTCCTGCACGCTAGCATCTAAGAGCATCCAAAATATTAGTGAAGCTGGATCCTCCTGCAAGCTAAAACCTAAGAGCATCCAAAATATTAGTGAAGCTGGATCATCCTGCACGCTAACACCTAAGAGCATCCAAAATATTAGTGAAGCTGGATCCTCCTGCACGCTAACACCTAAGAGCATCCAAAATATTAGTGAAGCTGGATCCTCCTGCACGCTAACACCTAAGAGCATCAAAAATATTAGTGAAACTGGATCCTCCTGCACGCTAACAGCTAAGAGCATCCAAAATATTAGTGAAGCTGGATCCTCCTGCACGCTAACACCTAAGAGCATCCAAAATATTAGTGAAGCTGGATCCTCCTGCACGCTAACACCTAAGAGCATCCAAAATATTAGTGAAGCTGGATCCTCCTGCACGCTAACACCTAAGAGCATCCAAAATATTAGTGAAGCTGGATCCTCCTGCACGCTAACACCTAAGAGCATCAAAAATATTAGTGAAGCTGGATCCTCCTGCACGCTAACAGCTAAGAGCATCCAAAATATTAGTGAAGCTGGATCCTCCTGCACGCTAACACCTAAGAGCATCCAAAATATTAGTGAAGCTGGATCCTCCTGCACGCTAACACCTAAGAGCATCCAAAATATTAGTGAAGCTGGATCCTCCTGCACGCTAACACCTAAGAGCATCCAAAATATTAGTGAAGCTGGATCCTCCTGCACGCTAACACCTAAGAGCATCCAAAATATTAGTGAAGCTGGATCCTCCTGCACGCTAACACCTAAGAGCATCCAAAATATTAGTGAAGCTGGATCCTCCTGCACGCTAACACCTAAGAGCATCCAAAATATTAGTGAAGCTGGATCCTCCTGCACGCTAACAACTAAGAGCATCCAAAAACTCCCCAGCCAGGAGTTTCAAACATCAGCAATGCAAGCAGCTGAGTGAAGTTCTTGCCAAAAAAGTCAGTGGCTTGAGCTTTCCAAATGCAGTTGTTCAGTCCGAGTTAACTGTATCAAGTCAAACAATGTCTGACATTGTAAAGACAATCTAAGCGCCCCAGAGACGACTAATATTATTAGACACACTTCCCGCCTGATCCGCAGGAGGCACAGAAGGACCAATGTGCGGAGGTGCAGGAGAGGGGGTAGAAAGAGACATTAGGTCGCGCCATACCCCATGCAGCAAAACAAAATGCTAGAGTTTTTCTCTTCCTCTGTATGTTATGTCACTTTGTTGTAGTGCATTATAGTACCACTGGGTGGCATAACATTCCATGAAATGTGATTTCTGAAATGTTCGGCAATTTTCTTCTCAGGCTCCAACCCAAACCAGAAGACAAGAAACGGGGTTAAGTAGTGAGACATGGTCAGATCATCAAAACCTCAACAAAAAAAACAAGTAGCCTAATCTAATACTGTTATTACAAATGACCTTATTTAGAATTCAACAGTTGAAGTTCGAGTATTTGCACTTCTGCAAGGTTTTGCTTATATTAAGTGTTGCATGTGAAGAAGAAAAGTCCTGACATCCCTGGTTGTGATGTCTTTTTGTAACCTAGTTCAAGTCACAGCTGTGAGATTGACCAACTATCTAAAATAAATGTGATCCTCCTGCAGCATCCTCGTGGTCCACATGTTCCTCCTGGGTGCCATTCAGCTGACCAGAGCCTGTCCTTGGCCTACTTTGAGTCAGACTGAGGCAGCTGTAGGGCCAGCAGAGCACTCTTGTCTTAAGGAAAGCGGTACAGGAGGATGAAGACTGCATACTTCTTGGTGAGTGTTTTTCTCCGGTCTTCGGTACTGTACACAGCATTGGGAAGTGGTTTTGCTACTGCAATGCATTGTCTATCAGTGTGTCTCCTTTGTTCTCCTGTGTTTCCGTCTGTTATTCTATTTAGAGTAAATCTTTTGTCTCTGTTGATTGTTAGTGTGTATCTCCGGCTGCGTGTTGTTAAAAAGAGCAGGGGATGAGTAGGTAGAGACTAGTAATTTGGTAGTTGGACTAACTACGTCCACAAATATGTGCGAGAGAGAGGGAGGGAGAGAGAGAAAGGGCATGCAAGCTTGTGTTTTGTATTTTGGATATAACATTTTGTCATTATTCACACACGGTACTTTCTCTCGGTCACTCTTTGTAAAGTCTTGTAGCAATACTTATTTTATATGTGGTTTGTTGAGGAGGCATAGTACTGTATTTTAGAACATGAACACTCACAAAGTTTTGTTAAGCCAGTAGCGGTGTGTTGTGTGTGTGTGTGTGTCGGTGTGTGATCCCTCAGTGCCACAATAGGGTGGGTTATGCAATGTGGTAAACAGGTCAGCCCTTTTCAGGTCACCTCCTGGCTGGAATACTGTTGTTAATTAACACAGGTTGAGGTTCCAGATCAGTTGTTGTGCATGCTGTTCTACTGAGTCTCTTCCGTGGGCTCTGGAACCCTCTGGAACCCTCTGGAACCCTCTGGAACTCTCTGGAACTCTCTGCCTCTCCCTCAGGGGAGCCATGAGTCCAGAACAGTACCAGGAGCTTGGTTCAGGTTCTGTGCGTGGATGGATAGTTGCTGATAGGATTTTAGGATTTTGTATGAGCCTTCCTATGCATACTGTTCCGGTATGCTGCTTGGTGCTTTTTAACTTATTCATGTCTGTGTGTGTGTGTGTGTGTATAAATATGCATATGCCTGCATGTACATGCATAGCTATGTGTGTGGGTGTGTGTTGTATTTGTTGTAGATTGGATCTATGCCTCTCTCCACCCCAGGGAATAAGTGTGTGTTCATCATTTAGAATTGCTTTATTACTGCACCATTGGTCCTGCTTTGTCGGGAGCTGGCAGGGGGAGGGGGGGTTATGCTGCTTTTGTACAATTACCGAGCTGATGATGCAAAGACAAGGATGCACACGTTCCCCCCGTAAACCAGACTGTAGTGGTGCAGTCCATGCTCTTAAAGGCAAAGTGTACCCCTAAGATGCACAAATGATAGTATTCATTTTACTGCAATGCATTAACAACGGTTCCAGGCCCAATTCACTGCATTGGAATCAATCAGTCACAGAAAATACACCACATTTTGCACACCACCAGTTAACTGTAGAAACATATAGTCACAGAGAGTGAAATATGAGAATGGCAATGGCTTTATACCAAAAACACCCTCCGTGTATGATTATTCATTTCTTATTTAAAATCCTTATCCCGCTCCTCCTCTCACTGTCTCTCGTGTGTCATATGCACACGCGCACGCACGCACACACACATAGATACAACCATTCACATAGACCTCAGCAACACGGCAATGGCCACCTGACAACAACAACCATCCCTATTGCCACGGCAACAACTGCACCATTGCTAAGGCAACAGCTGCAGAGCACCACAACAACCAGAGAACATTTTCTCCTCTCTTCCTTCAGAATATGTGATCTTGGTTTTGGGGTTGGGTTGTTTGTGTCAGTCTGATTGTCGTATGGGTTTCCGTTTCTGTGATGCATATGTAATTGGCACTCTCTCCCCCACTACACATTTTATTTCGGTCTAATTCCTTCTGTCTTCACACACCACACACTCACTCTCTCTCCTTCACTGTCCCCTCCCTCGGCTCTCCCTCTCCATCCTCTGCTGTTTCACTGTCTAATCTCTATTTCTCTCTCTCTCTCTATCTCTCGCAGAGCGAATCTCCCCTTTTTCCCATATCACCTCTCCTTTCTACCTCCTTCCCCCCTCTGTCCATCTCCTTTCATATTAATCCTTTCTTCTCCTCTTTCCTTCCTCTCTTCCTCCTCTCCTCTTTGCCTCTTGCTTTAAAATATAGACGCGTTCCCCCTCTCCCTCTCTCTCATACAGATTCTGAGCCCAACCTCTCTCTCTCTCTCTCGCTCTCTTGCTTTTTCTCTCTCTTTCCCTGTGTCCCTCCCCCTCCCTCTTTACGTTTCCCCCTCCCTCCATCCTGTCTTTCCCTCGCTGGTTCAGTTAGTCAAAAAAGAGATCCACGGAAGAAAAGAAAAGGGGGGAAAGGCAGGACGAGAGAGAGCAGGAGTGGGGCAGGCTGGGGCGAGGGGTGTGGGGTCTCAGCCCTCTGTTGTGGGGGGGGTGGGGGGTTGAGATACACCCCACCTGTTTGTTCTCACTACCATGGACTGCCTCTGCATTGTGACTACAAAGGTAAGCTGACCTGTCGTTTCTTTCACTTAGAGTGAGAGTGAGAGAGAGAGGTGAACATGTGTGTGAGAGGGGGGAGAGAGAGAGAGAGAGAGAGAGAGAGAGAGAGGGGTTAATTACCTCCTCGTGCTATTTGCTTTGTCTCATCCTGTATCTGTGTCTGGGGTAAACGGTCAACGTAACAGGGCAGCATGTCTTTGCAAAGATAGGATATTTGATCATTGTTTCTCTCCTGTTAGCACAATCCCATTCTCTCTTTGTGGTCTTTTTGGCCCCTTATGTATTTGATTTGAGAGTGCACTGCCCGAGAGGCGTGTGTTAGAAAGCAATGTCCCTGTCTTTCTCTATAATTCTCTGTTTCTCCCACTCTTTTTTCTATCTCCCCCTCTGTTCGCGTGTGCTAGCTAGCCGTGATCTGGTTAACCTGCGTGACTGATTACTGTAGGAGTGAGTTAGTGAATAGACCTGTGGTTGTGGTGGTAGTTGGAAGGGCCATGGTAGGAGATGGGTCCGGGCTGGGCTCCCAGCATGCCTCAACCTCATTTAGACCCACTCTCACCCTAACCACTGCCATGTAGCTAGCTCACACTCTGAGTCTGCACACACACAAACACACACATACACACTCACAGCGTGTGTTATATCACACGTACGAGACAAGTGACAGGCTTGGGCCGATAGGCTGGGGCAGACCCTGTCGTGAAATTGGCTCCCATAGAGAGAGCGTTTATGTAATGCCGTCCAAGCCGTCTCTCATGGGCTGGTGTCTGTTCCTCAACCATTCAGCCTGCTTCCAGTCCCAGGCTCTCTCCCTTCCTCTCTTCAGGAATTCTGGTGGGTTTTCACGCACACTCACAGTGTCCAGGGCGTAGGAGCGTAGTAAAACCCCCCCCCCCCCTCATATAAGAAATTATTATAATAATTCAGAAAAACTTTTATTCAGAAAAATGAGTCACCACATTTGTTGAGGGACTGCTATTTTGAAAAGGCCTCTGCTGCTGGAACGTGAGTCACTTGCCCCGCCCCCACTGACTACTTCATTCTCACTCTCGGTTGTTACAAGCAGTGTGGCAGTGCGTAACACAGGAGGCTGCTGAGAGGAGGACGGCTTATAATAATGGCCGGAAAGGAGCAATTGTAATGGCATCATACACCTGCAAACCATGTGTTTGATGTATTTGGTACCGTTCCACTCATTCCACTCCAGTCAAAACCACCAGCCCGTTCTCCCCAATTAAGGTGCCACCAACCTCCTCTGTGTGAGTGATAGATAAAGCACTGTATAGCACCACCATCATTACTCACTGCACCAGGTAAAGTAACTGTTGTTTGCAACAACAAAGGAAGTTTAAGTAGATAAACTGTGATATGTTAGAATGAAACTTGAGCTACTATAAGCTTTTTCTCCTGGCTATTTTATTTATATTTAACCCTTATTTTACCAGGTAAGTTGACTGAGAAACAATTGTCATATACAGCAACGACCTGGGGAATAGTTACAGGGGAGAGGAGATGAATGTGCCAATTGGAAGCTTGGGATAATTAGGTGGCCATGATGGTATGAGGGCCAGATTGGGAATTTAGCCAGGACACCAGGTTTAACATCCCTACTCTTATGATAAGTGCCATGTGATCTTTAGTGACCACAGAGAGTCAGGACACCTGTTTAACGTCCCATCTGAAAGACAGCACCCTACACAGGGCAATGACCCCAATCACTGCCCTGTGATTTTTTTTGTGTGGAAATAATGCCTTTTCCTGGCCCTCAAACACCACTTCCAGCAGCATCTGGTCTCCCATCCAGGGACCGACCATGCTTAGCTTCAGAGCCATCCAGCAGTGGGATGCAGGGTGCTAGTTAGCTTTACATTTACAGTTTAGTCATTTTTAGCTGTGAGGTTTTATCTAACCAGCTAACGCTGGGTAGTTCTGGCCATGTGAAAAACTGATAGTGAATGTTTTCAACTCAAGAATACTTGCTAGCTACAGAATTGCTTGCACAATCACTATCTTAGTCTTCATCATAGTTAGCAATGGATGTGCCACCAGTCAAGAAGATAGTGCAAAGGATTGTAAGTAAGGTTCTTGGCAACTGCCTGCACACCACCCCTCGCAAACTAGCTGACAAAATAGAGTGCTTTAAACTTAGATGTCTTTAACTTCATCACAGTGATTATGGGTCATGAAGGTGTGTTCCATGTGTTAAGACTTTGGTGCTGTCATGACCATGGCAGGAGAGTGACAGCCATGAACAGACAAACATCCGGAGAGGGAGAGAAAGAGAGAGAGAGGCCACAAACCAACAGGTAAGATAGTGAGAAGTGTCTCTCCAAGCCCATAGAGTTCATAGACTGATGAGCTGTCATAATGTGAATCAATCTGAATGATCATATATGATCTCTGATTAAATGATAGCAGCTTAAAGGCCCAGTACAGTCAAAAATGTGATTTCCCTGTGTTTTATACAGTTGAAGTCGGAAGTTTATATACACTTAGGTTGGAGTCATTAAACTCGTTTTCCAACCACCCCACACATTTATTGTTAACAAACTATAGTTTTGGCAAGTCGGTTAGGACATGTACTTTGTGCATGACACAAGACATTTTTCAAACAATTGTTTACAGACAGATTATTTCACTTATAATTCACTGAATCACAATTCCAGTTGGTTAGAAGTTTACATACACTAAGTTGACTGTGCCTTGAAACAGCTTGGAAAATTCCAGAAAATTATGTCATGACTTTGGAAGCTTCTGATAGGCTAATTGACATAATTTGAGTCAATTGGAGGTCTACCTATGGATGTATTTCAAGGCCTTCCTTCAAACTCAGTGCCTCTTTGCTTGACATCATGGGAAAATCTAAAGAAATCAGCCAAGACCTCAGAAAAAATTGTAGACCTACCTTCAAGCAATCTCCAAATGCCTGAAGGTACCACGTTCATCTGTACAAACAATAGTACGCAAGTATAAATAACATGGGACCACGCAGCTGTCATACCGCTCAGAAAGGAGACACGTTCTGTCTCCGCGAGATGAACGTACTTTGGTGCGAAAAGTGCAAATCAATCCCAGAACAACAGCAAAGGAGCTTGTGAAGATGCTGGAGGAAACAGGTACAAAAGTATCTATATCCACAGTAAAACGAGTCCTATATCGACATAACCTGAAAGGCCGCTCATCAAGGAAGAAGCCACTGCTCCAGACTACGGTTTGCAACTGCACATGAGGACAAAGATCATACTTTTTGGAGAAATGTCCTCTGGTCTGATGAAACAAAAATAGAACTGTTTGGCCATAAAGGCCGTCATTCTGTTTGGAAGAAAAAGGGGGAGGCTTGCAAGCCGAAGGTCACCATCCCAACCGTAAAGCACGGGGGTGGCGGCATCATGTTGTGGGGGTGCTTTGCTGCAGGAGGGACTGGTGCACTTCACAAAATAGATGGCATCATGAGGTAGGAAAATTATATGGATATATTGAAGCAACATCTCAAGACATCAGTCAGGAAGTTAAAGCTTGCTCGCAAATGGGTCTTCCAAATGGACAATGACCCCAAGCATACTTCCAAAGTTGTGGCAAAATGGCTTAAAGACAACAAGGTCAAGGTATTGGAGTGGCCATCACAAATCCCTGACCTCAATCCCATAGAAAATTTGTAGGCAGAACTTGAAAAGCTTGTGTGAGCAAGGAGGCCTACAAACCTGACTTAGTTACACCAGCTCTGTCAAGCGGAATGGGCCAAAATTCACCCAACTTATTGTGGGAAGCGTGTGGAAGGCTACCCGAAACATTTGACACAAGTTAAACAATTTAAAGGCAATGCTACCAAATACTAATTGAGTGTATGTAAACTTCTGACCCACTGGGAATGTAATGAAAGAAATCAAATCTAAAATAAATTATTCTCTCTACTATTATTCTGACATTTCACATTCTTAAAATAAAGTGGTGATCCTAACTGACCTAAACAGGGAATTTTTACTAGGATTAAATGTCAGGAATTGTGAAAAGCTGAGTTTAAATGTATTTGGCTAAGTTTTATGTATTCTTCCGACTTCAACTGTATATATTTACAAACTAGAAGGTTGGAATAATACTGTGAAAATGATGATAATGCCCTTTTAGTGTAAGAGCTGTTTGAAAAGACCAGCTGAAATTTCAGCCTGTTTGATCGGATGAATTTCGGCCTGCCTGGTAACATTACCAGGCGATAAATGAGTTAATAGACCAATAAGAAAGAGAGTTCCTAATCTCTTTGCCAATAACTGCCAGTTTTCAGTTTTCTCCTCACCACTCAGACCATTCCCAGACAGTCCGAGCAAAATTCTTGTTTGAGAAATTTGCTATGTTTATTTTTGACCATTTTAATTGAAAACAATCACAGTAAGGTACTTAATTATTACCCAGAAATGATTTGATATTGAAACAAAAACAGCTACATTTTACCTTTAAACGAGAGCAGGGATGGGCAACTGGCGGCTCGCGCCCTTTTGAAGTCCCTCGGATCAATTTCCAAAATTGGAACTCAGTCGGGGTCTCAACTTCCTGTTGAGAAATACTGCTGATCAATCAAATTTCGAAATTGCACCTTGTGCATTCTACTGTTCTATTGTCAGTCACTTACAGTCAGTCAATTAGCCCATGCCAGCTAACATTTGTTAGATTGCTAAATTAGTTTAGCGACCAGCTATCTAAACTTGTTATCATGGCCCCATTGATTTTGTTAGTCAGTCTCACTCAGATATCATATTAAAAACTGCAGACATTTCTCTCCACCCTATCGCTAGATGTGTAGAATTGCAGGAAATGAGCTATAAAACAGTACATTTTCCTCTCTGCCCCTGGCAAATTGAGTAGAATTGCACAAAACTTAGTGTCACCTGACTGTGGATGTAGGTACGCAGACCCACGAGCTACTGCACCCCTCATGATGAGTTCAGTTTTTTTGTGCCCCCCACCCCAGGTCAAAGTTGCCCATCCCTGATCTAGAGGGTGTATTTCATGTGTTAACTTCATGCAGCCGTGATGATATTTTATTTTGGATAATATTGTGTAGATTGATTCATTTCAGTTTGACCTTTCATCCCTGCCTTTAAAAAAAATGTAAAACCATTTTTAACTGTTTATGTTGCTGGTTATTATTATTATTATTACAGTTTAATAACTGTATTATGAGTTGAAAACATGACGCTAAGTTTCCACCCATACAGTATGTAGAGCAGCAATAGTAACAACCTGACAGGGGAAGTGAGAGAAATACTAGGAAATGAATCGTACGGTAGCAGAGAATGAGTACAAAATGGTTGTTTCATTGAATATATCCACGTTAACAGTCACACTGGTATTCAGTACAGTATGAATGGCCATGGCCTTAAGACTGATTGGACTGTACCAGAGGAAGTGCCCCTCTATAAGGCCCCCCTTAGCATTGTAAATTCACCCATTTATAAAAAGTGCCCCCCCCTAATGTTGCTCCTACTCCCCTGCACAAGTGTCACACACATACGCACGCACGCACGCACGCACACTCACACACACACACACACACACACACACACACACACACACACACACACACACACACACACACACACACACACACACACACACACACACACACACACACACACACACACACACACACACACACACACTCAATCATTCAATCACTCTCACACACATTCACAAACACACGAACAACATGGCGGCTGCTCCTGCATGCTGGTTATGGGATGCTGGCTGTGGGATGCTGGCTGTGGGATGCTGGCTGTGGCAGTGTGTGGGAACCATGCCAGTAGGAGGAGCGTGGGACAGATGAAAACGAGCCATCTCATACACACACTGAATGAACTTGGGCAGACTTGTGGAAATGTGGTCCAGTATTTGCTCAGTGTGTGGGAACTTTCACCACAAGCCCAGAGTTTTTTTTATAGAGGGGGGAAGAAAGCTTTGTTTTTTTCAAATTAGGTAAATCATTGCTTACTTAGCCATGGAGAATCAGATTAATTTGCTTATCAATCAGTTCAAGTGTATTTGATGTAAGCTAGTTCCCTTGACAACAGAGCTCCTTATGGCCAGCTGACAGAGATAGCAGTGATAGGGAAGATGAACGTGGGGGTTAGGGAAAATAGGATTTTTAATGGGAATCCATTTTTTTGGTCCCCACATGGACAGTAAAACAAAAGTGTGTGTGGTTTTAACGGTTGGCAAAGCATGCATCTCAGTGTATTGCACATTTGATTCTGTACCACTGAGCAGAGACAATTAATGACGTGCTATAAATATGACAATATGGCTAACAGGCTTCTCTGGACTCCCTGGTGAGCTTTAATGTGTATTAATGCAGGCTGAGATGTATTTAAACTGCAAAGCAACGACAAGCTTAACTAGCTCAATTAAAGAGCAGAGAGAGAGAGAGAGAGAGGGAGAGAGAGAGAGAGAGAGAGAGGGGGAGAGGAAGAGAAAGAGAGAGAGAGACTCCATCAGGCCTTCATTTAATTAATAATACAGGTACACCTACGGTAAAATCTAACTCCTCACTCTCCCTATATCTATCCCTGTGTAGGATAACAACATGCCATAGCTATATTGTTATGGAATAGTTTTGTCCTTTGATAGCTTTTCATGTTTTGTACCTGACTTCAAGGAAAAGCGTTGATTCAACTCGAATTCAAAATGGCTGTGTCTTCTGCCCATCAAGCTGTATTCTAGCTCTGTGTTTGGTGCAATGGACCAGTAGAGAGAGAGGAGGTCCATGCCTGCTTCCATAGGCATAGTCATACTCTTTCATCCTCCTCTTTTTGCTGTTTCACTCATGATGTTTCCTCTGTCCTCTTTGCTCACTATCACTCGTTCTATTTACTCCCCCATACTATTGCAGAAGGCTGAAACATCCATCCCTGTTTGAATATAATTATGCCGGCTAACAGACCTCAGGAGTTTCTTTAGACATGCCATGAACACTGATCGAAGAATCGACTATGAAAGAGCACGGTCGGTATCCATGGATATCTGACAACCTTGTTCCAGGATCACACATCTCTCGCAGAGCGAGAAAAAGCTCGGAGCTGGCAGAGGGAGGAAGGCCCACTTTTGCCAAACATTCTGAGGAAGATGGTGGTCAATTTGAAAAGGGAAGCTAAATTCGTGCATGGAGAAGCGAGTCTCTTTAATGGTGGGTGATAAAGCATTAATGGTGACTGGCGGTAGTGCAGGTGAGGAGTGTGACAGCTCGTGTAGCCGTCAGGTAGCAGGTCAGCTGTGTGATTTGACCAGTGACGCCCACGCTCAGGAGGTCATGTGAGTGGTAATTGGTTTCCTGCAGCACTCAGGGGCTTTACCTGTGTGGGAGACTTTGGACCTAGCGATGTGAGCTAGCATTTACTGCAGCAGCAGATTGTATATGAGCACGATGTAAGGACCCTCTTAGTTAAATGGATAATAACAGATGATTGGCATTGAGCATCACTGTATCAAGGGTTTTGAATGAGACTGTTATTAACCCTTACTCTATAGAACACAAGTCAGCTAGAAATAAAGGACGTGTCAGTCAGCTGCTAAGTCTGACTTACAGTAGGTCACTTCCTACATTCTCACAGAGTGACTGACCCCTAACCCCTGACCCTTAACCCTGTGGATGGCTCTCTGTGTTCACTGTGAACAGTAGGTGAAAGACACAGGGGAAGTGAGAAAAGTGGAGGGGGAGGTCAAAATCAATTCTGTAAGTCTTTTTCAATCCCACGTTACATCGATGACAAAACATGTATTTACAGTAATAGGTAATAATTATGGTAGGCAGGTAGAGTATAATTGCTATGAAGGTGCAGCTTCTACAAAGCAGCTGTGATTGCATATTCAGGTTCTTGGGATTGCATCGTGGAGTTTATTTTTTACATGAATTAGGTTTGCAAACAAACGCAAATTGATTGTGATAAAACTTCCCCTCACTCTAAAACGATGACTTTTTATTATCACAGTTTACAGTTTTGCAAATATCTGACATTGTGTAATTTCATCCACCAGCAGCCAATTGAGCACGTGGACAAGGTTAGAAATTATACAAGCCACAAGCCACAAACAGGTAAATAAATAACAGACTATTCTATGACCATATACAGTGGCGGCCTGTCATTCAGGTCAGGTGAGGCTTGTTATTTTGGTGTACATTTTTTGCAAACAATGTATTTTTTAAATTTTTAAATATCATTGAGTTAATAAAGCCGCATACAAACATGGTCTCTTTTTTGTTTTCTTGAGTAAGGCAGCTCCAAAATGCAGGAGTTTCAGCCTAGCTCAGTGCTTTCTGTGGTGGTGGGGCAAGCCAGCAGAAAATACGGAGCGTTGCGCCGTGATTGGCTCAGTGTTCTGTCACTCATGGGGACACTACGTCTAAGGGTAGAATCTACTGGCAAATCCTTTTTAATCCTTGTCATATGAAGAGAAATTATAGATAAAACGTATCGGTGCTCATCGGCCTTTGGACATAAACATTACACAACAAGTTGGAAATCGCAAATTCAACAATGAGTGGTTTGTAAGGAATCAGTGGCTAACTGCAAGCATTGCAAAGCAATCATTAGCCTGCCATTCAGTGGCTGTGGCTGTGTAGTCCCAAGTCTAAGATTAAGGATCTTTTTTCCTAGTTTAAAATGATAAACATTCAACATTGGCCATGCTGTCAATGAAGTATGATTTGTGCCGCGCTCAAAACAACTGTTAACTCGGAACTGCAAAATCTGACTTTAGTGAGTTCAAGACATCTGGAAACTCAGGGGGAAATGAGCTACGACTGGGAAAATAAGTTTTGAACATTCATCCAACTCGGAATTGTAAATCGGGAACGCACCTCTTTCTAGAGCTACAACCTGAAGATTGCTGACGTCATCATGATTCAAGGTTTTTTTTTTTTTTAGTTCCCAGTTGTCTTGAAAGCACCATAAATCCAGAGAATTCCAGACTTTGATGACAAAATTTGATGACAAAATTTACCCACAAAGGACCGCCGCGCCACTTTCCTGTTCAAGTGAGCACAGCACAACAGGGTGAGTCCAAAAATGTATTGTATGCTGCTGCATAAATGATGTAATATTTCAGGGAGATATGTATACTGTAGCTAAGAATGTAGTATGTTGTGTAATGAGCTGTTAGTCGCCCATGTGCCTCACCCTAATAATTTGGTTGATTTTCACCTCTTAACTTCGCTTACTGTTCTGACTTGGTGGTGCACATGTAGCCTATAACCTGTTTTTGAGGAATGTAATCATTGAATATTGTAAGAGCTTTCATTGTCTGCTTATATGCCCCCTTTATTTATCCTACCGTTCTGACTTGGTGTAAAGGGAGAACACTGTAAGAACTGCCCATGTTCTGAATTCTGTCGCTGTACAGTTCAAAAGTGCTGAACAAATAGTTATATTGACAACGTCCGTCGTCGCTCGCTCATTAATGTCTTAATCGAAATTACGGATTGCCTCTTATCTGCTTGTCCTCCCCTTATGCCATAGTTTGTACATCTCAATTGTCAGTAGAAACCACATTTGTTTAAGCAAGTCAGCCATCAGCTATGTTTTTTTTAGGCAGTACATGAGGCTGAATTAACTGTTTCGCTGCCAGACAAGGCTCCGCTGACAGCCAGGTGTAGCAGTGGTATAGTGCAGTTCATGTATTGTTTAGTGTTGTGTCGTGGCTTTGCTGGCATGCTTCCAATTATAGTTTTTTTAGGCCCACCAAGATTTACATGCTAAAATCCCCACTGACTGTATCTATCCATACTGTACCTAGTAATTTAATTACCATGTAAATACAATGTTTTTGGGGACATGCAGGACTTTCATGTCAAGGTGAGACATCCTATTAACTAAGATAAATAACACGATGACTGTAACTGGGGGCTATTGTGCAGATGTTCTGAGATGTGAAGAATACTCGCCAGTGATTGAAAAGTTCACCCTCAAGGTCACTGTGATATGAGTTTATATGAACCAGCTGGTCAGGTCTTAAAATCCCATCCCTCTTTGAGAGGACACAGAGTTCTTTTCCCATTCTCCTTTCCTGTCGCTCTCTCTTCCTCCTCTCCTCTCTTGTCACACTCCCTTTGTCTCTCTCCTCCTTCGTCACATTCCCTAACCTCCACGTCTCCTCTCACACCCCCTCTTTTCCTATTCTGCCTTTCCTCTCTCCTCCGTGTTCATTCTTCCTGCCTCTTCCACCCGTATAATCTCCTGGATTTGCCTCTTTCCTCTTTTCCCACTCTCCCCTCTTCTTATCTCCCTTCTCCCCTCTCCTAGCTCACCTCCCCTCTCTCCACTCCTCCTCCCCTCTTTCCCCTGTTCCCCTGTCTCATCTCCACTCTCTAGGCTTTCCTCATTAGTGCTTCTGAATTATACATTTGACTAGATGTACTCAAAGTCAGCAGATATGGTCTATGCGGGCATGACTGGTGTTCTTGTATGTACTATATATGTGTATGCGGCTGGCTGCTTTGCTTTAGCTTCAGTGTGAACATCTCTCCACCAGCTGCAGCCAGCTTTAGCCTCCATGTTTGTATTACTGTAACACTTGATGCTGTGTTGCCAGCTCTCCTTGGTGTTTTAAAGAACATGAATATTCTTACTGACAATCTGAAGCTATGCTGTGTGTGTGTGTGTGTTTGTGTGTGTGTGTGTGTGTGTGTGTGTGTGTGTGTGTGTGTGTGTGTGTGTGTGTGTGTGTGTGTGTGTGTGTGTGTGTGTGTGTGTGTGTGTGTGTGTGTGTGTGTGTGTGTGTGTGTGTGTGTGTGTGTGTGTGTGTGTGTGTGTGTGTGTGTGTGTGTGTGTGTGTGTGTGTGTGTGTGTGTGTGTGTGTGTGTGTGTGTGTGTGTGTGTGTGTGTGTGTGTGTTGGCAGGATGGGGGTTGAGAAGCTGGTGACTGCTGCTGCCTGCATGTCGGCCTATTCCTGAGAGTCTGTAAGATGGAGTTTAGCGGTCATATCTGAGCCCCCGTCACCCCTCGCCCGCAATCAAACAGACCCAGCCACTTCATTATTCATTCAGCTGGTGCTGCTGCGCAAAACTCTGCTCACCTTAACTTCTCGGACAAGACTGTGTCTCCTGAGTCCGTGTGTTCACAGTGTGTGTTCACAGTGTGTGTTCACAGTGTGTCCAGGTGTGTGTTTGAATCAGGTCTGTGTTCACAGTGTGTCCAGCTGTGTGTTTGAATCAGGTCTGTGTTCACAGTGTGTCCAGCTGTGTGTTTGAATCAGGTCTGTGTTCACAGTGTGTCCAGCTGTGTGTGAATCAGGTCTGTGTTCACAGTGTGTCCAGTTGTGTGTTTGAATCAGGTCTGTGTTCACAGTGTGTCCCGGTGTGTGTTTGAGTCATGTGTGTGTTTTCACAGTGTGTCCCGGTGTGTGTTTGAGTCATGAGTGTGTTCACAGTGTGTGTTCATAGTGTGTCCCGGTGTGTGTTTGAGTCATGTGTGTGTTCACAGTGTGTGTTCACGGTGTGTCCCGTTGTGTGTTTAAGTCATGAGTGTGTTCACAGTGTATGTTCACAGTATGTGTTCAAAGTGTGTCCCGGTGTGTGTTTGAGTCATGTGTGTGTTCACAGTGTGTGTTCACGGTGTGTCCCGTTGTGTGTTTAAGTCATGAGTGGGTTCACAGTGTGTGTTCACAGTGTGTGTTCAAAGTGTGTCCCGGTGTGTGTTTGAGTCATGTGTGTGTTCACAGTGTGTGTTCACAGTGTGTGTTCACAGTGTGTGTTCAAAGTGTGTCCCGGTGTGTGTTTGAGTCATGTGTGTTTATATTCCAGAGTAGGTGTGTTTCTGGTGTAGTGAGGAGTGTGTCTCTATTTGTAATATGTATTGTATTGTATCAGAGTGTAGTATGTGAATTCATAATGTGAACTCATAATACAGGTATTTGTATCAAGCGTGCATTTCAAAGGTGCATTTTCAGTGATAGTAAAATTAGTTCAATTCAACTTTCGTGTGTAGAGTGTGTAGGGTGTAGAGTGTGTATGGTGTGTAGTGTGTGTAGTGTGTGTAGGGTGTGTAGGGTGTAGTGTGTGTATGGTGTGTAGGGTGTAGTGTGTGTATGGTGTGTAGGGTGTGTAGGGTGTAGTGTGTGTAGGGTGTGTAGGGTGTAGTGTGTGTATGGTGTGTAGGGTGTGTAGGATGTAGTGTGTGTAGGGTGTGTAGGGTGTATAAGGTGTAGTGTGTGTAGTGTGTGTAGTGTTTGTAGTGTGTTTAGGGTGTGTAGTGTATGTGGGGTGTAGTGTGTGTAGTGTGTGCAGGGTGTAGGGGGTGTTGTATGGTGTGTAGGGTGTAGTGTGTGTAGGGTGTGTATTGTGTGTAGGGTGTAGTGTGTGTAGGGTGTATAGGGTGTGTAGGGTGTAGTGTGTGTATGGTGTGTAGGGTGTGTAGTGCTTGTGGGGTGTAGGGTGTGTATGGTGTGTAGGGTGTGTATGGTGTGTAGGGTGTAGGGTGTGTAGGGTGTGGTGTGTGTATGGTGTGTAGGGTGTTGTGTGTGTATGGTGTGTAGGGTGTAGTGTGTGTAGGGTGTATAGGGTGTGTAGGGTGTAGTGTGTGTAGGGTGTAGTGGGTGTAGTGTGTGGGGGGTGTGTAGGGTGTAGGGTGTGTAGTGTGTGTATGGTGTGTAGGGGGTAGTATGTGTAGGGTGTAGTGTGTGTATGGTGTGTAGGGTGTGTAGGGTGTGTAGGGTGTGTAGGGTGTAGTGTGTGTAGGGTGTAGCGTGTGTAGTGTGTGTAGGGTGTGTAGGGTGTGTATGGTGTGTAGTGTGTGTGTAGGGTGTGTATGGTGTGTAGGGTTGGTATGGTGTAGTGTGTGTATGGTGTAGTGTGTGTAGGGTGTAGTGTGTGTAGGGTGTAGTGTGTGTAGTGTGTGTGGGGTGTGTAGGGTGTAGGGTGTGTAGTGTGTGTAGGGTGTGTAGGGGGTAGTATGTGTAGGGTGTAGTGTGTGTATGGTGTGTAGGGTGTGTAGGGTGTGTAGGGTGTAGTGTGTGTAGGGTGTAGGGTGTGTATGGTGTGTAGTGTGTGTGTAGGGTGTGTGTGGTGTGTAGGTTTGGTATGGTGTAGTGTGTGTATGGTGTAGGGTGTGTTTGGTGTAGTGTGTGTAGTGTGTGTATGGTGTAGGGTGTGTGTGGTGTAGGGTGTGTATGGTGTAGTGTGTGTAGTGTGTGTAGGGTGTAGTGTGTGTATTGTGTGTAGTGTGTAGTGTGTAGTGTGTGTAGGGTGTGTAGGGGGAGTGTGTGTATGGTGTATTGTGTGTAGTGTGTGTATGGTGTATTGTGGGTACGGTGTAGTGTGTTTAGGGTGTAGTGTGTGTGTTGTGTGTGTAGGGTGTAGTGTGTGTATGGTTTATTGTGTGTAGTGTGTGTATGGTGTAGTGTGTGTATGGTGTATTGTGTGTAGTGTGTGTATGGTGTATTGTGTGTACGGTGTAGTGTGTTTAGGGTGTAATGTGTGTAGGGTGTAGTGTGTAGTGTGTAGTGTGTGTAGGGTGTAGTGTGTGTATGGTGTATTGTGTGTAGTGTGTGTATGGTGTATTGTGTGTAGGGTGTAGTGTGTGTAGGGTGTAGTTGTGTATGGTGTATTGTGTGTAGGGTGTGTGTGGCGTATTGTGTGTAGGGTGTGTGTGGTGTAGTGTGTGTAGGGTGTAGTGTGTGTAGGGTGTGTGTAGGGTGTGTATGGTGTATTGTGTGTAAGGTGTGTGTGGTGTAGTGTGTGTAGGGTGTGTAGAGTGTGGTGTGTGTGTGTGTGTGTGTAGTGTGTGTAGGGTGTAGTGTGTGTAGGGTGTGTATGGTGTAGTGTGTGTAGGGTGTAGTGTGTGTGGTGTAGTGTGTGTAGGGTGTGTATGGTGTAGTGTGTGTAGGGTGTAGTGTGTGTGGTGTAGTGTGTGTTGTGTGTGTGTAGGGATTTGTGTGTAGGGTGTAGTGTGTGTAGTGTGTGTATGGTGTAGTGTGTGTAGTGTGTGTGTGTGTGTGGTGTAGTGTGTGTAGGGTGTGTGTGGTGTAGTGTGTGTAGGGTGTGTGTGGTGTAGTGTGTGTGTGGTGTAGTGTGTGTAGTGTGTGTAGGGTGTGTAAGGTGTAGTGTGTGTAGGGTGTAGTGTGTGTGGTGTAGTGTGTGTAGGGTGTGTATGGTGTAGTGTGTGTATGGTGTAGTGTGTGTGGTGTAGTGTGTGTATGGTGTGTGTGGTGTAGTGTGTGTAGGGTGTGTATGATGTAGTGTGTTTAGGGTGTAGTGTGTGTCGGGTGTGTATGGTGTAGTGTGTGTAGGGTGTAGTGTTTGTAGGGTGTGTGTGGTGTAGTGTGTGTAGGGTGTGTATGGTGTAGTGTGTGTAGGGTGTGTGTGGTGTAGTGTGTGTAGGGTGTGTGTGGTGTAGTGTGTGTAGGGTGTAGTGTGTGTAGGGTGTGTGTGGTGTAGTGTGTGTGATTTGTCGTGGGTTCTGTGTTGAACTGATAGAGCGGATGGCTCATATTCGATCTCCACTCAAGGACACAGCCTCTGTCTCCTCTATGCTTCCACCAGGCGTGTGTGTGTGTCTGTGTGTGTGTGTGTGTGTTCAGCCAAAGGGCCAGAGGAGCAGAGCAACTGATCCTGCCAAAGTGCTCCCAGGGCGCTGTTAGTGGAGCGGGGAGGGCCTGCCCCGGTGCCAGCCTGCTGCCACCACACTGCCATATTGAGCTGTTCTGTCTGAGACGGGGCGAGGATTACAGTGGAGATTCATGAAGAGTTTAGTTTCAAAATGCTATATACACCAATTTTTCCCACTTTTGTTTTTTCATCAGAAATTCTTGCGTATGGGTACCTTCATGTGTGTATAAAATATAACTAACTGTTTTTAGATATTTTTATTTCTAGTTTTTTTATCTGTATTACAATGGGTTGTAAAATGCTAAAATTGGTGCCAAACGCTATACACTGAGTGTATTATTCATGAAGAACATCTTCCTAATATTGATTTGCACCCCCTTTTGGCCTCAGGACAGTCTAAATTCATCCGGGCATGGACTCTACAAGGTGTCGAAAGCGTTCCACAGGGATGCTGGCTCATGTTGACTCCAATACTTCCCACAGTTGTGTCAAGTTGGCTGGACGTCCTTTGGGTGGTGGACCATTCTTCAGATCACACGGGAAACTGTTCAGTGTGAAAAACCCAGCAGCGTTGCAGTTCTTGACACACTCTGTCCGATGCGCCTGGAACCTACTACCATACCCCGTTCAAAGGTACTTCAATCTTTTGTCTCGCCCGTTCACCCTCTGAATGGCACACATACACAATCCATGTCTCAAGGCTTAAAAATCCTTCTTTAACCTGTCTCCTCTCCTTCATCTACACTGATTTGAAGTGGATTTAATAAGTGACATCAATAAGGAGTCGTAGCTTTCACCTGGACTCACCTGGTCAGTCAATGTCATTAAAAGAGCAGGTGTTCCTAATGTTTTGTCCACTCGGTATATATATCCATTGTTTAGCTGGAATGGAATGTTGGTATCCTGTATATTTGACTGTGATAGGTGGTTGTCTCAGAGAAACAAGTAGCAATACTACTTGTTTCTCTGAGAGTGAGACGGATATATAGCATTTTGCAACAAAATTGTAAAGGTTTTCTTCCTGGGGTGAAGGAGAGGACCAAAATGCAGCGTAGCCAGTGCTCAACATGTTTAATTATAAGAACAAGTGAACACTACAAACAACTTACAAAATAACAAACGTGCAAAACCGATACAGACCTATCTGGTGCAGAACACAAACACAGAGACAGGTAACAACCACCCACAACGAACACAGTGAAACAACCTACCTAAATATGACTCTTAATTAGAGGAACGCAAAACACCTGCCTCTAATTAAGAGCCATACCAGGCAACCCTAAACCAACATAGAAACACACAACATAGAATGCCCACCCAAAACTCACGCCCTGACCATCACACACATACAAAACAACAGAAAACAGGTCAGGAACGTGACAGAACCCCCCCCTCAAGGTGCGAACGCCGGGCGCACCAGCACAAAGTCCAGGGGAGGGTCTGGGTGGGCATCTGACCACGGTGGTGGCTCAGGCTCCGGACGCTGTCCCCACACCACCATAGTCACTCCCCGCTTCTGTATCCCCCTCCCAATGACCACCCTCCAACTAAAACCACCTAAATGAAGGGGCAGCACCGGGATAAGGGGCAGCACCGGGATAAGGGGCAGCACCGGGATAAGGGGCGGCAGGTCCTGGCTGAGGAACTCTGGCAGGTCCTGGCTGAGGGACTCTGGCAGGTCCTGGCTGAGGGACTCTGGCAGGTCCGGGCTGAGGGACTCTGGCAGGTCCGGGCTGAGGGACTCTGGCAGGTCCGGGCTGAGGGACTCTGGCAGGTCCGGGCTGAGGGACTCTGGCAGGTCCGGGCTGAGGGACTCTGGCAGGTCCGGGCTGACGGAAGGCTCTGGCTGATCCGGTCTGGCGGAAGGCTCTGGCTGATCCGGTCTGGCGGAAGGCTCTGGCTGATCCGGTCTGGCGGAAGGCTCTGGCTGATCCGGTCTGGCGGAAGGCTCTGGCTGATCCGGTCTGGCGGAAGGCTCTGGCTGATCCGGTCTGGCGGAAGGCTCTGGCTGATCCGGTCTGGCGGAAGGCTCTGGCTGATCCGGTCTGGCGGAAGGCTCTGGCTGATCCGGTCTGGCGGAAGGCTCTAGCGGCTCCTGTCTGGCGGACGGCTCTAGCGGCTCCTGTCTGGCGGACGGCTCTGTAGGCTCATGGCAGACGGGCGGCTTTGCAGGCTCATGGCAGACGGGCGGCTTTGCAGGCTCATGGCAGACGGGCGGCTTTGCAGGCTCATGGCAGACGGACAGTTCAGACGGCGTAGGGCAGACGGGCTGTTCAGACGCCGCTGGGCAGACGGGCAGTTCAGGCGCCGCTGGGCAGACGGGCAGTTCAGGCGCCGCTGGGCAGACGGGCAGTTCAGGCGCCGCTGGGCAGACGGGCAGTTCAGGCGCCGCTGGGCAGACGGCAGACTCTGGCCGGCTGAGACGCACTGTAGGCCTGGTGCGTGGTACCGGAACTGGAGGTACCGGGCTAAGGACACGCACCTTCAGGCTAGTGCGGGGAACAACAACAGGGCACACTGGACTCTCGTGGCGCACTCTAGGCCTGGTGCGTGGTACCGGAACTGGAGGTACCGGGCTGAGGGCACGCACCTCAGGGCGAGTGCGGGGAGAAGGAACAGTGCGTACAGGGCTCTGGAGACGCACAGGAGGCTTGGTGCGTGGTGCCGGAACTGGAGGCACTGGGCTGGAGACACGCACCATAGGGAGAGTGCGTGGAGGAGGAACAGGGCTCTGGAGATGCACTGGAAGCCTGGTGCGTGGTGTAGGCACTGGTGGTACTGAGCTGGGGTGGGAAGGTGGCGCCGGATATACCGGACCGTGAAGGAGGACACGTGCTCTTGAGCACCGAGCCTCCCCAACCTTACCAGGTTGAATGGTCCCCGTAGCCCTGCCAGTGCGGCGAGGTGGAATAGCCCGCACTGGGCTATGCAGGCGAACCGGGGACACCACCTGTAAGGCTGGTGCCATGTACGCCGGCCCGAGGAGACGTACTGGAGACCAGATACGTTGGGCCGGCTTCATGGCACTCGGCTCGATGCCCAACCTAGCCCTCCCAGTGCGGCAAGGTGGAATAGCCCGCACTGGGCTAAGCACGCGTACTGGGGACACAGTGCGCTTTACCGCATAACACGGTGTCTGACCAGTACGACGCTCTCTCACTCCACGGCAAGCCCGGGGAGTTGGCTCAGGTATCCAACCCGGCTTCGCCACACTCCCCTTTAGCCCCCCCCCCCCCAAGAAATTTTTGGGTGAGCCTCTCGGGCTTCCAGCCTCTCTTACGTGCTGCCTCCTCAATCCACCGCTCCTGGGCTGTGGCTGCCTCCTTCACCTCCCGAGAGCGGCGATTCTCTCCAACCCTTCCCCAGGGTCCTTTTCCGTCCATGATCTCCCAAGACCATTCCTCCTGTGTCCAGTAGTCCTGTGTACTGGGCCGCTGCTGCTCCCCGTTGCTACGCTGCTTGGTCCTGGTTTGGTGGGTGGTTCTGTAAAGGTTTTCTTCCTGGGGTGAAGGAGAGGACCAAAATGCAGCGTAGCCAGTGCTCAACAAGTGAACACTACAAACAACTTACAAAATAACAAACGTGCAAAACCGATACAGACCTATCTGGTGCAGAACACAAACACAGAGACAGGTAACAACCACCCACAACGAACACAGTGAAACAACCTACCTAAATATGACTCTTAATTAGAGGAACGCAAAACACCTGCCTCTAATTAAGAGCCATACCAGGCAACCCTAAACCAACATAGAAACACACAACATAGAATGCCCACCCAAAACTCACGCCCTGACCATCACACACATACAAAACAACAGAAAACAGGTCAGGAACGTGACAAAAATATGATTATTTGCCTCTCTGAAATGAAACAATCAAGTGATAGATTTCAAACAAATACATGTCTGTCATTGAGCAACCACATAGCCACGATTAATGTTCTGTACACAAAAAAAAACAAATCTACCAACATTTCTGATAATAGATATATGGTGTTTTGGAATGAAACTCTTCACATACTGTCAGGTACACTTGATACTTCACAGACAGCGTTTTCTCTCTGTGCGTGTGTGTTCGTGTGTGTGTTCGTGTGTTCGTGCTCGTTCTCCTGCTAGTGCGTTTTAGCGTTTGCACAGTTTACTTGTGTTTCTTTGCCAGATCTTCCTCCCTCCTCCTGCTCTCTCCTCATACCTGATTCCAGTCTCTTCATCCCCTCTTCTCATCCTGACCTCTGTCTTTTCAAAGATCTGTTGAATGTGTCTGTATTCAACCCCACGAAAGCTCAGAATAAATAATAACAGTAAATCATACCATAGATTTGCTTTGCAGTATGACTTAGTAGAATTAACACACCTGAACACGATCTTTCACAGACTGCAACCCACACGTCACTACAACCCACATCACCACACTCAAACCTACATCTGTACAAAGCCCCAGATCTACACACTCAGACACCCCACACACTGTGCCCTCGATCCACACACTCCAACCTATCCACACACAAAGCCACACACCTAAAGTTGCACCCACTACACGCATTGTACAGTCAGAAGAATACACCAATCCACACGCAAGCCACTTCAACAACCAAGTGCACTGACTCGCAATAGGAACGAGGAAGAAACAGTCTCGACCTTTGTCCCAAATCCTAATGGAATTGGAGATGTTGCGTTACACACAGAATCCACACACAGACCCGGTTTCCTGACTCTTTATCCTGGTGCTTGTTGGTGTCTGTGTCACTGTCTGTCTGGGAATCATCCCTGCTACAGACGACAGGTTGGATCTGTTGTGGGGTGTTTGGGCTTCGTCCCTTCACATTGGGTTAGACGAGTAATGCTGCAACGTGACCCGTCCCTAGTGTATGGACTTCTGAGTCTGACGGACTGCTTTACACTGCTGAATGCCTGACTGTGGCTAACTGGCTGGCTGTTTGTCTGACTGAATAGCTGGCTGGCTGGATGAATGGATGGATGAATGGATGAATGGGTGAATGGATGCTGGCTGGCTGGCTAGATGTATGAATGGATGAATGGATGGATGAATGGATGCTGGCTGGCTGGCTGGCTGACTGACTGAATAGCTGGCTGGCTGGATGAATTGATGGATGAATGGGTGAAAGGATGCTGGCTGGCTGGCTGGCTAGATGTATGAATGGATGGATGAATGGATGCTGGCTGGCTGGCTGACTGACTGACTGAATAGCTGGCTGGCTGGATGAATTGATGGATGAATGGGTGAAAGGATGCTGGCTGGCTGGCTGGCTAGATGTATGAATGGATGAATGGATGGATGGATGCTGGCTTTCTGAGAGTGGTGTTCCTCCACTCTCAATTTCCACTGCTGTCTCAGACCTGAGTCATATAGGAGGAATCTAAATGAGGAAGGAAAGGGGGAGGTGTGTGTGTGTGTCAGAGAGAGAGAGAGAGAGAGAGAGAGAGAGAGAGAGAGACAGAGAGAGAGAGAGACAGAGAGAGACAGAGAGAGAGAGAGAGAGAGACAGAGAGAGAGAGAGACAGAGAGAGACAGAGAGAGAGAGAGATGTCCTTTGGCGTCAAGGGAGGAGGAGATCCATACAAGACATCCCTTTGATCCCACACTGTATAAAGATGATGATAATGGTGATGATGTCAGAGGTATTGGCCTTTCAAATGGATCAGATACTATTAGCGGTCAACACACTCTTCAACATAGAATAGGCTGACACCTTGTGGCGTATTGTTAAACTGCAGTGTATGAGTGCATTAAATGTAAATCTAGCCCAGGGACACAGTGCTTTTCTATGGCTTCACTACTCATGTCACGTCATTCAATTCATTATATTCCTGTACATTACCCTAGATCCTAATTCACATAGCGTCTGTCGTTTAGCCTAGCTTTTAGAGCGGCAGGTAGCCTTGTGGTTAGACTGTTCACCAGTAACCGCTTGCTAGTTCAAATCCCCGAGCCAATGGTGACCCTGGCTGTGACCCCACTCTCAGGGGGAGATGGGATATGCAAGAAACACATGTACTATATGAAATTATTGTTATATGAGACCACTTTAAAACAAAGAATCAGTTGAGAGAATGAGCATGACTGTCTCCAGACCTAGCCTAGTGGTTTGGGAGCAATGGTAGTTTTCCCTGATCTGTTCATTTGAAATGGTCAAATCTGAAATTCTAGTCAGGAAGAACAGGGGGGCTTTAACCAAATCAAATTTATTTATATAGCCCTTCTTACATCAGCTGATATCTCAAAGTGCTGTACAGAAACCCAGCCTAAAACCCCAAACAGCAAGCAATGCAGGTGTAGAAGCATGGTGGCTAGGAAAAACTCCCTAGAAAGGCCAAAACCTAGGAAGAAACCTAGAGAGGAACCAGGCTATGAGGGGTGGCCAGTCCTCTTCTGGCTGTGCCGGGTGGAGATTATAACAGAACATGGCCAAGATGTTCAAATGTTCATAAATGACCAGCATGGTCAAATAATAATAATCACAGTAGTTGTCGAGGGTGCAGTAAGTCAGCACCTCAGGAGTAAATGTCAGTTGGCTTTTCATAGCCGATCATTAAGAGTATCTCTACCGCTCCTGCTGTTTTTTCTAGAGAGTTGAAAACAGCAGGTCTAGGACAGGTAGCACGTCCGGTGAACAGGTCAGGGTTCCATAGCCGCAGGCAGAACAGTTGAAACTGGAGCAGCAGCACGGCCAGGTGGACTGGGGACAGCAAGGAGTCATCATGCCAGGTAGTCCTGAGGCATGGTCCTCCGAGAGAGAGAAAAAAGAGAGAAAGAGAGAATTAGAGAGAGCATACTTAAATTCACACAGGACACCGGATAAGACAGGAGAAGTACTCCAGATATAACAAACTGACCCTAGCCCCCCGACACATAAACTACTGCAGCATAAATACTGCATAAACATGCTGCATTGCAAAGAACAGGCTCCCCTGAAGTCTTTTGTGTGGGAAAAACTGCAACCTCTGCATCTGTCTCAGGCAACACTGAATAGAGATACAAATATTACAGATTAAGGAAGATTAATGAACTGATTATATGAAGGCATAAACATACACACATGTGCTAACGCGCACACACGTGCAGTACACACACACGCGCAGTACACACACACACGCACAGTACACACACACGTGCAGTACACACACACACGCACAGTACACACACACGCGCAGTACACACACACACGCACAGTACACACACACGTGCAGTACACACATGCGCGCAGTACACACACACGCGCGCAGTACACACACGCGCGCAGTACACACACGCGCGCAGTACACACACGCGCGCAGTACACACACGCGCGCAGTACACACACGCGCGCAGTACACACACGCGCGCAGTACACACACACACGCAGTACACACACGCGCAATACACACACACGCAGTACACACACAGTACACATACACACAGTACATACACACACGCAGTACACACACACGCAGTACACACACACACGTGCAGTACACACACAAACACGCAGTACACACACGCGCAGTACACACACGCGCAGTACACACACACACACGCAGTACACACACGCGCGCAGTACACACACACGCACAGTACACACACACAGTACACACACACACGCACACACACACGCAGTACACACACACACAGTACACACACACGGAAGTACACACACACGCAGTACACACACACGCAGTACACACACACGCACAGTACACACACGCGCAGTACACACACGCGCAGTACACACACGCGCAGTACACACACGAGCAGTACACACACCCACGCAGTACACACACGCGCGCAGTACACACACGCGCGCAGTACACACACGCGCAGTACACAAACGCGCAGTACACACACACACACACAGTACACACATACACACACCCACGCAGTACACACACACACGCGCGCAGTACACACACTCGCAGTACACACACACGCAGTACACACACGCGCAGTACACACACACACGCAGTATACACACGCGCAGTACACACACACACACTACACACACACACGCAGTACCCACATGCACAGTACACACACACGCAGTACACACACACGCAGTACACACACACAGTACACTTACACACACAGTACACACACACACACGCAGTACACACACACGCAGTACACACACACACACGCAGCACACACACACACGCAGTACACACACACAAGTGCAGTACACACACAAACACGCAGTACACACACGCGCAGTACACACACGCGCAGTACACACACACACACGCAGTACACACACGCGCGCAGTACACACACACGCACAGTACACACACACAGTACACACACACGCGCACACACACACGCAGTACACACACACACAGTACACACACACAGAAGTACACACACACGCAGTACACACACACGCAGTACACACACACGCACAGTACACACACGCGCAGTACACACACGCGCAGTACACACACGCGCAGTACACACACGAGCAGTACACACACCCACGCAGTACACACACGCGCGCAGTACACACACGCGCGCAGTACACACACGCGCAGTACACACACGCGCAGTACACACACACACACACACAGTACACACATACACACACCCACGCAGTACACACACACACGCGCGCAGTACACACACTCGCAGTACACACACACGCAGTACACACACGCGCAGTACACACACACACGCAGTATACACACGCGCAGTACACACACACACACTACACACACACACGCAGTACCCACATGCACAGTACACACACACGCAGTACACACACACGCAGTACACACACACAGTACACTTACACACACAGTACACACACACACACGCAGTACACACACATGCAGTACACACACACACACGCAGCACACACACATTACACACACACACACACACGCAGTACACACACACACAGTACACACACACACACACACACACACAGTACACACACACACACACACACACACACAGTACACACACACACACACACACACACACACACACACACACAGTACACACATGCACACACATGCAGTACACACACACGCAGTACACACACACACATGCAGTACACACACACACGCAGTACACACACACACGCAGCACACACGCAGCACACACGCAGTAAACACACGCAGTACACACACATGCACAGTACACACACACAGTACACACAGTACACACAGTACACACACACACACACACACACACACACACACACACACACACACACACACACACACACACACACACACACACACACACACACACACACACACACACACACACACACACATTTGAGTGGTTTGTTTGTTTCTGACTCTGTATCTTCATGTTCCTCTTATGGGTGATGTCAGTTGCCTAGCAACCAAGCTATCAGGGCTCGATTGTTGCCATGACAACATGGCAGGGTATCATGAAGAGAATAGAGATGAAAGGAGAGGGAAGGAGAAATGAGAGAGGGGCTGAGAGACCAAGAGAGGGAAAGGGGAGGGGAGTGAGAGTGAGTGAGGGAGAGCGGGAGAGAGGGAGAGAGGAAGAGAAAGTGTGATAGACAGAGAGTGTGTGAGACATTGATGAGTGTTGATGGTATAAAATCCGGAGTGTGCAGGTAGGAGGGTGACCTCTGCGTAGGCGGCAGTAGAGAATGCCTGTGAATGCAGAGAATAGGAAATTATCACTTTTTTACACGGTAGTATTCACGCATTGAATACAATGCAGATGTTCTGTACGATAAACCATTTGTTGAGCACCGTGTCGATGAAAATGTCTAGATGGCTGTTAGATACAGAACATGTTTGTCCAAATGCCCTCCATCTAATCCAAGGGGGCTCTCAGCCCAGCCACAGCTATTGTCAAAACACATCCAGCAACTCAGTCCAATGGAGCCTAGTCCAGTGGGGTCAGAGCTATTTTCACTCTGTTTACCTGCTGGTAAAATGACATCATGTTACGTAGCTTTGGTATGAATGTAGTTGGATCTGGGCCAGCACACAGACCTTGACCCTGTTTACACATGGTATTGGTGTTACACTCTCAAAATGTCCTCCTGAGGCAAATGAGGCCAAGTGTCGACACATCAGGTAGAATGTGCACCAAACGGCCCGCAACACTGCGCCCTATCACGTTTCTATTGGGCACGAGACGGGGAACCTGTCGAATAAGGTTCATGAAATCTCAATGCCGATACATGATATTATTTTGGACCCTTTTGAAGGCCAGGTGTGGTTGTGGTCACCAGGTGTAAATAGGGGTATGTTAATGTATGTTAGGTATGACGGTGGAACATAGTTATATTTAGATTTTTATACTCATTAAATCATGGTAAACAAATGTTCTGTTTGGACATCATCAGCAGATCATATCGTGACATTCATAATTCACTACATTTGAACTCTCGTTTGATTTGATTTGGATTTCTTAGGATCCCCCCAATTAACCGACGCCAATTGCGACAGCTAGTCTTTACTGGGGTCCGATACATAACGAAAAAGACATCACAGACAAAAGACTTTACAATGTACATACATTTAAAACCATTAACATGTAGTGTGTGTGTGCGCCTATCAGTTGCACTTACATGTCAGTACACACACACACAACCAGTAGGTCACATGGTGGAGAGGCGTTGTGCTGTGAGCGGTTTCTTTATTTGTTTTTTTTAAACCAGCTTTGCTGTTCGCTTGCGCTATATAAGATGGCAGGGGGTTCCATGCACTCATGGCTCTGTTTCCTTGAATGTGTTCTGGACCTGGGGACTGTGAAAAGACCCCTGGTGGCATGTCTGGTGGGGTAAGTGTGTGTATCAGTGCTTTGTGTAAGTTGACTGTTTGCACAGGTGGTCTGAGGATTGTGAGTTTTACCTTCTAGGTTACGATACTAAAGCTACAGATTATTCAAAAGGCAAAGAAAAACATTTTGGTTCTGTGGCTATAGGTTGTTTTGGAATTGGACCAGCCAATAGGTCATTTGAGTTGCAGATGAGTTGGCCTACTAATACTTCTACTGTTGCTTAGGTAGCTCCACATCATGTTGATTATAATGTGTACTCCAAGTGCTGCCAGAACACAGTTGGCTATTAAACAGCTATAATTGACCCTGCACAGTGCTTTCTCAAATGACAAATATTTTGGTTGGAATCCATGTGTCCTCATTTGAAAAAGCTGCAACAATATCACAGTCCAATACAGTGTTTCCTCCACTCTCAATTCCCACCGCTGTCTCAGACCTGAGTCATATAGAAGGAATCTAAATGAGGAAGGAAAGGGGGAGGTGTGTGTGTGTCAGAGAGAGAGGGAGAGAGAGAGAGAGAGAGACAGAGAGAGAGAGAGAGAGAGAGAGAGAGAGAGAGAGACAGAAAGAGAGAGAGAGAGACAGAGACAGAGACAGAGACAGAGAGAGAGTGAGAGTGAGAGTGAGAGTAAGAGTGAGAGTGAGAGTAAGAGTGAGAGTGAGAGGGAGAGGGAGAGAGAGAGAGAGAGAGTAAGAACAGTACAGCATGTTTGACTGGAAGAGCAGAAAATACATGCGAAAAGCGTAGGTGAGGTCTACACTCTCTTTCTCCTTCTCTCCCTCTCTCTCAATTCTCTCTCTCTCTCCCCTCACTGGCTGTGACAAAGATATTTTGTGAGTCACGGCTGGATCAGTCCGCCAGCTCTCTCTGTTCAGACCCTAGCCTTAACACTGAGACATACACTACACCAACTCTGTCTTCCAGGAAAAACTCTCTCTCCTCATCTGCTACGACAACCCCCCTCCCCCTCCGTCTCTTCCCCTCCCCACTTCTCTTTTTTTATTTCACCCCTACCCATCCACAGTCTCCCATCTCTCTCTCCCCCCCATCCCTCCATCCCTCCTTTACTGCGGGTGTCTGAGAGGCTGTTTTTCTGTGTCTCTCGCTCATGAAGGGCCGCACTAAGCTCCCTTCACTCTGCTCGTGTGTGGTAGGTAGATTTACCTCTCTCTGTGTCTGTTGTTCTTTCCTCTCACTCGCTCTCTCCGTCTGTGTCTGGCATGTCAGGTCGAAGTGTTGTTGATGTGTGGGTAGTTGCTGTGGGAGACGGGGGTCAATCTGTCTGTCTGTCTGGTCGTCTATAGCTTAGCACCGATAGGAGCTGGAGGTAAAGTCTCTGTTTTTGTCGTATGTCGTGCATGCTGTGTTTGGGTGTGTTCCTTAGATTTACAGTTATGGAGGCATACGCATGTGTGTGTAAGGCAGGGTGGGGACTTGTGTGAGAGCGTATGAACGTGTCCTGGCACATGTGGGTCTGTGTCAGAGTAAGTGCATATTGAGAGTGGTTTTAGTAGACTTGTTGAACACAGGAGTACATGGATGTATGTGCCTTTGATATACTCCCTCTGTTTTTGCGTTAGATAATATTTGTTTGGGTGTGTTAGTCTGTACAGTGTGTGTGTGTGTGTCTATTGTTTCTATTTACAGTATGCGTGTGTGTGTGTGTGTGTGTGTGTGTGTGTGTGTGTGTGTGTGTGTGTGTGTGTGTGTGTGTGTGTGTGTGTGTGTGTGTGTGTGTGTGTGTGTGTGTGTGTGTGTGTGTGTGTGTGTGTGTGTGTGTGTGTGTGTGTGTGTGTGTGTATGCGTGTGTGTGTGTAAGTGCATTAATGGGAACATGAGAGCATTGATTAGTTACTGGGAGCCCAGGTCTCCTCCAGGCTTAATAAGCTGAGTGGACATAAACAGTGCCTGAGCTGTCTGGCCATTACTGCACTGAGAGATGACTTAATGTAGCCAGAGCTGTGTGGTGTGTGTTTGTTTGTGTGTGTGCATTGCTGCGTGCGTGTGCGTGCGTGTCAGTCTCACTGTGTTTGTTGTGTCTCAGGGTGGTGGGTGTCTCGTCTGGAGTGGTGTGACAAGGTGACGTGTGTCAGGTCATTGTATGTCCAGAGATGATGCAGGTCTCAGTGGTCATAGAGAGGTAGGGGGAGACAGACCGGGGCTAAGGGAGGAACGTCAGACCCTGTAACTATTCACTCCACTACAATTGGCCCCTGAGGAAACCCTATATCCCTAATGCAGGTAGGTGCATTTAGCATGTCTAGAAAAGAGCAGAAGCCAACAGACAGGATTCTATGAATGTCTTTGAGCGTGTGTGTGTGTGTGTGTGTGTGTGCGTGCGTGTGCGTGTGCGTGTGCGTGCGTGTGTGTGTGCGTGTGCGTGTGCATGTATGTGTGCGTGCGTGCGTGAGTGCGTGTGTGCATGTGTGTGTGCATGTGTGTGTGTGCATGTGTCAGGGTGAAAGGGACATATTGTTTTGTCACAGGGGCCTTGGTCACATTGGTAATCTGTGGTCTGAAAGCAGAAGTAATTCGTTTGCACCAACACATTATGCTATATATAGCTGTCATCTGCATGCATTGACGGCATAGGCATAACACATCGTTTATGGTAAATTATGCACTGTGGATGTAGTTCTTGTGGAGAACCTACATTAGTACATGTTCTATGGAAATACAGGACATGAGGTTTAAAAAAGGGTTAGGCATAGATGACCCCTGTGTTAGAGTGACCAAACATCTGTTGACTGCGCCTTTAAAGAGGCAACAGGTCTCTGGCCTTCCCACTGGAGAGGACAAAAGGAGTGATGTCTTCCTGCAATGTTAGTGTTAACCAATCTGTTCACAGAGACCCCCAGGATTGGACGTTACTCTTCCAGCCCAGCGCTATAGCACGCCAGATTCAACTAGTCAAATGACCAAGCCTTTGGTCAGGATTGAACCAGGGGTGTTAGTCGTCGCTGGCGTTGAGCTGGAAGATAAATGTGTAGTCCTGTGGGTCCCTGACGAGGCTCCTCCTTTTCAGGTTGTCCAACACTGTTGCTGTAGGTCTTAAACAGGTAACAACAGGTAGCATTCTCTCAACAGGTCCTTTCAGATAGCGCCTCTCCTTGGGTTTCATGTCATGAATATCTGACAATCTGCAAGAGCTGTTATGCCGGGATTCTATTTATGTTACCTTATAACTGTTTTTGAGTTGATGATACCATTCATAGTGCTTTCATCTGACCTTCCACTGAGACAATGACTGTAGTAGTATACAGTAGTAATCACATTTACATAGAAACTGTGTACAGAGAGCCTTTTACCGGCCAGAATCCCATTCCCACGTTGATCTGAATGGTCCACAAAACATTATGTGATGAGAGAAGAAAGAGAACCCTATTACAATCAAGCTTACATTTATCCAGGATTAGTTAGCTTGAATTTATCCAGAGTTAGTTAGCTTGAATTTATCCAGAGTTAGTTAGCTTGAATTTATCCAGAGTTAGTTAGCTTGAATTTATCCAGAGTTAGTTAACTTGAATTTATCCAGGGTTAGTTAACTTGAATTTATCCAGGGTTAGTTAACTTGAATTTATCCAGGGTTAGTTAGCTTGAATTTATCCAGGGTTAGTTAGTTTGAATTTATCCAGGGTTAGTTAGCTTGAATTTATCCAGAGTTAGTTAGCTTGAATTTATCCAGAGTTAGTTAGCTTGAATTTATCCAGGGTTAGTTAGCTTGAATTTATCCAGGGTTAGTTCGCTTGAATTTATCCAGAGTTAGTTAGCTTGAATTTATCCAGAGTTAGTTAGCTTGAATTTATCCAGGGTTAGTTAGCTTGAATTTATCCAGGGTTAGTTAGCTTGAATTTATCCAGGGTTAGTTAGCTTGAATTTATCCAGGGTTAGTTAGCTTGAATTTATCCAGAGTTAGTTAGCTTGGAATTTATCCAGAGTTAGTTAGCTTGAAGTTAGTCAAGGCCATTGTATCCAGTAACCCTGGTGGGACTGAGGAGTCTGTATGTTGGTCCAAGCCCTGTAGGGAGGCACCCAGTAATGAGTCTCAACACTTCCCTGCTTGGAACAATGTTACAACAGTTTAGATGACCTTTAACCAGCCCTTCCAATAAAGGTATAATTCACCCAAATTCATTAATTGGTTCATGAATTCATCTGTTTTTTGTTTTGTAGTCTATGGGTCAGAAGTGACTGTAACCGACAATTAGGCTTTTGTCACTTAAATACAATAACAATGTATCCCCGGTGTTATAATCAAACCTAAGTCACATCAAATCACAGAAGAAAGGAGACTGTATCAGTCAAGGCCAGTGTCGCAGGAGGAAGGAGACCTATGGCCTGACTATACTATGCAGGAGGCTGTACAGGAGAGTTCATGACTGTATACTGTAGGAAGATGTATAGGATAGTTCATGACTGTACACTGTAGGAGGCTGTAGAGGAGAGTTCATGAGGACTGACACTGTAGGAGACTGTATAGGAGAGTTCATGACTGTACACTGTAGGAGGCTGTATAGGAGAGTTCATGACTGTACACTGTAGGAGGCTGTATAGGAGAGTTCATGACTGTACACTGTAGGAGGCTGTATAGGAGAGTTCATGACTGTACACTGTAGGAGGCTGTATAGGATAGTTCATGAGGACTGACACTGTAGGAGGCTGTAGAGGAGAGTTCATGAGGACTGACACTGTAGGAGGCTGTAGAGGAGAGTTCATGACTGTACACTGTAGGAGGCTGTATAGGAGAGTTCATGAGGACTGACACTGTAGGAGGCTGTAGAGGAGAGTTCATGACTGTACACTGTAGGAGGATGTACAGGAGAGTTCATGACTGTACACTGTAGGAGGATGTACAGGAGAGTTCATGACTGTACACTGTAGGAGGATGTATAGGAGAGTTCATGACTGTATACTGTAGGAGGATGTATAGGAGAGTTCATGACTGTATACTGTAGGAGGCTGTATAGGAGAGTTCATGACTGTACACTGTAGGAGGCTGTATAGGATAGTTCATGAGGACTGACACTGTAGGAGGCTGTAGAGGATAGTTCATGAGGACTGACACTGTAGGAGGCTGTAGAGGAGAGTTCATGACTGTACACTGTAGGAGGCTGTATAGGAGAGTTCATGAGGACTGACACTGTAGGAGGCTGTAGAGGAGAGTTCATGACTGTACACTGTAGGAGGCTGTATAGGAGAGTTCATGAGGACTGACACTGTAGGAGGCTGTATAGGATAGTTCATGAGGACTGACACTGTAGGAGGCTGTATAGGATAGTTCATGAGGACTGACACTGTAGGAGGCTGTATAGGATAGTTCATGAGGACTGACACTGTAGGAGGCTGTATAGGAGAGTTCATGAGGACTGACACTGTAGGAGGCTGTATAGGAGAGTTCATGAGGACTGACACTGTAGGAGGCTGTAGAGGAGAGTTCATGAGGATGTGTGCAGCCATCCTTTAGAGGAACATGGCGACCTGACCATCAGGCAGCTAGCCAATGGACTATTCGATGGGGAATCCCGCCCCCTGCAGATGTTGTCATGGAAACGATCTGGCTCTTGTGGGGTTTCCTCTCTCGTCTGTGTGCTTGTTCACCCAATGCAGTGCAGAGCTGGGACGTGAAGTTCACCACTACACAATGCACTGCTGGGATACAAACATCACTGATACACAACGCAGCAGTGAGATGGGAAACACTATTACACAATGCCAACTCTCAATGTAGCTGTGGATTGTAGTTGGGTTGTTTTGTGGGTTCTATTTCAGAAAATGGGGGGGGGGGGGGTGTCGATGACTAAACAGAAACCTTTTAAAGATCCAGAGAAACGTTGAAAAACGTGCATTATTGATCATATATCCAAGCAGAGTCCCATGTGATGCGAGAGCTAGAAAGCAGTACTGCCAGAGCCCACTGAGGGTCAGGCCAGCCCCACGTATAGGCTGCTGTGACGGTGGCAGCTAGGGGCCACACTGTCTGTGGCTAGACATTGACTACATCATGGTATATGTCCATAACCAACACCATTATCCAGAGCCTCTTTCAACAGGCTATTAGTGTTTTGCATAATACTGTTTGGAAGGACTCTAGTTTCTTCTAATATGGATAATGCATATGTTCTCTTGAATGTTTATTAAACAGTTAGCGATTATTTCCTTTGGGTTGTTGTGACTAACAGCTTGTGGCAGTATGCATCTATCAATGCAATCTTTACCTTGTTTGTCGCCATGTGTTTGTTTGGATATATCTGAGTATTTTTTATCAAAGTACTGCCTTCATAATGTTTGGTACACCGCAACCAAGGTCGCAGCTCTATTTCAGAGCAAAATATCCATGGAAACCGCGTTGTGAGGCCACAAAGCACAGCATGCTTCGTCATCTACACATAATAACGGATAATGCCGAAACAGATAGAACCACCAACATGTTCTCTCGCTCTCTGTGTCTCTCTCTCTCACACACACATACATGCATATATATATATATATATGTATATATATACATTTATTTATTTTTTCTACTTGTTTTTCTTTTCTACTTGTTGCTTTGTTCCATTCTATTATTTGTCGACGAATAATAACGTGGTTTTAATGTTTTATGAAACAGTGAGATTTCTTGTTGCAGACATTGAGATCTCTCAGATCTAAGTGTTTTGGTATTGATCGGATAAAGAGCCCCATGGAGTAACTTTGTTGTGTACACAATTGATTTGTTAGTTTATGAACCACTGTGGTCTCCCTGGATTGGCAGCAGGTAAAACTGAATCCAGGATATTTCACAGAAACTGGAAATGTTGAACTTCGTAGCCCACACATACAAATGTTATCGTTCGCCACACTTTACTTGACTGAATCTTATTACAGGGGGGAGACAAGGGTTTTTGGAATGACATGAAAAGAGTATTTTATCTTTGCACACCCTGTGCGTCTCGACGGTTGCATCTGTTCCATTTAACATTGACGTCATTCGAGAGCGTGGAGCCCCACGCCGCAGTCGGTCCTGAGATGAATGCACAATATTTAGTCCACCTGCTTCTCTCGCTCCACCTTGTGGACGCAGTCGGCCAGCACCTACCACTTGAACCGTTTGATTCCGATCAGTTCAGTGTTACGTGTGTGAGTGAGTAAGTGAGTGAGTGAGTGAGTGAGAGTGAGTGAGTGAGTGAGTGAGAGAGAGAGAGAGAGAGAGAGAGAGAGAGAGAGAGAGAGAGAGAGAGAGAGAGAGGGGGGATGGGGGCATATTAGGCCTAATCTGGACAATAATTCTTTACCGGAAGAGGTAGAGCCTATAGTCTTTCCTATGTGTTTTAGCTAGGCCTCTGCTAAGTGCTTTCTAAAGAGCATAGAATATGGAGGCTCTGTCATACAATGATACTAAGACCTTGGATGACCTTGTGTGTGTCTCTGCGGGTTTGATCATAAGCGTCTACTTTAGATTGTTTTAAGACGGGTCTTTCAGTGCTAACCTACCGCCGCATGCTGACATAGGCCTACAGGTGTGACCGCATTTGCACGCTGAAGAGAGCGTGTTGCTGGCCACTGCTGTGTTGAAGCTTTATTCGCATTTCAGGACCATGGACAGTTCCTTGCAGACACTTTTCCATTGGTCCACGGGGGGGCGCCATTAGTACACCATTGGCACAATAGACATTGTATGATCGCTGCAGAGTTGGTGTGAGCGTGAGCAGCAGACAGTGTGAGGAGACTATGATGTGGAAACGTCAGCTCATGATAGTAAATAATTTACTGTTTTCGCTTCTGTGCATGTTTTGATACAAGTAACCTATTCCGTCTAATATCAGTCGTGCATGATGTGTTATAATCGATAGCCTATGTCCGCGTGGGAGCCTATAGCATAACTGCTTTTGTCTTGCTTCACAGATGCAGACCCTATATGTTCCAATTAGAATTGCGCATGAAATCCAAACCTTACGGTGGAGAGAGAGGGGGGGGGGGGGGAGGGGAGAGAGAGAGGGGGGGGGGGGGGGGGGGGAGAGAGAGAGGGGGGGGGGAGAGAGAGAGGGGAGAGAGAGAGCGAGAGAGAGAGAGGCCGATGTGGATGAAGACTTGTGCAAATCATGAATGATGGTGTTCTTGTAACACTTGAATAGGAGGAACATGAGGGATCAACAGCATTTCAACCTTAACATCTGTCCAGTGGCCAAGCTGCAATCCATAATTCATGTTCGTGAACGTAAAGTTATTTCTGAGTTGAACATCGGATTTCAACGTTGGGTAGCCTAGCACGTCTTCGGGTAGCCTACCAACCGTGCACAGCCTAGTCACCTGCCTCGACTACCGCTCTTCGACCCTCCCTCTTCTCCAGCATCGCGGCTCTGATGGTGGACGGGTGTAGTCTGGTATATGGGTGATGAACTGATGTCTCCGCCTGTTAGGAATCTAAAGTGCCCCTCGCCGGTGATGTGTCAGTGTAAGGTCATCTGCAGCAACCGGACTCTCTCCCTGATGTTCGGTTGCAAGGTAAGCTTAGAACAGGTTCGGTGTAACAGTTGTTGTAGCGACGCTATTACGTCGACGGAGAGAGAACGCGAGGAGATGATGAGCTGACTTAAAAAGATGAATGAGATACCATAGTGCGCGCGCGTGTGTCGGTGTGTGTATTTGTGCGTAAGCCTGTTCCTAGTTTGTGTTCAAAGTGCTATACAAGCCTAAACCATTCTGTTGACACAATGAAATTGCTGACTGAGCATTGTGATCATTTCCCCAAAGATAACCCACTACCTTACATTTCGGTGACTGTTCGTGTTTTCACTTTCCCCATTATGATTTCCATCGCCGATTTTCTGGGGTTTTGAAATATGACTATCTGCTGGCAATATGTGTTACATGTGTTTCCTGGTGTTCCAGGCCTGCGCATATGGATCATTCACGCCTCATAATACAGTACGGTATGTTCAGATCAACACCGTGGTCAAGCGTGTCTGCATGCCGACATTTAGATGTTTCATTTCCATAGGCCATTTCCATGGAATATCGACCGGCATAGCCTATCTGAGCCAGCCATGCATGTTACGTAGATGGTACCGTTTGATTATCTTCTAAAGACATGAACAACTCACATTATACTTCACAGTTGTGCTGTTCGAGACAATGGGCAGGGAGTAAACCAGCGACAGCATTGTTCTGCTTTACCATACAGCTGTGTGGTCATGAGCTTTGTGTTTCTCTTCCCAACAAAGAGATACAGATATAGCTTGTTGTTCTTGTAATCTGAGAGTTGTTTGTGACCTTGGGATAAATCGCTAAAGGCGTTCACTTTGATAACACCCGTCAGTCCATATAGGATGCTAATTGGTAGGGGCTATGTCTATTGTGAATCACTAGTGTAAGGAATGGTTCCACTGCTAATTAAATCACTGCCATGGAGACCAGACTGTGTCTATATTGACTGTATTAATGCCACCAGCCTTGGTAGGCAAAAGGTATTTTGGAGTGAGTTCGTTGAAAAGGTCTTTAGAACGTCTGTAGAACCAGTAGATTTGTCCCCCAGTGGTGGGCGAGGCGTGTGTGTTTCCAGTTGGGCAACCACATCCTGTGTATAGAAGTTAAAGGCCCAATGCAGCTGCTTTTATCTCAATATCAAATCATTTCTGGGTGACAAGTAAGTACCTTCTTGTTGTTTGTTTTTGCTTCAATTAAAATGGTCAAAACAAAGTTTCTCAAGCAAGAATTGTGCTAGAACTGTCTGAGTGAGGGGCCTAGTTGAATGAGCCTAATGGGAGGAATATGTCACCTGAAAAATAGCTGTCATTGGCAGAGAGGTTTGAAACTCTCTTCGTTATTGGTCTATTAACTTATACTGCCTGGTGATGTCGTCAGGCAGGCCAAAACTCCATCCCGCCAAAAGTATTTTCAAACCGCTCTTACGCTAAAATGGCGTCATTGTTTTCATAATTTCACGGAGTTATTCCAACCTCGTAGTGTGGAAATATGTATGTCAAACACAGGGAAAGCACGTTTTTGACTTCACTGGTCCTTTAATGCTTTCTATAATGCTTTCAAAGACACGTACTAATAAGATTGGGGTTGTCATATGGCCTTATCTGTAGGTTTGATTGCCTCACCCACCCATTCACACCCCCCCTCCCTCCCATTTTCAGGTGTTTCCGGGCTGACAGCTTGCTCTGTCTCCTTCCACATGGCATGGGATAGGTCTTCTGCCTGTTTTCCTCCCAGTCTGTTAGCTGTATCTAGCCAACCAATTCTTCTGTGACTCTGCCAAATGGCCATGCTGTGTCCACTAGCAAGGTGCCTAGGACTCCCTCCTTGATCTGGCCACAGTGATCTGTGTGAAAGTGGGTTTCTCTCTGGCCCACCGATTGACAGGGCTGTCTCTGACGTGTACAGATCCTTGGGTTCCCCCATGAGACCCAGGAAGCACCTCCACTTCACCTCCTCTCACCTCCCTTCAGCACCAGACACTACTGCCCACCTTCCCTCCCACCCTCAACACCATCCTGGTCCACACCCACACTCAAACAGACTCCACTCCAAAGCCACTACAAATAGCAATATGTCCCCTCCTCCCCTTCTACTCAGATCACCATGTGAACATGAGGCACTGGTGAGAATTGTTGGAGCGTACCAATCATTTGAAGTGTATTGAAAATCAAAATGGAAGTACTGACATGCACTTACTCAGAGACAGAGATTTTATATAAAAGGAGAGATAGTTGGCCAGCACTTGGTTTCAGTCTTAGCATGATTTATTGTTCTTCCTGTTTCACATGCTGGAAATAGGTCAATTTCCTGCCTACTTCCTGGGTACTACTGGACCAGGCTATTGTTCCACTGTGTGTGTTATGTTCCAATATTTTCTCTATACTGCTCAACTCCTAAGGTGATCTCCACGGTGATGATGTGCTGAATTAACCTCCGTGACGCACGTTCACCTCGCTACCTGGCAGTCATGATAGTGCTAGTCACTCCACTCTCATTGAAACCTCTGCTTTTCATGTGGAAGAGAGCGATCGAGGAAGTTCTGTCGTGCGCTTTGCTGCGGTTTATTACTCCTATTGGTAGTATGTGTAAATATTCGACTTTCTAAAATGAAGTCAGCGGAGCACGTAAGAGATGTTTGTTTTTCCTAGACCCATCATCAAAACCTGAAAGCTGTGTTTAGCGTGACCTGGTTTGAGTTGCTGTTCTGGTTGAGAGGGGTGGGGGAGGTCTTTGAGGATAGCAGTTCAAGTTGAGGCTAACTCTCCCAGTCGTGAATGGTTAAAGACTGTTTCGACCCAACGTGGAGATCAATGCTCAGCACACCCAGGGAATTTACTCATGAGCTCTCTACCGGAACACTGCCCTGGTCAGTGGGCTATTCACAGGAACCCAAGGACCCGCTGTCACTCACTGCCAACCAGCCAATAACACAATCAATAAGCCTGTAATACTCCTCACCTGCCTGCCCCCACAAAGACTCAGATGGCCATGAGTCATATGAGTCAGATCCTGCAGTTCTCTGTAGGAATGTAAATCGGTGTTGTCTTGTAAGTGTTCAGTTTATTCAGAGAGTTCTATTCTGGGGCTATTGCACTTCAGACAGCTAGCTGGCTTAGTAGTTTCACTAACACACTTTCCCCTAGATCAAGCTGACCCATTTATTCTGCCGCTTGTGTTGTCTTCTGTTGGATTCAGTACTGGACCTCTTCCACACTGAATGATCTACTGTATCTACCATCATGCCCTGGAGCTGGGAATGGGCTGGCGTATTCAGCACAGTAACTGTATGATAGTAAAGAGAGGATATTGAATTGACCATCTTCCCTCTTCCCCCTCTATCCTCTCTTCTCTCCTTCCCTCTCTTTCCCCACTCTTCTCTCTTCTGTTTTCTCCTTCCCTCTCTTTCCCCACTCTTCTCTCTTCTGTTTTCTCCTTCCCTCTCTTTCCCCACTCTCCTCATCTGTTTTCTCCTTCCCTCTCTTTCCCCACTCTCCTCTCTTCTGTTTTCTCCTTCCCTCTCTTTCCCCACTCTCCTCTCATCTGTTCTCTCCTTCCTTCTCTTTCCCCACTCTTCTCTCCTTCACACCCCACCCCTCTTCTCTCCTTCCCTCTCTCCCTGGTCTTTTCTGTCATTCCCGCTGGCTGGCTTGGCGTTACTCTTGCACAAGCCCATTACTGTGTAGACTTGCTGGGTTGAATCCCAGCCAATGGGTGGACAACTAAAACTAGAGATGCCAAAAGGTCAGTGGAACAAATGGAGTGAAGCCCTGGACTTATGTAAAGCCACATACACTAGAACATATGGTTCACATTCTCTTAATAACCCCAAATGATTCCAAATGTCTTTTTTGTCTTGATGTTTTGTCTGTGTAATCTCTTTATGGAGATGACCGGTAGTGATTGAACTGAGAGCTGTTGTGTTGTGTGTAGGCTGTCTCGGCCTGCCCAGCAGCTGTCCTGGATACACTGTCCCTTAAGACCACACATGAGAGATTTATTCGATTGAATTATCTTCCATTATCTTAAGTTGAGAGTAAGCATTAATTGGTATACAATTACGTTAAATCTAACTAGCAGTGCGTGTTACTGTAACTATCATGACACAAGGCGAGACCCAGATGCAGACACATGAGGCAGATGGTTGGAGTCTTACAATGCTTATTAATCCAAAAGGAGTTAGGCAAGAGAATGGTCGTGGACAGGCAAAAAGGTCAAAACCAGATCAGAGTCAAATAGGTACAGAGTGGCAGACAGGCTCGTAGTCAGAGCAAGCAGAATGGTCAGGCAGGCAGGTACAGAGTCCAGAAACAGGCAAGGGTCAAAACTGGGAGGACTAGAAAAAGGAGAATAGCAAAAAGCAGGAGAACAGGAAAAACGCTGGTTGACTTGGAAAAACTTACAAGACGAACTGGCACAGAGAGACAGGAAACACAGGGATTAAATACACTGGGGGGAAATCAGCGACACCTGGAGGCGGTGGAGACAATAACAAGGACAGGTGTAACAGATCAGGGCGTGACAGTAACATACGTTGTCACATCCAAAGTAGATCGATTTTCTTGTCTACCTCCACTCCTCTGATAAAAAAAGAAGGAACGTTTTCTAAAATGTTTACTCTCCGCATTTCTCTTTGTCTCTGTTAGCATCTGTTGTTGGAGGAGTCTTGAAACACATTGTCATCACCTCTCTCCTCCTCGCTCTCTCCTCCACCCCTCCCACTTTTGTCCTTGTTCTCCCTTTCCCCCTCTATCTTGACCCTCTCCCATTTCTCATTATCCCTCTCTCAAACCCCGCCCCCCCTCTCTTTCTCATTTATTCTCTTCCATCTCTCAAACCCCCTTCTCTTCCCTCTCTTTCTCATTTCTCCTCGTCCTTCTCTCAAACCCCCGCCCCCCTCCCTTTCTCATTTCTCCCCTTCCCTCTCTCAAACCCCCTCCCCCTCTCTTTCTTATTTATTCTTGTCCCTCTCTCAAACCCCCTCCCCCCTCTCTTTCTCATTTCTCATTTCTCCTCTTCCCTCTCTCAAACCCCCTCTTTCTCATTTCTCCTCTTCCCTTTCTCAAACCCCCCTCTTTCTCGTTTCTCCTCTTCCCCATCTCAAACCCCCTCCCCCCTCTCTTTCTTATTTCTCCTCTTCCCTCTTCCCTCTCTCAAACCCCCTCCCCCTCTCTTTCTAATTTCTCCGCTTCCCTCTCTCAAACCCCTCCCCCTCTCTTTCTCATATCTCCTCTTCTCTCTATGAAACTCTCTCCCCCTTATCCCCCTACCCATCTCTCCCCATCTCTCTTCCTCTCATCTCTCTCCCACTCTCTCTCCCTGTGTGTTTTGTGGTCTTGCTGTCTCAGTGTAATGTGATCCAGCAGCAGTGCTGACTGCCCCCTGCTCTGGCATGGCAACGCACTCTCTGCTCTGCTCTGGTTGCTAGGCAGCTGATCTGAGACCAGTCCTCTCCTCAGTGCACCTCCCTTGCCGACCCGTCTGGCTGCTTCCAAAAAGAGCAGAGGGGATGGTAGCACCGTGACACCAATCCTAATGCCACACTCAATCTCAGGCCACCAGGCAGGCAGGGGACACTCAGTTAACCCCTTGAATCTTCTAGGTTCTGAGAGGATAGGTCGAGGCTCATCTGACGGCAGTACGGCAGACTTTAGTGTAAGTGTACACAGCCAGGGAGTTGGGCTAGTCAGGAGTTAGCTGTGGACTGGTTATACAAACATTAACAATAACCCTTAGGTCGCTCCTGCAGATTTGCTTTATGATGCCTTCTTGGGCTGTGTTTGTGTTAAAACATCGCATGCACTTTTGCAGCTCTGTGTCATTACCTGAGTGTAGGCCACAGTGTGTGGCCAGCGCAGTGGGCTAGTTGTTGGGAGGTTGCCCAGGTGTTGGAGGTCAGTAGGGTAGGAGCTATGGTTATTGGTTAGTAACAGAGTGTTATCTTGCTGGGTAGGTAGGTGTCATGTGCTGCTCTGGTGTTGCTCCATTTGGTGGCGGAAGATAATGGTCTTAGATTTACTTCACAGTGGCCCCATTTAGGGCCCCATTTAGGGCCCCATTTTAGGGCCCCATTTAGGGCCCCATTTTCTGTCCGAAAACAGCCTTCAGATGCACTTGTGGGTTTGCTACAACAGTTTTTGTTATTTTTGGGCATAAACGGAACCACGTTGGAGCCGCCCGGCCTCCTTTAGGGGACGGAGTTAAAAACACATCGCTAAGGCCCTTTCTTGGTTGGTGCATTAAAAGTGTAACAACCACAGAAGCACAGAAAGTTGACATGGATATGAGTTACATTTTGCTGAGATGTAGGCTCTGTTTTGTCCCACAGGCACAGTGTCTGCATTGAAATGATAACTGTTGTTAACACGATCTACCCCTGATATGTGATACCTAATAGCATTAACCCCCCTCTCTCCTTCTCTCTCTTCCTCCCCCACGTCTCTCTCTCCTTCTCTCTCGTCCTCTCTCTATCCCTCTGTAGAAGTACCGGTACCAGGATGAGGAGACGCCCCCCTTGGAGCACAGTCCAGCCCATCTGGGTCAAGGGAAAAGCGCTGAAATGCTTCACATGAGTGACAAGAACCTCGCCGCCATGGAGGCAATGCATGGCTACACGCCACACACACACATCTCCCCTATCAAGGTAGGACACACACGCACACATTTTTATAACTACACACTACACACATACATCTCCCCTTTAAAGAAGGACACACAGACAATCACAAGTGAACACATCCCCCAATGCATGGTACCACCCACACACAAACACTACTGTCACACTGGGCGCACATACAAGGTGTTACTTACAAAAATAGCCTACATCTCACCCAGCAGGATCAACTAACTGTGTGTCATACAACAACACATCCATGTCGGACAGTTTGACTCTCTGCTCTCTTCCGTCTCTCTGCTCTGGGAGAGATGTAGCCCGTAGATCCATCTCTCTGCTCTGGGAGAGATGTAGCCCGTAGATCCGTCTCTCTGCTCTGGGAGAGATGTAGCCCGTAGATCCATCTCTCTGCTCTGGGAGAGATGTAGCCCGTAGATCCGTCTCTCTGCTCTGGGAGAGATGTAGCCCGTAGATCCGTCTCTCTGCTCTGGGAGAGATGTAGCCCGTAGATCCGTCTCTCTGCTCTGGGAGAGATGTAGCCCGTAGATCCGTCTCTCTGCTCTGGGAGAGATGTAGCCCGTAGATCCATCTCTCTGCTCTGGGAGAGATGTAGCCCGTAGATCCGTCTCTCTGCTCTGGGAGAGATGTAGCCCGTAGATCCGTCTCTCTGCTCTGGGAGAGATGTAGCCCGTAGATCCATCCCACTTGCTTACAGCTCCACTAGGGCCGCACAGGCTTCCTGTGTAGATTAAGACATCGCGGGGGCTGCTGCGAGATATGGCTCAGGAAAACATACCTGTCTTAATCTACACAGGAAGCCCGTCTGACCCTAGTGCAACTGTAAGCAAGCGGGTCGGAACTGTGGCCAGGGAGAGATTGTGAGAGCTAAGCTCCAAGACAAGGAGAATATAGAGGCTACAGTAAAGCTCATGGGCATGCAGCCAAAGGACACTACTGACATGAGTTCAAACGTGAACACAGTCACCTTACAGTACATTAATACTACAGCACATTAATGGGTGTATATGGGTGATTCTACAGAAGTGGTGCAAGTTTCAGTCCCACCCCAAAAAAACTATTAAAATAAACAGTTAGGTCTTCAAACGTAGGACATTTATTTACATCATGATATGTTCTAATTCAATCCCAAGGCAATAACAAACATATTGTTTAATTAATATTGTCAAAATCATTGTACCTGTTAAACTCTGAGCGATTGTTTTGGACCGGGTCCGGCGGTTTTTGGGTGGTACCCCCCCCCCCCCATTTTTTGGTTCAAAAATTTGAAAGTGAGATATCATTTGAAAGCTACAGTACTTGTCTTTTTGGAAATTGAACTCAAATCTTACTGCTGGCATTGTCATAAAATCTCCCTCCCCCAACACCCCTCCCCATAAAATACAGAAATCATGCGCTATGGTCATGTTCATAAAGTATGCAATGTAGTTCAAGTCACCAAAAGTGCAAACATTTAGTATGCATGGAAAGGGTACACCCTGACGGTCATTATAAAGCAATGCATTTCCTTCTCCGTCCACATTACCTTGCATGCATCTGCCACATACACCGTCGATCTAGCTTATCGTTTGCAATAGTTAAAGTGAATGGGAAAAGAAGTTTGAAGTTTGCCTGATTTCAACAACAAAAATAACACCATAACTTGACAGCCCTGGTTGCTAAGGTCCTTTTAAGATGTCAGGCTTGAAATTTGACCAGTGTGATTCACTACCCAGTTGGCCAAGAGACGTCATGTGATCTCCTACTGCCATCTAGTGGACGAACTGGGAATCAGACAGGGGATATATTTACATCAATGGATAGGTAGACTGAAGCTCTCGACCTCATATGTATGTCCTTCCTGTAAGACACGTTGCACAATCAATGTTACTATGGGAATATGCGCATGTTTAGAGCACCACAATAAGGCTTTCAACATGGCACGTCATAGGATGCCACCTTTCCAACAAGTCAGTTTGTCAAATTTCTGCCCTGCTAGAGCTGGCCTGGTCAACTGTAAGTGCTGTTATTGTGAAGTGGAAACGTCTAGGAGAAACAACGCCTCAGCCGGGAAGTGGTAGCCACATGAGCTCACAGTGCGTAGCGCGTAAAAATTGTCTGTCCTCGGTTGTAACATAGAGATCGAGTTCCAAACTGCCTCTGGAAGCAACATCTTCAGGAAAAAGTGTAGAGAATTGAGATGCATAGCCAGCAGAAGGGGCTCCAACCAGCCCAAACATTGACATCTATTTGACCAAACCATAGATGTCTATAATGTGCTATACTGTGATCTTCTGTACTGTACTGTACTGTACTATACTGTATAGAGTGAGGCAGGTAGCCTAGCAGTTAAGAGCATTGGGCCAGTAAAGGAAAGGTCGCTGGTTCGAATCCCCGAGCCGACTAGGTTAAAAATATGTCGATGTGCCCTTGAGCAAGGCACTTAACACGAATCGCTCCTGTATGTTACTCTGGATAACAGCTTCTGCTAAATGACTAAAATGTAAATGTGCTGTACTGTACTCGAGTTTACTCTACTTGAGTTTCTTACAATTGAAGAAAGGGCCCCTGGACTATTGCCTTGACCTTGTCATGGTTTCAACTCACTGCGTCTGGATCTTGGGACCAATGTCCTGGTATTAATCTTGGTCTTGGCTCCAAACCATAGGCAATCCAATTTGAAGAAGACAAAGCTCTCTGATCATTGGCTGATCACTCCCAACCCATAGGAATCCCCACCCATTTGACTACTTTTAAATGGTGGAAGCCCTCAATGGCAATAGCTATACTTAAACGAGTTGTACCCATACAGAGTCCTCTATTTATGATTGACACTTGACACCGAAACGCCTGTATTTTGCCAAAATAATGCTAGGTGTTTAAACATCTGACAACGTAATTAACTAGATGCATAAGTCATTCAATCAATCAACAAGTTTCAGATTCATACAGACAACACTGAACATTTTACAGAGAACAATAGAGATGATATTTATCTGAATTAAATTATAAGGTTTTGAAAATCTGTTTAAAAATCATGTTTTTACTATTTTGTGAATTTGGTATGCAAATAAAATGTATTAAATGAATCTGTAATAGGTTAATCAAAATGATCACTACTGTGCATGATTCTCCCTTTACTGCAACTATGTCACAGTTTCAGTAGTGACACATTTAGTGGGGTGGTAAGGAATTCAGGTAAAATGTCAAATATGCAACACTAACAGTGTGTGTGTGAATTATATGACATACAGTATGTTGGAAGACTTGTGCTGGACGTTTGGGAGAAATAGGTTAAAAAATACTTCGAACACCCAATTTGCACCACTTCTGTAGAATGACCCATATGCACAGACACAAGCACACACATGAATACACACCCCAATGATATTTCCATTGTTGAAGGGATACCAGGCTCGTCCTCTCTGATCTATACAGAACTGTCTATTTCTATCACTCTACATCTTTTCCTGTCCTTCTCTCCCTCAGTGCATTCTCTTGGGAAACATGCATTTACGTTTGTCTATGTTTCTGTAACCAACGTTCACAGTTTGTCAGTGTGTCTCAGTCAGTCTGTGTGTTGGATTTCTTTTGTGTACTGTGACATGAATGATATGACATATGATATTTGATATGATATAATATATTCAGCCTTTCCCTGGACTTATTTTGATCCAGTGGGCAGGAGGGTAGAGTCAAGGACCGTGAAAACGATCGCAAACCGTATAAGGTTACTTGAGGGAAAGATCATTATGACTTCACCGAGAATGTCTACGATGTCATATTTGGACCTTTGCAATATGACGTCACCGAAACATCATCAGCCCAGTTGAATCGTCCTACACTCCCTGTCCACAGGGCCTAAGGGGACTTGATGTCTCTTTTTTAAAACTTCTCTGTATATGCTGCTCGTATCAAACGCCCCTCAGTGGGACTGTCTGGTTAGTATAGATTTAGGCTGGATTTGATTACCACTGATTCAGGTTGTGGTGTTCCCGATAATACGTCACATGCATTTGATGGTTACCTCTACGTTGTGACCAATCAAATCCAATACCATTTGATTGGTCCCGTACACATATTTTGTAGATGTTATTGCGGGGTTATAGAGAAACGCTTATGTTTCTAGCTCCAACA